>NW_021604659.1:444442-473177 GCF_004785775.1 Grammomys surdaster
TGAACACGTGGAGCGAGAAGGGGGAAGGAAATGGGAAGAGGGCAGGAACAGGAAGGGAAGAGCAAGAACAAGAGAGAGCAAGAGAGAGAGGAGGGGGCAAGCAGCCCCTTTTATAGTGAGTCAGGCATACCTGGCTCTTGCCAGGTAAACTTCGAGGTGGAGCTTAGACAGAATGCTAACAGCCATGATAAACCAAAGTACAGATACTGCCAAAGTCCAACTTGGTGAACCAATGAGTTTTATTGGGATTACTTACAGGACTATGGAAGAGAGATTGCATACAGGAGCAGAGATAATTCAAAGACAACTGCATCACCAAAGCCCACCTCAGCATGGAGTACAGCTCAGACAGCTAGAAACCTCAGGCCCACTGCGTAGGCCTGCTGGCAGCTCAGCAGGTTGGAGGATGTCCTTTCCAAGTAGCTCAGCTGGCCTAAGGCCCTTCCTGGCAGTGGCTGGTCATCTGCTTCTTGGAGCATGTCTGAGAGTCTTTGCAGCTTAGCTCCTCTGAGAGTGACCCCTGGATCTCTTCACTGATTACTCTTGAGGAGGAAGAGCCTAGTGAACTTGGCCAGCCTGAAGCTGTTGAGCGTTTGCTTTCTGTCTGAGGTAGCTTCTGAGAATGGAGTTTTATTCTCCGAAGAAACTGTAGCACCACAGCAGACTACTCTTGCCTTCTGGCCCCAAGTACCTCTCAGAAAGGAGAAAAACTGCTTATGGGTGGGACTTCTGCCTCCTCTCTCTCACTCTGCCAGAGCCAGGAGCCACTTCAGAGCCTGGGGCCATGCTACCAGCTGCTGTATCTCTGCTGTTTTCTCTGTCCTTTCTAGCTGGCCTGTCCCCTCTTGGGGATCTCTAGTACCCTTTACTCTTTGAAATAAAGTCTCTTTGTTATCCTGACTCTTCTTATTCTCATGTCACATGGAAGTAACCTATGATCTGCCATCTTACCCAGAAACTTCTGCCGGATAGTCCTAGGGAAAGCCGCACAGAGAGAGGCTCCTGAGCAGCGAAGTCAGTTGGATTTCTTGCATGATCCAAAGTGGACTGATGAGCCTCATAACTGCACTTTCTTATCTTTTCTCCCTCCCTCCCTTCTTCTTCCTCTCCCTCTCCCTCTCTCTCTCTCTCTCTCTCTCTCTCCCTGCCTCCCTCCTCCCTCTCTTCCCTTTCTCTTTCCTTTCCTCCCTCACTGTCTCCCTCTCCCCTCTCTTTCCTTTCTCTCTCTCCTCCCCCTCTCTCTTTTCTTTCTCTTTCCTTTCCTCCCTCTTTGCCTCCCTTTCCCCAACCCCTTCTCTCCCCTCTCCCTTTCTGTCTGATATCATTTTGAACTCAAGGACTTTAAATATATTTCATTGCTTCAAATACAGTAATTTTTGATTTTTACCAAAAGATGAAATGAAATTTTCCCACAGGTGGATAAAACAAATGGCTTTATTTTTGCTTCCAGGCCCTTTGACATGAGCCTGGCAGATTTTGAGGGCACCCTTACTTTATGGCATAACCAAATGTTCTAGAGTTACCCGGCACAAGGATTGCCCTAGATCTAGAATTGCCATTTCTAGGAAAATCTGAGTCCTCTTGGTGAAAAATAGTGTGTCAAGCTATAATTTAGAGGGTAAGGGCACTCCCAACTATTTGGTAAATTCTAGGTCTCTTCAGGGAATCTGCTCTGGTCATCGCTTTCCTTCGCTCATTTTTAATGTTAGTTTTACTATTGTTAGCTTTGACTTTGTTTTTAAAGCTTTATTTTATGTGTATAGATATAAAAGAAATGAGAAAAAGTGTTGCTCGTAACTTTGGAGGTTCAAAGACATGGTGCCAGCATCTGCTTGGGTCTGGCAGTACCTCCTGTCTGATAATCGTGGAGTCCTTGTTAGAACATGCTCATAAGATTAGGTTGGAACCAAGAACAGGAGCCCAGCTTGCCGCACTTTCTTTCTTTCTTTCTTTCTTTCTTTCTTTCTTTCTTTCTTTCTTTCTTTCTTTCTTTCTTTCCTTCTTTCTCTCTCTCTCTTTCTCTTTCTTATTATTTTTAATTTTTTTTATTTTATTAAACATTCCATTTGTTTATATCTCAAATGATATCCCACTTCCCTGTTACCCCTCCACAAGCCCCCCCCCTGCCCCACCCCCCCCCCCGTCCCCCCCCTTGGCCGGTAGGGGGGCCGCCTCCAGCCCCCCCCCCCCCCCCCCCCCCCCGTACCAGCATCCCTCTATACTGGGGCATCAAACCTCCACAGGACTAAGAGCTTCCCCTCCCATTGATGTCAGACAAATCCATCCTCTGTTACACACGTATCTGGAGCCATGGATCCCTCCTCGTACACTCCTTGGTTGGTGGTCTAGTCCCTGGGAGCACTGGGTGGTCTGGCCAGCTGATGTTGTTCTTCCTATAGGGTTGCAATCCCCCTCAGGTCCTCTAGTCCTTCAGCCAGCTCCCCCACAAGGGTCCCTGAGCTCAGTGTGATGGTTGGCTCCACAGCTTGCTACATTTAAATCAAGCCTATGTAGAAGGACTCTTCAGCTCCAGTGACCTGAGGACTACACTCTAGACCCCACCTCTTATATGGTCACGACTTACCCACATCCTGGCCCTAGGAAATAAGCTCCTCACATGGCCATCAAGAGCACCTTATTGAGAGAGACTGTTTATATTTCGTGTGGTCACACTGACATCTCCAGTTAACAGCCAGGCTCTCCTGTTGTCTGTTTAGTGACTGATAGCTTTGGAGAGCCCCTTCTTACCTTCCTGCCTCACATCTGTTTAACTGATTAGAAAGTTCGATGCTTAGTCCTTTGGAGCCTGCAGGAGATTCAAACCACACCCTGCACCAGCTGCTCTGACACAAGCTCCACTCCAGCTCATTGCCCTCCCCAACTGCCCACTCCAGGTTTCCAGTCTACGCAGACCTGCCTGGGAGGAGGGAACCCAACAGACAGCCAACTTTTCCCTCTCCGATGTACTAACAAACCAGCCCAGGGTGGGGACCTTTTCTGCTTTTCTGCTGGACTCACAAAGTACACTACTTCCTTAAATTTATTTATATCCCTTTTCTTTAGGGTGAAGAAAGAACTTCCGGTTTACGATGTTCATATCACCCTACACCCCTATAATAGCATAGAGTTCAAAATAATGTTATCTATAGTGCTTCCAATAGAATTATTGAAAACTGCTTAATTTTTCAGGGTATTTTAGCCTTAGGAAATAGCAGTTTCCTAATAGACATGCCATTCAATATGCTTTGAATTACTTTCGGTTCTCCGGGTGGCCAGTGGCTATACTGGTGCATTTTATACCATTTTGTTTTAATTTATACTTTAAAGATTTTCATTTCTTTCCTTTATTCATTTAGTGCAAATGATATAGTAAATAAAATAATATTTTATTTACTGTAATTTGTTTTTTCATATATTCATTTCACATTTATTTGTATGTTTTTGTAAGCATTCATATGGTTTGAAAGTCAAATCTTCGTGTACCACATATGACTAGAACGCACATAGACACACACACACCACACCAGCCAAAAAAATTAGATTTAAGGAAAGTTACCATTTTTTAACATTGATGTTTTATTTATTTACTTATTTATTTTTGGTTTTTCGAGACAGAGTTTCTCTTTAGCCCTGGCTGTCCTGGAACTCACTCTGTAGACCAGGCTGGCCTCGAACTCAGAAATTCGCCTGCCTCTGCCTCCCAAGTGCTGGGATTAAAGTCGTTCGCCACCACCGCCCTCTGATAGGGTGATAATGAGAGATTTTGCCAATGTCAATATTACACCTAAGTCCTTTTCATGGTGATGGAGAATGTTTTGTGGAGCATGTTCAAAGTTGTCGAAGTACAAGAGAGCATAGTCTGGGAAGGTGTCTGAGCTGCTTGTTAAAGAGTGTTGATCATGATTGTTGACGACTGGGTCTCAGGAATGCAAATATCCACACAGGCCCTCAAAGAGTTTTCTCTTTATTTTGTCAGAATCTGGTCCTTTAAAGGATCTGATGTCTCCTTCCCAGAGGAGTGCTGTGATGGGCCTCCTTAAACACCCCGCGGAGGGGCAGAGCACAAGCTGTCCCTTACACACCACTGTGCACAAATTGCACTCTGCTAGTGACTTTTCTTGTTGCTCCAACCCAGTACCAGACAAGAAGGAACTTTAGAGGACAGGGGGCTATTTTGGCTCACCATTTGGAATTTGCTTAGAGAGCTCTCAAGTTTCCAACCCTTACACACATCTTCCCTAGGGCACCAACAAAATCATTCTCACTAATCTTCAGTCTTCTGTCTGACCCATAAATTTCTAGCAACTCTACAGAACCAAGATGTATGTGTTTCTTAGACATACCAGCCGGAAGAGCTCTGAATCAGCAATAGATTACTAGGCAGTGACACAAAAGTCTGACAGATGAGACATTTAAACATGTAGGGGGAGGTTTTCAAACAATGTTAATTTGAACAGTTCAAATCAAAACCATTCTCCTTTTTGGCCAAACTAATTAGCAGGACATTTTAAATGCTAATGAAGAAGAGATCTGGTATAAAGCAGGTGTTCCCAACCGTTGAACTTGGTGGACAGACTGTGTAGTCCTCCTGGGAAGACAGCAGTTTGGTGATTGACGTATAGACTGCTTGATAAAAGACTAGATTTTGGAAGCTCTAAGATGTGCATATCAAAACAAGATTGTCTCTCAGTATGTTCATCAAAGCACTTATTAGAATCATAAAATATGAGGGAAGACCATCAGTGTTTAAATAGAGGGAAACAGAATTTTCCTTGTAACCTTTACCCATAATAAAATGTTTATAATACTAAATGAAAGAATAAACAAGTTTGTTTATTTATTGTGTATATAAAGAGTATATATATGCATGTTTGCAGATATCAAGGCACATTCTGTGTGCAGGTGCACACACACATGGGTATGGGGGCTGAAAGATGACATTGAACCCTAATCCTAACCTTCTGGAGATTTCTCTGACGGCTTGGTCCAGAGGTGGGCTGCCCAGCGTGAGAGCTCAGCTGCTTACCCTAGAGAGAAAAGAGGAGCAGAGCATGCCTGCTCTGAGCAGCAGAGAGCCTAGAACCTGAAAGCAAGGAGAAGCTAGAGGCTGAGCACTCGGAATGGACTGAGCTTTCAGAATCCAGAGGTCGAGGAAACAGGAGGCCCAGGAACACGTGTGGCCTCAGAGCCTGGCAAACCTCTGAGTCTTTCCTAAAGGCAATCAGAAGCTCTAAAGGAAGGAGGCCAGGTAGGGAGAGTGTCAGGTGACCTGGCTCAGTCTGGAGTAATGATAGCCCTACTGAAGAGTACAAGCTGAGCTCTAGAGGTCATCCGGGATTGCATCCCATCCTCTTCAGTGGTGAGACAAAACAAGTAGGGAAATGGTAACAGAATTTGAGAGAAGCAAGGATCTCGGTCCCACCCGTGCTTTGGGAAGGTTGCCTTAATGGGAGCCTCGTTTCCCAGTGAGCCACATGCAAGTTCAGGGGACAGAATAGTGACGGAGATATGGCATTAGTGTGAGGAGCACTGCAGACCTGGTGAAGACCTGTGGAGTGATCTGAAAGGGAAGACTGGGAGGTCGATCCCTGGTAGAGGGCCTGGATCCTGGAGCAGCAAGGAGTTTGGGCCAGGAAGAGAGAAATCAGGTGGGGGTGGTGTGGAGTGGGCAGCACTGAAGCCAGTCAGCCACTCTGCAGGCCCCGGGCACACTGACTACGGACAGACACCAGTCCTCCTGTGTCCCAACAGGCGGATACCATGACCCCTCCTCCATCTTACTTTCACAGCAAAGTCTTCTGTCTGTGTTGGGAAGAGAAACTGAAGGGAGCCCAGTGACAGTGGCAGCGAGATGGGGGTGAGGTAGGGCTTCATATGTCCCCTCAACTGGAACAGGAGACAGCAGTATTGTGCAGACAGAGCCCAGCAAAGCTGTCAGTAGCAACCCCTCCCCCTCCCTCTGCCGTTCCCTTTGCCCTTAGGGCCTGCTTTCTTCCATATTGTTGCTGAAAGGAACTTCTGGATGAGCCAGAGTGAAGCAAAGCTAAAGTGTTCAAGCTTAGTGAGAATACAGCTTTAAAGTGAGGAATGACGAAGAGACTGTGGGGTGCTTTTATAATGCTTAGGTAGGTTTACAAAGGCTTTTTATATGATCCCAGAGGTGGGGGCTTCAATGACATGGCCCCTATAGGCTCATATATTTGAATGCTTGGTTTCCAGTTGGTAGAGCTGTTAGGGAAGAATTAGGAGCTGTGGCTCTGTTGGAGGAAGTATGTCACTGGGGGTGGGCTTTGAGGTTTAAGTTATCCATACCATCCTGAGTGGTGTCTGCCTCTGTCTCTGTCTCTCTTTCTCCCTGCCCCTCTCTCTATCTGTCTCTGTCTCTCTGTCTTTGTCTGTCTCTCTGTCTTTGTCTGTCCCTCTGTGTCTCTGTCTGTCTGTCTCTCTCTCTTTCTGTTCTATGTGCCTTGCACTTGTGGATCAGATGTAGGTTCTCAGCTACTTCTTCAGTGCCATGCCTAGCTGCCTGCCTACATGTCCCCCACTATGTCATGGCAATGGAAAAGTAATGAAGACGAAGAGGCTCTTAAAGTTACACTTCTCAAGGCTATAATTTAAACAAAGCATAAAGCTTACATTTTTAAGCACATTAAAAAAACCAATTAAAATTATATGAACAGGCGGATTTCTGAGTTCGAGGCCAGCCTGGTCTACAGAGTGAGTTCCAGGACAGCCCGGGCTATAAGAGAAACCCTGTCTCGAAAAACAAAACAAAACAAAACAAAACAAAACAAAAAACCAAAAAAACAAAACTATATGAACAGAGGGTTGGAGAGCTGGCACGGTGATTATGAGGTCTTGCTGCTCTTGCAGAAAGCCTGAGGTAAGGCCTCATTAGCTACTTCAGGTGGCACACAACTGCCCAGGGAGATCCAATGCTCTCTATTGATGTATCTGTACTCATATCCACATGATCAGACACGGACACACACATTTATACACATATTCATGATAAAGTAACAATTATATGTGTGTAAGAACGTTGGTAAATGAAATCGTGAGATGCCCTTATTAGGTGCATTGCTTAGGTTTGAGGATGAGAAGGTAATGCCCAAGTGCCTCGCCTGAGTTAGAGCTTGAATCCTGACAGCCCTAACGAGGCAGGCTGGACCACCCATCCTTAATAGGCTAATTAAAGAGCATGTGACAGTGCAAAGCACACAAAGGGAATGATGTATTCAGTGTGGTCCCATCGTGAATAGTAACAAAGAGGCCCAATGATGCCCTAAATATATCTTTGAAGTCCTGACCAGAGTTTTAGTTTAGAGGCCAAGAGGTATGCTATAACTAATCAGCCTGGGTCAGACTGGTCTAATACACTGGTTCACCAGGGTGAAAGTTGGTGGCTTCCTGCTTCAGGCTTGTCCTTGAGACCTTGAGGAGAGGGTAGACATTGGTTATATTGCCCCAGGAGTGGGATTTTCACAACAACCTCCTGGAAGAACACTGATCCAGAAACAGGAGGAGGGAGCGTGAACAAAAGAGGACAGGAAGACATGGGTACTCTATATTCATCTGACTGGCACCTGGCCTCAGAAAACCCCAACTGGTGCCCCAGGATCCCTATTTTAGGATTTGCAGATGTAGTCTTGCACAGGTTATTTTAATTGGCATTTTCCCCCGAAACAGCAAAGCATTGCAAACTCAACTGTGTTGCAGCAATAACTCTTAAGTTATGGTTTCGGGGGAAAAACCGTGCCACCGCCTCAGCGTTCAGTAATGAATGTAATGATGTCCCCCTACGTTTTATAAGGCAGTTTGTGAGACACTGAAAAGGCAGGAGAAACAACCTCAGGTTACGTATGAGGTGATGTAGAAACTGCAGAGGAAGGGTTTTAATTTTAAAAAATAAAGCTTCTAGCGCTGAGCAAGATGCAGCGTTGTCAGTGTTTGATTTCTGGAGAGAGAACCTACAGGTAGCTTTTTACAGATCGCCTTGTCTGTTTTCCTGACGCTGAAAAGCTGGGACCCTCTGCCCCGCCCACCAGAGCGGCGGCCCGCCCACCAGCCCCGCCCCGTCCGCCTTCCGGATCGCTTCTCCCTTCGGGTCCCGCTTCGCTGGCCAGCTCCTGGCCCGGCCCCGCCTACCGGTCTGGCCCCTCCCACCTGTCCGGCTCCGCCCCATCACTTGGCTTCCAGCCTGGCCCTATTTCGCCCTTTCCATTGGTCTCTGGCTGGCCGCCTGGTCCAATCGGAGCACTTAGCGGCAGAATTTGAACCGCCGTTTTCGTTTGAATCGGGCGGGCGCGGAGAGCGGCCTTGGCGCGGAACCGCCTTCCGGACACTCGGAACGGGGCGGCGGGCGACGGGCGGCGGGCGACGGGCGGCGGGTGGCCGTGGTCGGTCCTCCGCGGCTGAGAAGCCAAGGGCTCTGACGCGGGCTGCACTCGGTGAGCGGCAGGCAGAGCTAACTTTCCGCTGACTGGACCAGCTGAGGAGCGGCCCAGCGGGTGAGGGGACTGCGAGCTTCACCGAGAGGCTACTCCGCCCTCGGCCGCAGTCACTGGCTCCGGACTGACGGCCTGCGGACCATGGCGTCCTCCGCTCGCCTGGTCACTATCAAGCGGAGCGGCGAGGACGGCGCACACTTTCCGCTTAGCCTCAGCTCCTGTCTGTTTGGAAGGTGAGTGCGCGCAGGGGTCGAGGTGATCCCGGGCAGCGACCCCCTGCCCTACCGCCATTTGAGTTCGACAGGGCTGTCCCTGTAGCTTGTTCGGAAGTCACACTCAATGCATTGGCAGCTTCCCAAATGTAATCGGGATTTTACTCTTGGTAGACGCGAAGCTGACGTTGGTGCTCCCTAGCTCCCTCACTGCCGTTTTCAGGCAGCCGGCTGTGGCTCTGGATGTTTCTGGAAACATCAGATAGGCGATCTCTGCTCGGGGGCTCTGGGAGAATCCTCATTCCCCTCCCTCCCCCTGTCAATCGGATGGCAATTTTCCCTGAGGCCTTCCAGGCGGCTGCTGGCATTGCCACTTTTGCAAACTTTGACCCTCATGGTTCTTTCTGCCGCGTTTGAAATGTTTTCTGAGAAGATGCTTTAAAGAAAGCTCGTCTTTTCTAACACCATGCAGGTTGGTGACTAAGTTTTAGATTTTTGTCTCCCAGTAGACTAAATTCCAAGGCAAGGGCTGCCTTGTTAATGATTACATCCCCAGGGTGCCATATGGTTCCTGACAGTGTGTGACAGTGTGTGAGTGTCTGGTAGGAAGATGGAGGTCAGGCAAGAATGGTAGTTTTCAGACATTGGGCAAAGTCTGGTGACAGATTTTAATGTCATCCTGGGAGAGGTATACTGCCACTAGTACTGCTGAGTAAGGACAGAGACATGGTGTATTTGACAGGGCGTTGAGGAATTATCTGATACAGAGTGTCTGTGGCATTCTGTATGAAGTATGGATTGTGGTGATCTTTCTGCTTAGTAAAACTGGGTTCTAACATATGGTATCTCTGCCTGGTGTTTTGATACCCAAAATCTGTTTTATTGAGAGTAAGGAAGTTATAAGAGTAAGGAACTTTCTTTTCTTCTTTAAACTAATACAATTTACTTTAAAATATATAACTCAGCATTGACATTTTTTAAGTCATCAAAATAATTTATAATAGTAAAATGCCTCTTAATATACATGGTATCTTCTGAAGTTAAAAGTAATATGCACTCAGCCAGTTTTTAAAATCTATTTGGGACATTAAACATGATAGAAGTAAAAAAAAAAAAAATCTCTTTTGAAGTCCTCTATGAAAGGAAATTGTGACAAGTTCCAGATAGACAGAAACTGTTCCATCTCTAAGGGAGAATATGCAGTGTAACTTTGGCTTTATAGAATGAAGTAGATCGTGTTCCTTCTGTTTCTATTTTGTGGACTAGTTTGAAGAGTATTGGTATTAAGTCTTCTTTGAAGGTCTGATAGAATGCTGCACTAAAACCGTCTGGTCTTGGGCTTTTTTTGGTTGGGAGACTTTTAATGACTGCTTCTATTTCTTTAGGGGTTATGAGACTGTTTAGATGCTTTACCTAATCCTGATTTAACTTTGGCACCTGGAATCTGTCTAGAAAATTGTCCATTTCATATAGATTTTTCAGTTTTGTTGAATATAGCCTTTTGTAGTAGGATCTGATGATTTTTTTTTAATTTCCTCAGTTTCTGTTGTTATATCTCCCTTTTCATTTCTGATTTTGTTAATTTGGGTGCTGTCTTTGTGCCCTCTGATTATTCTGGCTAAGGATTTATCTATCTTGTTGATTTTCTCAAAGAACCAGCTCCTGGTTTTGTTGATTCGTTGTATAGTTCTTTTTGCTTCTACTTGGTTGATTTTAGCCCTGAGTTTGATTATTTCCTGCCATCTACTCCCCTTTGGTGTGTCTGCTTCTTTTTGTTCTAGAGCTTTCAGGTGTGTTGTCAAGCTGGTAGTGTATGCTCTATCCGGTTTCTTTTTGGAGGCACTCAGAGCTGAGTTTTCCTCTTAGCACTGCTTTCATTGTGTCCCATAAGTTTGGGTATGTTGTACCTTCATTTTCATTAAATTCTAAAGTCTTTAATTTCTTTATTTCTTTCTTGACCTATCATTGAGTAGGGCATTGTTTAGCTTCCATGTGTATGTAGGCTTTCTGTTGTTTTTGTTGGTATTGAAGACCAGCCTTAGGCTGTGGTGATCTGATAGGATTATTTCAATCTTTTTGTATCTGTTGAGGCCTGTTTGGGGAACAATTATACAGTCAGTTTTGGAGAGGTGCTGAGAAGAAGGTATATTCTTTTGTTTTAGGATGAAATGTTCTATAGATATTTGCTAAATCCATTTGGTCCATACCTTCTGTTAGTTTCATTTTTTTTTCTGTTTAGTTTCTGTTTCCATGATCTGTCCATTGCTGAGAGTGGGGTGTTGAAGTCTCCCACTATTATTGTGTGAGCTGCAATGTGTGCTTTGAGCTTTAGTAAGGTTTCTTTTATGAATGTGGGTACCCTTGCATTTGGGGCATAGATGTTCAGAATTGAGAGTTCATCTTGGTAGATTTTTCCTTTGATGAGTATGAAGTGTCCTTCCTATCCTTTTTGATAACTTTTGGTTGAAAGTTGATTTTATTCGCTATTAGAATGGCTACTCCAGCTTGTTTCTTGGGACCATTTGCTTGGAAAATTGTTTTCTGGCACTTTACTCTGAGATAATGTCTGTCTTTGACACTGAGGTGCATTTCCTGTATACAGCAAAATGCTGGGTCCTGTTTACATATCCAGTCTGTTATTCTATGTCTTTTTATTGGGGAATTGAGTCTACTGATATTAAGAGATATTAAGGAATAGCGATTATTGCTTCCTGTTATTTTTATGCTTGTGTGGCTATCTTCTTTTAGGTTTGTTGAAAGAACATTCCTTTCTTGCTCTTTCTAGGATGTAGTTTCCCTCTTTGTGTTGGAGTTTTCTATCTAATATCCTTTGTAGAGCTGGATTTGTGGAAAGTTATTGTGTAAATTTGTTTTTGTCATGTAATATCTTGGTTTCTCCATCTATGGTAATTGAGAGTTTTGCTAGGTATAGTAACCTGGACTGGCATTTGTGTTCTCTTAGGGTCTGTATGTCTTCTGCCCAGGATCTTCTGGCTTTTAGAATCTCTGGTGAGAAGTCTGATGTAATTTTGATAGGTCTGCCTTTATATGTTACTTGACCTTTTTCCCTTACTGCTTTTAATATTCTTTGTTTTGTACATTTGGTGTTTTGATTATTATGTGATGGGAGGAAATTTTTTTTTTTTGGTCCAATTTATTTGGAGTTCTGTAGGCCTCTTGTATGTTTATGGACATCTCTTTCTTTAGGTTAGGGAAGTTTTCTTTTATACTTTTGTTGAAGATACTTACTGGCCCTTTAAGTTGGGAATCTTTACTCTCTTCTAAACCTATTATCTATCCCTAGGTTTTGTCTTCTCATGGTGTCCTGGATTTCCTGGATGTTTTGAGTTAGGAGCTTTTTGCATTTTGCGTTTTCTTTGACTGTTGTGTCAATGTTTTCTATGGTATCTTCTGCAGCTGAGATTCTCTCTTCTATCTCTTGTATTCTGCTGGTGATGTTTGCATCTATGACTCCTGATCTCTTTCCTAGGTTTTCTATCTCCAGGATAGTCTCCCTTTGTGGTTACTTTATTGTTTCTATTTCCATTTTTAGATCCTGGATGGTTTTGTTCAATTCCTTCATCTGTTTGGTTCTGTTTTCCTGTAATTCTTTAAGTAATTTTTCTGTTTTTTCTTTAAGGGCTTCTAGCTGTTTACCTGTGTTCTCCTGTATTTCTTTAAGTGAGTTATTTATGTCTTTCTTAGAGTCTTCTATTATCATCATGAAATACGATTTTAAATCAGAGTCTTGCTTTTCTGATGTGTTGGGGTATCCAGGGCTCGCTGTGGTGGGAGAACTGGGTTCTGATGATGCCAAGTAGCCTTGGTTTCTGTTGCTTATGTTCTTGCCCTTGCCTCTCACCATCTGGTTATCTCTGGTGTTAGCTGGTCTTGCTGTCTCTGACTGTGGCTTGTCCCTCCTGCAAGCCTATGTTCAGCTCTGGGGTGCAGACGAAAACGAGAATGATCCTGTCCCCTGCTGTTCCTTGGTTCCTGTTTCCTGATGGCTCTGGGCGGGTCCCTCTTGGGCCAGGAATTTGAGCAGAAGTGGTGGTCTTACCTCTGCTCACAGGTGTGTTGGCATTCCTGGGAGACCAGCTCTCTCCCAGTGGTATTTGGGTATAGAGCGTTGTGCTCAGAATCAGCTCCGGGCGCAGATAGAAATTGGAAGAGTAAAGAACTTTCTATAGCTTCTGTTGTTTAAAAGAAGTAAATATTGTCATGAGTGTCATTCATTTTGATTACTCAGTAATATTACTTAAATATACTTTTAACAAATTTTAAACATTTTAAACAATTTGCATTTGGTTGTGTGGTATTTATTGTAAGAGGTATCCTTAGACTCTCGATGTTCATAGGAAAGCAGCCAGTATATAGAGTAGGTTCTGGTTTTTTGAAATCACAATGGTGCTATCAGTGAAACTCCTGGTTTGTGGCTGAGTTAGAATTGTCCCTTCTGTGCTGTGCTACCATAATGCTAGCTTTCTAGAAAGACATTCTAATCTAGATATTGTTTGTGGTTCAGTGTATTGTGAGGACATCTGAGTTTGTCAATTTGGTGTGATTTTTAAAACAACAGATTTAAAAACTCACATGGATTAACTGTGTGCCACATACTCAGGTGACATATACAACTATAACTAAATAGCAGTACAGGTGCCGGTATAGACCTTTTGTGTGTGAAGAAACTGACACATTGATTACCCACAACACATGTTATACTAGTACCTTCCTGTGTCCTTAAACGCCCATATTGTTATAAATACATTACAAAGTTCTCCTAAAATGATAGAAAGTTCTCTTTTATTTGTGTCTTGTAATTCTAACTACTTATATGTACAGTAATTGTGTGTTCTAGTATTTTCTAATATAATTTTTCCGAAGTACTAGAAGTTTCAGTAATCTTTTATGGCTTCTTAGACAGTACTTGTGAACATTGTTTGCACTGCCCATGATCTTTTCATACCTTGGGTTGTTACACTTATAGTCTAAACATACTAGTCAAGTTCTGTTAATATTTCAAAAATTTGAGGGTTTCTTCTTTTTAGTTGCATACCCTCATATCATAAAAACCCTTTCTTTTTTTGTATTAAGGAGTATTGAGTGTGACATTCGTATCCAGCTGCCTGTAGTGTCAAAAAAACATTGCAAAATTGAAGTCAAAGAGAAAGAGGTAAGTTGGCTTTGGAAATCAACTCTTAAATCTTTTGAAGGTGACTTGAAGCAAGTCCTTAGTGTTTGCCTCTCCTCTCTCCTTGTAGGCAGTATTATATAATTTCAGTTCCACCAATCCAACGCAAGTAAATGGGGCTGCTATAGATGAGCCTGTGCATCTGAGACATGGAGACATAATAACAATCATTGACCGCTCCTTTAGGTGAGTGAAAACTACCTGGATGAATTCTGAATACAGTGCTTTCTTTAATCACAAACTAGTACCATCGTTGATCCTCTTTGGTGTTGATGGATGTTGGAAATGTCTCACAGGGTGTGTGTGTGTGTGTGTGTGTGTGTGTGTGTGTGTGTGTACATGCAGGTGCCTGACCTGTGCCTGTGGAGACTAGAGGACAACCTCAGGATTTGGGTTAGGTTTTCCCTCTTTGAAACAGGGTCTGTAACTGGCCTAGGATTCACCAAGTAGGCTAGATTGGCTAGACACCCAAGCCCAGTGCCTTCCTATCTTTGCTTTTCCAGTGTTGATGGCACATCTTAAAGTTCCTAGCTCTTAGTCCCTTAAAGAGTATGTTTGGCCCTTAAAGAACAATTTTGTTAAACTGAGGCAATTGGGCTGTGTCCTAACCTAGGACTGATGTCATTATAATAAGGAAAGATTAGCATACAGGGGAGCAAGTGCACTGAGGGGAAGCGCTGTGAAGAGGCAGGAAGAGGGCTGCCAGTCCAGGAAGCCCAGAGGAGCCTACAGATGCCTTGGACTTCAGCCAGAACTGTGAGCAGCAAATTTCTGTTGCTTAAGGTACTCCGTCTGTGTTTTAATTGTGGGACTCCTAGCTGACTAATACACCACAGCTAAGTCACAAGGGAGACTTCTATACCTTTGTGTGTGTGTGTTCTCTCTAATCACAACTTTTCTCTTAGTAAGCCACCATGGTGGCTGTAACAGAGAGGTGTCTTTGGAGTCTTGCTACCTGTTTGCTGGTGTTAACAGTGGCATTTTAATAAGTGCGTTGCTGTGTTTTTCTTTTAACCCAGCTAGCTCCCAAATAACAGAGACTGGACTACTATATTTATTTAACTTCTTTAAGGGCATAACAACTGAGCAATGTTATTCTATTTTAATCCTCTGTGCTAATCTGGCTACCACCCAGTCAAAATCTCTGTGATATTTGTATTTTAGTACTGATTTGACTTCTCTGGGTTCTAGGTGTTTCTCATGGTGTCTCTTGGCCTCTCAGGTTGCCTAATCTTCACCTGTCCCTTACTTTCGCCTCTCTTCTCTCTCTTTTCTCTTCTCTCTCTCTCCCCCACCCCCACCCCCTTTCTCTCTTTCTTCCTTCTCTTCTCCCCTGGCTAGATGGAAGTCCAACCCCGTTCTCTCCCCTTCTCAATCACTGGCTGATCAGCTAGCTTTGTTGACTGACTGGGGAATAATTGGGGAGCATTGCTTACACAATATAGAGACAGGAGATTTTTGGAATAAGGTTTGCAACCAGAAATGGGGGCACAGAAATCAGCATTGGCATAATACAAGGATAATCTTTACACAAGGCACAGAAACCTTATGCCTACATGTGGGCCTCTAAACACTATAGTTAGCATAAAACTTTGTGTGTTTGTGTCTGACTAATGTTCTTGTGTGTGTGGTTTATAGCATGTTTGGTGTCTTTGGCTTGTTTCTTGTCACAGTATAGGTGTTTCATTAACATAGCACAGTATATACAGAAACATGTAAATATTCACAATTTATTCATTCTTGATTAAGAATTTGATTTCTAGTAGAAATCTGTCAAGACTTTTTTTGTGATCAGATGCCCTCCCCCATTTCCTGTATTTGAAATTGGTGTTCTACAACTACCAAATACAGTGTTCTACCTGTAGAACTGTTAAATTCTCTATTCTTAATAATTATTTTATTATTTCCCTGTTTAATAGTTTAAGAGATATATTGAAATCACCCATTGAGGATTTGTTTATTTTTTAAATATTAATTTATTTTCCCTATCACTTTTTGTTTTATATTTTTTGATGCTATACCCTGGCATATTGTGGACTCCTGGGTATAAATTATGCACAGAATTCTTTGTCATTTGAAATATCTCTTACTTTTAGTCACATCTTTTGCCTTAGTGATTCCTTTGGATGATAAATATAAAACATAATTCGTTATGCTTATATAGTATAACCTTTTTGCCTCCTTCCTTTCAACTCTTTATACTTCTTAAGGCTTTTTGTTGTGTCTAGGAACCTGCTGTTGAGTGGCTTAACTTTAAATAGACTTTTTTTTTTTTTGATACAATATCTTTTAAGTCCTTATAAAATGAACTTTGTGGACAACTTGAAGGGGCATTTTTATTGACTAGACTCTTTAAAAGAGACTCAGTTAAGCACTGTGATAGCTTGGAGAAGGGTTTCAGCTGCTACCTGGCTTCAGATCTTACATATACAGCATGTAAATTCAAATTAAGCCACTTCACTGAGGTACCAAAGTTTCTGTTGTACACAGTAAAGGATTTCAGCTCTGAATTGATCACCATGGTCTATCATGATCTTAGTGCCATCTTCTTAGGATGTGCCTGTCCTCTAGGGAGAGTGAAGAAACAGTGATCATAATTCTGGAACATAACTTTGTAATTTTCCATTTATATAAGGTTTTAGAATTAAAAACTTTTCTTTGTGCAAGCTAATATTCTGACCAAAGCCTAGAGTTTATTTCAGGGTTTGTATCTATAACACTTGAATCTAGATGTTCACATTCTTCACCTGACTCTCTGCACTGTAGGTTTGAAGATGGAAGTCATGAGGATGGAAGCAGGTCAACAGAATTTCCAGGAAAGTCACTTGGAAAGGTGAGGGGAAATGCTCAGGTTTGACCTTGACTCTTGTGTTATGATGGGAACTCATTTATATGTTTTAACAAGTGAAGTCTCACTTTTCAATTGGTGACCAAGAATGGCTTTCTGATTATAGCATAAAAATGTAAGTAACAAGATAAGGGAATAACTTGATAGTGAGCACAATAAAGTAACCCAAAACCATATTTTTTTTCTTTTTGCTGTTAAAAAACAGAGTGCTAACTTGGTCTTATACTCTACTGTGTTGTGATCTTACAAGCCTATGTTCAAATAGTCTGAATGTATAGAAACTGTATGAAAAATAAAAAAAGGAAGGGCATGACTGCTAGATGTGGTGGAGAAGGTTTATTATAGATTGGAAAGAGAACATAGGCAGAGACAGGCATCGAGGAAAGTACAAGTGAACATGGCCCTGAGCTGGGGCATTTGTGGGAGAGAGGAGAGGAGCCACTGACCAAGAGGGACAACCTGGGTTAAGAGACTGACATAGCCAAAATGGTTGAGTTATATAAGGGCCAGAGGAACTCGGGGGAGAGCATGCCAGCCAGGAGGCCCTGTAACAGGTAGAGGCGTGTTAGGAGTGTGTGACAGCCATCTTTCACTTTATGTTAATGGGTACCTCAGTTAGCCTTTGTCCCAGGTTTGAGACCTAAGAGAAATAAAAGTTGGAGGTATCTGATGAGTCATTTTGTCCCCTACTCCTTGTTCCTGTCCATAATTACACTGTGAAAACTGAGTGCTGAAGAAGCTTCCTAGCTAAGAAATCTAGTTAAGAGGCTAGTGCTTGTCACGTGAGGGAATCCTGTCACTTGACAGTATCAGCAAGATTACTGCCACTGGTATCCTTTACGGAAGCGCAATTCTGGACACAAGATTAGAGACGTGGTGAGATTCAGTAGCTTTAGGGTAAGTCTTAAGAGTCTTTGTCGTTCCTTTTAGAATGCTAGTCAAGCATGTACCATGAAGTAACTGCAGTCCCTTGGATTAGGAGCTTTAGGGTTCACCTACATTTAGCAACAGGCACTCTTCCTTCAAGATTTAAATATTTAAATATTAATATCCATGGTAAATATGGCTTCTTCCTTAGTCGAGCCCAATGCTCATTGACATCTGGTGGAAGCTATTTTTGAGGTGACCCATCAGTCACCATTCAACTTGTAAATAGGTATAAGAAAGTAAAATTACAGATAGTAGATCTGTGAGGTAGACTGTTGGGAGCTGACTCCTAGCTGAAAGCGGCTATCATCTTTGCAGCCATCTCGAGCCATATACCCTGACAAAAGACTTGTTTTCAGCAGCCCACAACAGCTGAGCACACTCTGATAAACATCTTGTTTTGCTCACATATCTTGTTTTGCTGTTTAGTGCCCCCAGCTGCAAAGTGCACATGGTAAAGTGTCTTTAGCTGTGTTCCCCTGCTTGTGCTTATATATACCCAGGATTTCCTTTCAATAAACAAGACTTGAACAGACTCTCTGTCTTGTCTCCAAATCTCTTCAAATCTCTTGCCCCTCCATCCCCACTCTCTCTCTTGCTAGACCCTGACCCGTGGACCCAAGCAGCAGCTTGAGCAGGGACATAGTGGCCCCCAAACGTGGGGCAGAATGGGCCAGGACAGTAGACAAGTACAACTTAATAGTTGATAAACTATTTGGTTACTAGTCTGTAATAAAATTAAGCATTAAAATTCAATACAAATAGTGTGATAGAATTTCATGCCTCTTTAATATAATCATGTAAAAATTACAGAACTTGGAAGATAGCTCTATATAAAATGCTTTTTCTATAAGCATGTGCACCTGAGTTTGATCCCCTAGAACTCATGTAAAAAAAAGCTGGGTATGATAGCATATACCTATAATCCCTGTCACTGAGAAGGCAGAGAAGGAGAATTCCTCGTGTTTGCTGGCCAGCTAATCTAGCCAGATTGGTGAAGTTCAGGTTCAGTTAGTTCCTGGTCCCTATAAAAAAGATGATAAGCATCTGAGAAAGATACTCAACATCAATTTTGTTTACAGCACACACAAACGTGTTCTTCACCTCCAGAATAGTTCTATATTCCCGAATATGTAGGCACTGTCTGTTGGTTTAGAAAGTGTTGAGTTTGATATCCGGCTCTGAAGTTATAGTGCACATGGATGTGCTGCCCTTTGTGTCTTAACTTCCTGGCTCTCTGCTACACAACAGATATGTGCTAGGGATGAGAGCACAGATGCTAGTGAAACTGTGGCTTAGCACATCCTGCATCCATTTCTGGTGAAACTTAGAGCATCTATGGTTTATGCCTGTGGTGAGTTAACAGATGGAGTAACTTAATTTTAACTTTGCTTCTCCCTTCATATGATGTTAGAAGATAAAGAAGATCTAGAAAAGTTACTGGGAGACAGGGGCTGGAGAGATGGCTCAGTGGTTAAGAGCACTGACTGCTTTTCCAGAGGTCCTGACTTCAATTCCCAATAATATGGTGGCTCACAACCATCTGTAATGAGGATCTGATGCCCTCTTCTGATGTGTCTGAAGATAGCTTCAGTGTACTCATTTAAAATCTTAAAAAAAAAAAAAAAAAGTTTGCTACTCTTCTAGAGGACTCAAGTTCAGTTCCTGGCACACTGGGCAGTTCACAACCACCTGGAGGTACCCACATAAATGTGCCTAGATACATATACATAAAAAGAAAAATAAACCTTAAAGAAAAGAAAGCTCTATGTCAGCTAAGAAGTGCTGAGGTCATGACCTAGCTTTCAAGTCACTTGGCTGTATTTTAAGCTTCTAAATGTCATAAAGAAGCAGTTTGACAAAGAATGTAATTAATGAAAAGTTTTCATTGTTTAAGAATGACCACACTAAAAAAAGGCACTTAAATTCCTGTTCTTATCTTTTAATGTATAGGAACCAGCATGGCGAGCCTCAAGAGAGAGCTTCTCTGCTGACTCTGGTTGGTATTGGTTGTGTTCTGTTCTGGTACTCTCAGCATCAGATTGCTATGACAGTGGCAAGGGTGGGATCATGGGGATGCAGACATAAAATTCCTGGTCTCCCAAACTCCTAAGAGAGTGGTTCCATTTAAATACCAAACCAAAGCAGAGAGCTGGGCGCTTGTTGTTTTAGTTGCCCAGTTAACTTGCGCTGTCTGGAATACATTACATCATTGGTTATTCAAAGCTAATGCCCCTTATTCAAGATGGAAATAGCATAAGACAAGTGTAAGGAATTAATTTATGGACTAAATGAAAAGCTAGGACACAAGGCAATTTAAAATATGGTACTGGGTTCTAGAAATTTTAAATCACTGAGAAAATGTTGAACTTCTGTTTCTTATTTTATATTTATTGCCAAGGTGGGAAAGGTCAAGATACCAAAGCTTCAAAAACGACCACTTCAAGAAGATCTTTTGTGCATGCCAAGGGCCTCTCTGCAGATAGTCCTGCCTCAGATGGTTCAAAGGACAGTTTTACCCAAGATTCATCAGGTCATGTAGAATGGCACAATCCCAGAAACATAGGAGAGCCCACTTCTGGGGATCTCTTTAAGAAGTCCAGGGCTACAGGGAGCAGTTACAGGGAACTGAAGTCTTCTCCTGCACAAAAGCTTAGCAATAGCAACAAAAATGAATCTCCCTTTGAGAAACTTTACCAATCAATGAAGGAAGAGATGGATGTAAAATCACAGAAATCTCGTAGAAAATCAGAACCCCAATCTGACCGTGCAACAGAAGAATCGTGGGAGACACAGCTGTTGGTATCATGCAAGGCAAGACCAAAGTCCAGTGGAAGCACCCCTGTTACAGCAGCCTCTTCACCCAAAGTAGGAAAGATCTCGATGGAGAGATGGGGCGGTGGTATGGGGCCTGTTCAGACTTCCACAGAGGCAGCTAAAATGAAGACTCCTGTGCGGAATTCACAGCAACTTAAGGATGAAGACTCTCGTGTTACAGGCAGAAGAAATTCTGTGAATCTGGATGAAAATGAAAGTGCCCAGGCAGTTCATAAAATAGTCACTCCTGGGAAACTGGTAACTAGAAACCAAATTTCGGTGAAAGTTGGAGATGTTGCCAGCCCTGCTGATACACCAAAAAATGCCTCTTCCAAAAAGAGAAAACGTACTCCTGCAAAGGTAGAGGCTGCATCTGCAGAGACGCAAAAGCAGCTCTCTTTAACTCAGGGCCTTGCTCCAGATGAAAAGAAAAGTCCCAAGAATTCCTTCAGCAAGCCTGAGAAGCCGACCACAGCAGCCGAACAGACTTCCTCTTCGATACCTGGTCTTAGTTCTGTTGATATCAGCAACTTTGGTGATTCTATTAGTAAGTTATTTAATGTAGATATACTTTCCCTAATAGGTTATTATCTACCTTATGTATTATGAGTTAATAAAGAACCCACTACGTACTCTGATACAGTAAAAGGCAAGCTTTATCTGATATATGGGTACTGAAGACTTTGCCATTTATAAAGAGGCGTAATAGAGGTAGAACTAGTTTAGGAGGGAACCATATCATAGAAACTACTAAAGGAAAAGAAAACGTGACTTTTATTTTACAATATAAAGGATTTAAATCATAATAGCTTTTCTTTTAGTATCTGGTTCTGAATCCCAATTATATCTTGTGGGATTGGTTCTTGAGACTGAATCATGGTCAGTCCTTTGAGCCATCCTTGAGCATAGAGGCTCATAGGTGTTCAAACTCTGTTCTCAGTATCTCCTTTTTTATTTTTTTCCTTTTTTTTTTTCTCCCCCGAGACAAGAGTTTCTCTGTGTAGCCTTGGCTGTCCTGGAACTCACTCTGTAGACCAGGCTGGCCTCTGCTTCCCAAGTGCTGGGATTAAAGGTGTGTGGTATCACTGTCCGGCTTTCTCTCAGTCTCTTACTAGCACTTTATTGCAGACACTGAACTTGACTCAGTTTTCTATTCCATCAAAGTTCTATATGCTTCCAAAGCATTGACATTTTGTTTTTAAAATTTTTACTACATTTACTTATTTTTGTATATGAGGGAAAGGGAACATAAGAATGTGCCATGGTGCTCATGTAGGAGTCTGTGGACAACTTGTAGGGGTCAATTCTCTCCTTCCACCATGTACCATCTTGGTTCCAGGGATTGACCTCAGGTCCTTAGGCTTGGCAGCAAAGCACCTTTACCTGCTGAGCCATCTCACCACCTAGGGAAAGCTTTCTCTTTATCTCTTTACAAACATGAAGTGACCACCCAAGGCTACGTAGTGAGCAGCCTCCTGACATCTTCCTGCATACTGTTTCATGCTGGCTTAAAGAAAGGAAAGCTCCTGAGCTCTGGTGGAAATAACCTTTATTATCAGGCACAGCTTCTGTTGTCGACCTATTGGTGTGGTTATCTATCAGTGACACTTGTAACCATCAGCCAGTGTTTGCTTGTGCCTCATAATGGAATGCAGTCCTGGACAAGGAGTTTCTATAGACTATTCAGGAGGTTGTATAATGGGTTTAGGTTGCGTGAACTTCCCACAAACACAACCTAAGATACTTTGCCTGCTCATATAGTTTACCCATAAGGCAGATCTGGGTCTGGCCCATGTATGTGTGTCTTTTATCAAGCTCCTCAGGGCATTGTTCATGTTCTGCCTCCTCTGCTGGAGAATGACACCTGCTACTGTGGGCAGATGAATTTCTTAAGCTAATCACATGCAATTTTCAGTTTTAAGGAGAACCTCCGTTCTCTCCAGTTGACGTGCAATGCATCTGGTTTCTCTTGATCTTTTAGGAAGTCATGAGACTGCTCTAGCTTCAGTTTTATGAATAAAGGTGCCATGTTTCAGTGCCGCCTTTGCAATGCATTACTTTTTTATACTATTTTGAAATAAATCCTAAGTCCCGGCCTGGCGTTCACCTTGCTCTTTTCATGTGTTTGCATTCCTTACTTCAGACAAGAATGAGGGAATGCCTTTGAAGAGAAGACGTGTATCCTTTGGTGGTCATCTAAGACCTGAATTATTTGATGAAAACTTGCCTCCTAATACACCACTTAAAAGAGGAGAAACACCAACCAAGAGGAAGTCTCTTGGCTCGCACAGCCCAGCTGTCCTGAAGAAAATCATCAAGGTTAGTTGGATAGTCAGCATTGTGTTTGTACCTCATATTTCACAGATGGTCCATTCCATCCCAAACCAGACAGAGGGAAAAAGTAATTGAAATTTATTTCTCTACCACTTGTTTCATGCCCAATAACAACCATATGGGGTCTCAGGTAGTTCTGGGAGGTGAGGCAGGGTGCTGGGCACTTTCCCTTTGAAGAAGAAGATCCTGACATACACAGGGCCAAATGACTCTCTGAGACACACTGGCATTATTTAAAAAAATCTGAAGACAGCAGCATATGTGACCACAAGGATTGCTTTGTTTTTTAGGGGAGTACAAGGGCATTGAGGTTGTGGGAAGGAAGATCTTCAGTAAAACATCTCTCTGCTGCCTTTAGCCCTCCATCACCATTCTGTTGCTTTTCTTTGGTATGGCCGAATAATTCAGTTTCCTACATGAGCCCTGGACAGCTTTATTCTTTTAATACCTAAAAGACTTGGAGGCACACCTAACACTTTCCTACCTTGTCCCACCTCCAGGCTCACCCCAGGGCTGGTGTTGGCTGAGCTGAAATCGGAATGCCTTCTTTCACTGAGTAGTGTCCCTGTTTCCACCAGAAATAGACTCCATAGTGCATATGTTCCCTTCCTCTGCTTAAATGAATAGAGAAATTGACTCCTTTCTTATCCTTGAAAGACAGAGCCAATTGTGCTTCAGGATTTAAAAGCTACATGGTTGGTTGTAAAGGTTTTCAATAGACATTACAAAGATGTTAACCTCCTTGGTCAGGATTTTCATAAATGACTCTGTCTTGTTAGGAACGGCCTCAGACTTCAGGGAAACAAGAGTCTCCTGGAGTAACTCCACCGAGGACAAATGATCAAAGACTCAGATCAGGCAGGACTTCACTTGCTTCCAGTGGAAGCAAATTCTTAAATGAGACAGACATTCCCAAGAAAGGAGGCAGGAAGAGTGGCAACCTGCCTGCGAAGAGAACATCCATCAGCCGAAGTCAGCATGGTATTTTACAGATGATTTGCTCCAAAAGAAGGAGTGGTGCTTCTGAAGCCAACCTGATTGGTTAGTGCTGTATTGGGCAGAAAGAGTTCAAATTCTACTTTCTTATGCTGGGTTTTGTAAAGTTCACCATCTTTTCCTTTTGACAGTTGCAAAATCATGGGCCGATGTTGTAAAACTTGGCGTGAAACAAACACAAATGAAAGTTGTGAAACATGTCCCTCAAAAGCAGGCGAGCAAAAGACAAAGAAGACCCAGTACTCCAAAGGTATAGAGCTTCAGCAATGCACTGCTTTTATTTTCAGTTGTCTTAGGCATGTATTATTCATGCTGTGATATTTTATCTGTCTTGCTTTTGTCTGCAGAAACCCACAAGCAACCTTCACAATCAGTTTTCTACAGGCCATGCAAACTCGCCCTGCACCATTGTGGTAGGGAGAGCGCAGATTGAAAAAGTAAGCATTCCTGCCCGACCCTATAAAATGCTGAACAACTTGATGCTAAACCGAAAAATAGACTTCAGTGAAGATCTGTCAGGTAAATGTAGTTTCATTTACAAGAAGGCCTGTAGTCACAGCCTTCTTGATCTGTTTGTGACTTCCTTGATACTTGTTGCCTCCTTCTCTTGCGCCCTCTTAAAACCTTAGAACTCCACCTGGGAGCCCGGTAGCAGTGAGTGGCTACAGAATAATCTATCACACCAGCTTTCTGCTGTCATAATATTCAAAGGTGAAGTTGGTTGGGAGTCAAGGACAGGTCTTAGTCAATTTGGGGGATTTGTGTGTTATAGGAAGCAGGGATGGAAATCTCAAATGCATAGCCTCTGGTGAGCTGTGTGTGTACAGAAAATGGAAAGGTGCATGGTGGTGTGAGGACGGTCGGATGTTACTATCATTTTGGAGGAGTTGCACTGATGGCTGATCCCAGGGAATAAGTTAATTTAGAGCAGTATTAATGCTTCTCCAAGATTCACTTTCTAGTGAGCTTAACTGCTTGCTGAGAGGATGCCATATAAGAAAGGTTTTTCTGAGCTATTGATAATTGAACTGTTTTCATTGTCTTGAGTATCAGTATAGGTGTGACTGGCTGGCTAAGACTTACTCTCAAGAAAGCAGATTTGTTTCATGTTTTTCAATATGTCATAGTTTCTGGAGGAGAATTACAATTTGAACTGAGTAGGTAGGATCTTATTTTTATTTATTGCTGATTGGGAATTGAAAGTGACCAAATGGGATGGAGAGATGGCTCAGCGATTAAGAGCACTGACTGCTCTTCCAGAAGTCCTGAGTTCAATTCCCAGCAACCACATGGTGGCTCACAACCATCTGTAATGGGGTCTGGGGCTCTCTTCTGGTGTGTCTGAAGAGAGCAATGGTGGTGTACTTATGCATAATAATAAATATTTTTAAAAAAAGAAAGAAAATGACCAAATACCTCAGTGTATAATGCTTATGAAATAGCCCCTAAAAGAACAGCATTTTGGATCAATTCATTTATCTTAATAAAAATAACAAAATATTTAAAAAAAGAATCAAGTATATGTATGTGATTATAAATTGAGGATGATATATTTGTATTATAATTCAAGAACTCTTAAAGAGAAGTGAGATTTTAAATATGCGGTACCTGAGACAGTGAATTGTCTTGAGTGTTCCTTCTACACTTCTTCTTGAATTTAGACAATTCTCATCTCTTGGTGTAGGCAGCTTCCCCCTCCCCACGCCTCCACCCACTATCTCCACCTTTTTTTTCTTGAGATAGTCTTCCTATTCAGGTTAACTTAAAACATAAAGAGATCTGCCTGCTCTTACTTTCTTAGGGCTACCATGCCTGACCTGACAGCTTCCATTCTAAAACATTAGAAGGTAAACCCTGATATTTCAAGTAAGTAAGTAAGGCCCAGAAGGCTATGGAAGAAGGAGGCTTTTTGAACAGACTAATGCAAATAGACACTTCAACAGTTCTCAGACCCATTCTGTGGTGAATGCCAGCTCAGATTCTCATTTTCTGGAGCCAGCCAGAGAGAAGCATGACACGTGAGCTTTTCAGGAAGCTTAGTTACCCATATGGAGCTATGTCACTACTGCCTTTTTGATGTTAAAGTGAGTAGGGAGGGATGATACTTAGATTAAAGTGTGTGTGTGTGTTCTTGATAGGACTGAAAATGGTCAGTGTTCTGTCAGTATTCTAAACTGTAGAAACATTACTTGTACTTAGGATTTAGATATGAGAAACCTAGGACTTCTGGAGGGCATAACAAGGGCCTGGGTCATGGATTCCCAGCTATTAATACTCCGAGGAGTATTAATGCCTAACTTTTGTCCTCTTCCCGGGGCTTATTTTTGGAAACCAGTTTAGAAAGCTGCAGAGGTCAACTAAATCACTGGGTTTCCTTTCCTATAGGAGAGGGTTAGAGAAGTTGGCTATATGTGTTGTTGTTGTTGTTATTTTAATTTTAATTTTTTAGGAGCATATTAACAAAAATCAGCATTTTAGGGAGATGGTGCAAACCTGGAATCTGAAAGCTTCTTTGTTGTTTACATTGTTTTGCATGAGGGATGAGACAATGTAAGTCATGTTTCCAGTGTTTCTCCTTATCAGGACTGACTGAGATGTTCAAGACTCCAGTGAAGGAGAAGCAGCCGCAGATGAGTGACATGGGCTCCATTCTTTCCAATTTAGAGAATTTGTCTGAAAGACAGTTGCAAGTAACTAATTCAGGAGACACACCCCTGCCCATCACCTCAGAGATTTTAGGTTGGTTTATTTGTCTTTTCCACTGTTAAACTTTGGAATGGAGATGCAAAGATTGCCTTTTTCTTCATAGACAATACTGGATTTCTTCTCTACAGTAGCTTTTCCTGGTGAAATGCCATTTCCACCTTCTCTGTTCTGTTTTCAAGCAGTCTTTGCAATTTTTCTAAACGTTAATCATTGACCTAGCTTGGTAGGAAGTATTGTTCACATAGTAAGTCTAAATGATATCTGTATGCTTTAGCTTCTTTGCTATAAGAGGATGGAGGCACAAACAGTATACCTGTCCTGCCATATTTCTATATAGATTATACAAAATAAAAATTATTGCAAAGATAGAGATGTAACCCGATTGGTAGAGTGCTTGGCTGGCATTCAGTAAACTCTGGGTTAAGCCTATAGCATGGGAAAAACCGTGTATGGTGATAAATGGCTTTAATCCCAGAACTTGGCCAGTGGAGGTAGGAAGATCACAAGTTGCTTACATACAGAATTTGATTTGGACTGTAAACATGCACAGTAGAATCTATTACTTCATTGGTGAATCAAGATAATACATGTTTTGACTGTTTCAAACAAAAATTGCCTGTATTCAGGTCCATGTCATACGTCTTGGCAGGATTTAGAATACCCTTCTTAAGGATACTTCACAATGGCTCTTCTCTGTTACCAAATAACATTATATTTAATAGATTATAAATAGGACAAGGTTGAGATTATCTAGTAACTGCTTGGTAGAAAAGAAGCTAAATTATTGGTTCTTATATACTTCCTAAAGATAAAGTACAAAGCTGGTATTAGGTGGTGAAGATGATACATCTTTTATGTATATATATTTTTTCTTATAGGAGAAAAAATGCTTTCCAGTACTCAGAATGTAGTAAAGCAACAATCTGATAGATATTCTGCAAGTCCTACCTTAAGACGGCGGAGCATCAAACATGAAAACACAGTGGAAACTCCTAAGGATGTCCATAACATTATTTACCTTGAGAAGAAGACTCCAGTCTCTGAGACAGATCCTCTGAAGACTGCATCGAGTATGAGCAAGTTAAGGAGATCTAGAGAGCTCAGACATACCCTTGTAGAAAGTATGAATGAAAAAACAGAAACAGTCCTTGCTGAGAGCATCACAGGAAGAAATTTAAGGAAGACATTTCAAGGACAAGAAGTGGATCAACAGGTGCAGGACAGTGAAAACTCTTCACAAAGATGCAAGGAAAATGGTGAATTAAGTGAATGTTCAGAAAAGACATCAGCTAGGAGATCAAGTGCCAGGAAGCAGAAGCCAACAGAAGACTTAATAGGAAGTCAGATGGTCACCCAAACAGCAGACCGTGCTGAGGAACTACTTAGTCAAGAACAAGGAACCATACAAAACCTAGAGGAGTCCATGCACATGCAAAAGACATCAATAAGTGATGATCAAGGAATCATAAAACAAAAAGAGAACATAGTGGTATATGCAACCAGAGAGAAGCGCTGGTCAAAGACCCCTGGCAAAGCCTCACAACCTCTAGAAGGCCCAGCTCATGTCAAGGAGCACTTTGAAACACCAAACTGCAAAGATGAACTCATAGGTGATGATAAAACTAAAGTCCCTTGCAAATCCCCTCAACCTACAGCAGAGAACATCAAAACAAGCACAAAGCCACGGACCAGCACATCTGGGAAGAAAGTAGGCACAAAGGAAAAACTGTCTGCTCTGTCAAAGCTTATACATATGTCAGGGGAAAACAGGCATACTCTCAAAGTCCTAAAACTTGAGCAAGGGGATATCAAAGCTTTGAAGCAATCTAAAAATGAAATGCTGGCCCCAACAATAACTGGAAGCAAGAAGGCTTTACAAAGAGCTAAGGAAAAGGCTCAGTCCTTGGAAGACCTGACTGGTTTCCAGGAACTCTTTCTATCACCAGTTCTTGGTGACAAAATCACAAAAATGCCCCGCAAATCTCCACACACAGAACCAGTAAGAACCCCAGCAAGCACAAAGAGACTCTCCAAGATAGCTCTCAGGAAAGCAGATGTGAGAGAAGAGCCTTCAACTCTTGGGAAAAAAACAAAATCACCAGGCAGAGCTGTAAGCACACCAGCACCAGTGCAGGAAGAAAATGACATGAAAACTCCAAAGCAGAAACTAGACTTTGCAGAGAACTCAGCAGGGAGTAAGAGAAGGTCACGGACACCTAAGATCAGAGCTCAGCCCCTAGAAGACCTGAATGGC
>NW_021604659.1:473187-530583 GCF_004785775.1 Grammomys surdaster
AGAACCAGTCAGAACCCCAGCAAGCACAAAGAGACTCTCCAAGACAGCTCTCAGTAAGGTGGATGTGAGAGAAGCACTCTCTCCGCTGAGTAAGCCAATGTGTGCATCACAGAAAGTCATGCACACACCCACACTTTCAGTCGATCGTGGCAGAGGGACCAAAGATGTGAAGGTATTGTTAGCTGAGACATTGGACCCAGCAGTACATGTTACTTGTGGCAAGAGGCAGCAAGGGTCGTGTCAGAAAAGGTCCCAATCCCCAGAAGACCTATTTGGTCTTCAGGAGCTCTTCCAAACACCAGGCCATAACAAGGATTCAGTGACACTGGACAATCTTGCAAAACTGCCCAGCAGGTCTCCACCACCAGAGCCAATAGACACTTCAGTAGCCTCACGGAGACAGCCCAGAACTGGTCTGAGGAAAGTTCATGTCAAAAATGAACTTTCAGGAGACATAATGCATCCACAAATGTCAGAGAATATCGTGGACTTATCTAGACAACCAGAAAGTGAAGACAAAGTCATTCAAACAAGGAAGCAGTCTGTAAAGCGGAAATTAGACGCAGCAGTCCATGTTCCTGGCAGTAAGAGGCAAAGAATTACAAGAGCAGCAAAGACCCTGGAGGATCTGCCTGGCTTCCAAGAGCTGTGCCAAGCTCCAAGGTTGGTAATGGACTCAGTTATTGTTGACAAAACCACAAAGATGCATAGCAAATCTCCAGAACCTGTCGATACAGCTTTAGAGGCACAGCCAAGAAGAAGACTCAGGAGGAGACTGGATGTGACTGAAGAGCCCATACCACAAAGAAAGACTACAAGAGTGGTAAGGCAAACCAGAAACACACACAAGGAGCCTGTAGATGATAATAAAGGTATCGAAGAGTTTAAGGACTCTTCAGCACAGAAACAGGACCCAACTGTAAGTTTAACTGGCAGGAGGAACCAACCAAGGACAGTTAAAGAGAAGACCCAACCCTTGGAAGAACTGACCAGTTCACAAGAGGAAACTGCCACAAGAATGTCTTGCAAATCTCCACAATTAGAAAAGAAGAAAACCTTAGCAGGCTTAAAAAGGCAGGTCAGAATACAACTGTTCAAAGTGAGTATACAAGAAGAGCCCACCGCACAGAGAAAGCAACCAGCCAGGAAAACCAGGAGCACACTCAAAGAGCCTGTGGGTGACAGTACAAATGTTGAAGAGCTTAAGAAGTCTACAAAGCAGAAAATTGACCCAGTAGCAAGTGTGCCTGTCAGCAAGAGGCCACGGAGGGTACCCAAGGAAAAGGCACAGACCCTAGAATTGCCTGATCTCAAAGGACCAATCCAAACCCTAGGTCATACTGAGGAATCAGCAAGTGATAAAGGACCCACACAAATGCCCTGTAATTATCTACAACCAGAGCAAGTTGATAGCCTCCAAACCTCACCAAGACATCCCAGGACAAGACACGGGAAAGTAGAGGCAGACAAAGAGCCTTCAGCAGTAAGGAAGACAGTGCAAACATCAAGGCAAACTATGCGATCCCGCAAGGTCCCTGAAGTTGATGACAATGGTACCCAAGCTTCAAAGGCTCCTGTAAAGCAGACAGGAGATACAGTAGCCAAAGTAGCTGGCAGTAGGAGGCAGCTAAGATCACATAAGGATGGGGTTCAACCTCTTGAAGTCCTGGGTGACTCCAAAGAAATAACCCAAATATCAGACCACTCTGAAAAACTAAGACATGACACTAATATCCTTAAGAGCACTCTACCGCAAGAGCCAGACTTAGTAAAACCTCTGAGAACATGCAGAAGAGTGCTGAGGGCCTCTAAAGAGGACCCCAAGGAAGTGTTGGTGGATACCAGAGACCCTGCAGCATTACAAAGCAAAAACAACTCTTTACTGTCCCCCAAGAGGAAGCCTACAAGAGATGGAAGCATTCTGAGAACCAGGGTTTTGCGCTCTGTAACACCAAAGCAGGAAGCAACAGATGAGAAGCCTGTACCTAAGAAGCAAAGGACTGCTTCCAGCAAGAGGCATGTATCCCCTGAGCCTGTGAAGATGAAACGCACGAGAATCATGTCAAAGAAACTTGACTCAGTGGAAGAGCAGGTTAGCACCATTACAAAAACAGAAGAAATGGAAGCCAAAAGAGAAAACCCTGTCACTCCTGATCAGGTGATGCAGATGGACTTAATGAGTACCTGTCAGGGAGGGTGTGTTTTGCTGCAGTTATTTGTGTATAGCTGGGAGTTTATCCACATGTAAATATTCATTTCCTTACAGTTTTCATTTATTACCATTAATAGCCGTAGCCAGTGATCCCTTGGGGATTTGCACAAGGAATAGACTTAACTCCTAAATGTTTTCCTTTCTGGAAAAGAGCTGATCAAAAGCAGCTGTAGTACTTTTCAGGAGTGAATGAATTGCATGTATCTTTAGTTTGAAGAATTAATCAGGGAACAGGTGGTTAGTGTAGTTCTGTGTATGTGACTGTATTCTATTAAGGACACAGGTGCTAAGGTTTATATATCCTTGAGAAGGAATGAAAAAACAGGGAGGTCACCATAGCACCCCTCAAAGGTTGCAGGGCCTTGTACCTTAATGATCTTTAAAGGACCAGCAGTTCATTTACTGCCTTTATGATGGGCATTCTTCAATACTATGAACTGGAGTGTTTTTGATAGGCATTATGATTGATGAATTTATAATTTACAAGTAGAGATGATTATTTTTCCATAGGAACAAAGTAGCCAAGGCATTTCCTTGAATATCATAGACAACTCTTAGTTAATTAATTGGTATAAAATTTATGGTTTTCTTTTTTTATATTTTTGCTTTTATTTTTTTTTTCCTGATGGATTTTTTTAGGTTTAACTAATTTTGTGGTTGTCTTCTTATTCCCTTAGAAAACACCCCAGAGCTCTAGGCACCGAAAGAAAACCAGTGAAAAACAGCCAAGACCCATGTTTGATGCATCTGCAGAGAAGGTTGGGATAAAGAAAAATGAGAAGACTATGAAGACTGCCTCCCAGGAGACAGAACTGCAGAATCCAGATGATGGAACCAGGAAGTCTACATCTCGGGACAAAGTCAGTGGGAAAAGAACATGCTTGAGGTCTAGAGGTCAGACTGAGATTCCCCAGCCTCCAGAAGCAGAAGAGAAAACAAGCAAATCAGGTGCAGAAATTTTGATAAAGACTCAGAAAGAGAAAGGAGTCTCTGCAGATTCAGATGTTAGGTGTTTGAGATCCAGAAAAACTAAAGTCACTTTGGACAGTGGACCTAAGCCAAGAGTAACTCGAGGTGCCAAGAAAGATGCAAAAACTCCGAAGAAGGTAAGGGCCTTTGCTGTCTTACATTCTAAAACCCAGAACATTTTTTTTTTTTTTTTTTGGTTTTTTGAAACAGGGTTTCTCTGTGTAGCCCTGGCTGTCCTGGAACTCACTCTGTAGACCAGGCTGGCCTCGAACTCAGAAATCCACCTGTCTCTGCCTCCCAAGTGCTGGGATTAAAGGCGTGCGCCACCACCGCCCGGCCAACCCAGAACATTCTAATATTTATGCCTAGGTTACAAAGGTAAATAAGGACATTCAAGCAGCCCCTGCTATGCTAGTGGGAGAAGCCATCATTCAGGCCACCAACTTTCTTGTGTCTGTTTGATAGTTCCACTTTGAATAGTGAATTTACCTATTGAAGGTTTCATTCCAGAAGACCTAGCTAGTTATATCTAATACCATTTTCTGATGTTTGTGATGTTGCTTCTGATTATAGATGTCATCTTCAGCCTCTCTAGGTGGGCAACACTTAACTAAAACAAAGGTGGGCGTGTCTGGACCTCAAAAGATTTCCTTTAAAATGGCTGAATGAATTGGCTCAGCAGTTGAGAGCACTAACTGCTCTTTCAGAGGAGCCAGATGTAATTCCTAGACTCACATGGCTCCCAGCTATCTGTAACTCCAGTTCCAGGGGATCTGATGTTCTCTTCTGACCTCCTTAAGCACCAAGCAGGCATGTGCGCATACAAAAGTGAAGGCAAAAAAAAAAAAAAAATTAAAAAGGAATAAATCTGGTTTTAAAAAATAAAAAAAAAAAAAGGCAGAATAAGCCCAGGGTTGTCTGTCTCCTAAGCAAATAAATGGAAATAGGTAAATTCTACTCAGTGGGATGTGTGTTGTTTCAGCACCCAAAGCTCACAGTATCTAAGCTAGTAGACTGTAAATGTTCATGCACTGTTTGTGCTTTGCATCATTCCCAATGGCATGGTTACATTAAGCAGGAGTCTAGGAAAAGTTAAAGATGGGGTGGGCAGTTACTTTTGTGGGAGCAACACATAATTGTTCTCAGCACTCAAGTTGAACCTGAACATACTCCGAACATTCTGAGATAGCTGATGAGATAAAGATAGTGACAGCCACTCAAGGCAGAGGTGTGCTAAGCTGCAGTCCTAACCACTTCTAGAGTAAACCAAGAAACGTGACTGACAGCGCAAGGAGATCCAGGCTTCCCAGAGTCCATGAAACATTGCACATAGCTGAGGGATGGAGCAAGAGGCACGACAGTTATTTGATTGTGACTTGATCATTAATTTTGCTATTGTTATGAATCATAATGTAAATATCTGATATGCATGATATCTGATATGTGACCCCTGTGAAAAGGTTGTTTAACACCCCTACAAAGGGGTTGAGAACCACCACTCTAGAGGATGGAAGAGAGGCTCAGGAAAGTAGAGCAATACTCAGGAAGTGGAGGTGGACTGTCTGGAAGCAGAAACTATCTCATGGTGGTAAGCCTTCATTGTATATCCCAAGACACACTAGGAACTCAGCCTCACAGGCTTAATAAACGTATCTTATGTTCCCTCAGAACTCTAGGCACAGATTCATAATCCTGAAAGTAGTGCTTTATCAGAATGAAGCATCAGAATGAAGGCATAAGACCCAGTTTGTTTGTTTGTTTGTTTGTTTTGTTTTTACTCAAATGATCCTGAACACAGTTGCCAAGCCCTGAGGGTGATCAGGCCAAGTCATTGTATCATAGACACTCAGGCCTCCTCTCTTCACTGGTACCCAGCAGACTCCTTACACTGACGAGTTTTCACAGGACTGTATCTGTCTGTTCTGTTGCCCATAGACCTAGATACTGCATATGTGTGGGGGGGGTGGGGGGGGTGTTTTCCGGGGGTCCATCCTGCAAGTATGCTGGAGGAGCAAGCCTCTTATCTGGTGTGTGTACCTTTCTAACATGTGTGCAGTAGATCCATGTTAGCATCTACCTGTTATTTTCTAGAATTCCACAGCATTCACATACCAAGATCTTCTTGTCCACACTGAGCCTCACACTTAAGAGTTCCTGTTTTCTGTCTCCTTTTCTTAACTGTCCATGATCACTCATAAAGCTGCATCTAAAGTATGCCCAACATCAACCTTGGCTTTTCCTAATTTGGATGGGCCTTGTATTTATCAGGTACCAGAACTTTGCTCTAAGAGCCTATTGTGATCTTTTGATTTTTGTAGATTGGATCCCCACTACCAGGTAGATGGGCCTGCCTCCATCTTCCCATTGCCTTAGAGGACCCACTATCCTTTTTCAGCCAGAGAGGAGACCTCAGGACATATTGACTGTCCTTTGTCTGTGGGAGGTTGGCTTTAGGACACTTAAGTTTTCATCTAGGCCACATTCAATTTTTCTGAATGATGTTTTCTAATTAGTGAACCACATATAGTGATGGAGAACTTGTATATGTTAGAAAGTTGTCAAAGAGCACAGAATCTGTTTAAAAAGCTAAGTAAGAAACCATTTAGGAAGAAGCAACCTTAAGGTACGCATTGTAAAAGTAATTTTCAACTTTAAGTTTTTCTTTTTAAAAACACTGTTTTTGTTTTTTTTAATATATAGTGAATGTTTTGCCGTGTGTGTGTGTGTGTGTGTGTGTGTGTGTGTGTGTTTGTGTGTTTGTGTGTGCGCGCATGTGTGTATATGTGTATGTACCATGTGCCTGCCTACAGAGGTCAGTCAGAAGAGGGCATTTGATCCCCTGGATGGTAGTGAGCCACCATTTGGATACTGGGAGTTAAACTTAGGTCCTCTGTAAGTATAGAAAGTGTCCCTAGACACTGAGCCATCTCTCTAGCCCCTCAAAAGAGACCTGAATGACACCTAGTAAGGACGAGGGGTTCATCGAGTTGAGCTGGTCACAAAAATTGTTCCTTCACACTATTTAGGAGTTGTATTTTTCTTCCCAAACAGGATGAAGACATTGTATACACCAAGAAGTTAAGAACAAGAAGTCACCAGAAAAGTTAAACTACGTTGCAAAGACATTTAAGAAGGAAAAATAAATTTGGCTTAGTGTTAAATTCTAGTGTTATTTTCACCTCCAGTGTAAAGGTGAACTGTAAATAATACTGCCCGTGTTTAAGGAAGGAAGCTTTGAGCTTTCCTGGTCATACTCTCTTCAAGCTCCAATGGAGATCATGAAGGAGATCACTAGGGGTCTCAGAGCAATAACAGTTTAATGTTTGGGGTAAGCAGGCAGAAATGTAGCCCTCTGTCCTACCCAATAAAGCTCTGTGAAATTCACTGCCTCCTGTGGCCTCTCTGAGCAACTGCAGCTGCTCCTGTCTGCCATCATAAAGGAGGGGAAGGAAGTGTTCTTCCACTCATTAAATATTAGTTGTGCAGTTATATCAGCAGAGCTTACACAGGATACCTGTACGATGGAGCATTTGGTTTGTAGTCTATGACCATTAGTCATTTATACAAGTCAGCCAGATCCTTTGGGCCTTTGACCTTTGCTAGAAACGTCTGACAAGGATGACTGATGAGCTCACCTTCAGGGGCACAGGTTGCAATGTTAAAGAGTGGTTGGTGCCTGTGCTTTTCATTAGGCATCTGTATTGAATGAGTTGGCTGCCTTGCCTATGGAACCTTTTCTGTTGGAGAGTATACCACTCTAGTCTCCTAGCTTCTGCTTTTATCACGTGCTTTCTCTGACCTCTTGCCTGGCAGCATGAGGTCATCCTGGTGTCTGGTATGAGATGCTTATCTTCCAAGTCTCACTTTAACCCTATATCTCCACCGTGTATTTACATATGCAATTTTGTACTTTGCACTCTGCCTGCTAGTCCTCTTTCTGTTTCCAACAGCAACATATCATTCCAGATATCTCTGCCCAGTGCTGGAAGACAGGCTTCAGTGTGCCCTAGTGTGTGCCCTGGTCAGCTATTGCCCTAACCTTCACTTCTCCATCCCATCTGAGATACACTGAGTGAAGGCAGGGATTTGGCATTTTGGGTGAGTCTAGGAGTTCTGCCATTGCATCTAACTCAGGAATTCTATAATCAAGGAAAGGCAGCTCATTATTCATAAGGGGACAGTTGAAGCTTCATAGGGTGGGTGACAGTGGAGCTGGCAGAAGAGATTGTGCAGAGCAGAAGGCACAGAAGAAAGAGCCCTTTTTACCTGTTAGAGGGTGTGAGGCATGAAATTGTCCTTCATTGACTTGAATCCTAAAGTCAAACAAAGTCTTTAAAGTAACAGGAGCCTTGGTTATGAATTGTTCTGATGTGTGGAATTAGAAATGTCACATGTATATGGGAAATTGTAGTCAACGGCACACTATTTGAATGGAACATGGTGATGAGGGAAAGAGGAACACCTGTTCAGTTACAGGATATTCTGCCTGAGCCATGTCAGCACATTTTCTCACTGAGGTAACTAATACATCAAGAGCTTAAAAGGGTTGTCCTTAGGGGCTGGATTAGAAAAGCTCACCCAGGACTGAGGTGATGGCTCAATGAAGCAGCTACTATGCAGGCAAGAAGGCAAGAACAGATTAGCAGAACCTATGTTAGAGATGGGCCTGGTCACATAAGTCTGTAACCCCAGTATTGGGATATGAAGTCAGGTGAGTCCCCGAGGCGTGCCAGCCACCCTAAGCCAAGAAGATCCAGTAGAAAGATGTCCCAAATCAACCTTAGGCCTCCACACCACCTTGTCAGCTTGCATGGGCCATTGTGTGCACCTGGTAGGTATACGTGCACACATGTGCAGCCACTCCGTAAACTAAAAAGCTCATTTGAGGGTGATACCGTTACTCAAAACACGTTCATAGAACCTATCCTTTATTTATCTTTGTGTGGAGATCTGAGAAAGACCCATTTGTTGGTTGATTATAACAAATATCCACCCGATCCCCAAGTGTTTAGTTATGGTCTCTAGCAATGTCTGTTTCCCAGCAGAAAGCATGATGGGAGATTCCCAAGAAAGGCAAGATACTGTACTTTTTGCCTCCTAGATCCTCTATGACTCTTCCTGTTTTGTTGTCATTTGCTCCTGCCTCTCTCGAAAACAACTACTGTTTTCCCTGCCTGGAACTTGACCCACCCCTGCACTTCATCAATACTATTCATTGCAATGTTGAACTTAGCTCCAAAGAAGCTTCCTGGCCTCTCCCACTCCAGCAACTGTCCCAGGTTAGGGCAGGTCCTTAGTTGTCAGTAGCATCTGGGCTCCTAGTGAGAATTGGGATCCGAAATGCAATTTCTAGCCCCTTGACTAAACTGATTAAGTTTAATAGCATGTAATCCCAGCTCGCCTGCTCGTTGCAGTGTGACTTGGGGCACATCTTTTTCACTGTAACAGGCAGTTTTCTGGTCTAGAGAATGATGTTCTCAGCGCTCCGTCTCAGGGTAGTTAGGATTAACAGAATAGAATACTGCTTGTAGCTCCTGTCGCCTTTGGCCAGTGCTTGAAGTCAAGCTAATTATGATCATCTTCAGAGGACCTGTACCTCCAAGCTCTGTCATGAGGGGTTTCTCCATTGAGAAGGTAGAAGGACGATTTGGAACACCAAAGTCTCAGCACTAGATTTTATATGAAGCTCTGAAAAGGGAAACTCTAGGCCAGGAGTAATACAAAAGATTCCACCTCAGTGATTCTGGTCTCTTAATCACAGCTAATTTCTCAGCCCCAGCCAGTCATCATGCATTGTCCTAGTAAAGTAAAAGTTTCCTTTCAATGGTGCTGGACTAATGTTAATCATAGCTTATTTCTCAGTCCCAGCTGACTAGAAGCTACATAGTCTTTGAAAGTATACAAACAGCCCTGGTAGTCTTTGCTTCCCTCTAAAACTTGACAAGTCCGGCCTCCGTTCTCAGCATTATCTTTCAAGTTCCAACAGAATAGTTCTCACTGTATAGCCCTGGCTGACCTTGAACTCTCAGGTCCACCTGCCTCTGTCTCTTGAGTACTGGGATTAAAGGCATGTGACACCAGGCCAGCACTGTGCTTTAATAAAATAAAAGCGAAACAAAGCAAAAACAAAAGAAACAAACAAACAAACAAAAACCAGCAGAGTGAGATCTTGCTTAGCTAGGAAGAAACATTAGTATCCACAAGCATAAGAGGCCGCTAAAATACTAGCCCCAGCAACTACCACAACTGATGAAGTTTGTTTAGAAAGAAATTAAAGATTTTCAAATCACAAATATAACAGGGCCAATCTGATTTATTAAATCAACACAAGAGAATCTTAAGTTCCACACTGGGCCCAGGAGGCTGGTGAGTGTGAGAGGCTGGGAAACATACTAGCTGTTTCTCTCACTGTTGTGACAGAATACCTGGCAGGAAGTAACTTAGGGAAGCTTTGACTTAACAGTTTGTGGGGATAGTCTAGCATAATGAAGAAGGCATGGTGGCAGGAACAGAAGGCTGGTTGGAGCAGGGCTGGGCTAAAAATCCTTAGGCCCATTTCTAGTCACCTGTTCCTTAAAGGGCCCACAGCTTTCCCAATTAGTATCACTAGCTAGGGACCAAGTGTTCAGGCATATGAGCCAATGGGGCACATTTCACACTCAGGCTACAACAGAGGGAAAGTGAAGGGGAGTTTAGGGGGTTATCAGAGGCATAAAGAAGAACCCAGGAGGGCTGGCAAGGGAGGTGAAATAGAAGGGCCGTTAGAATTTTCTGATCCTATTTGGTTATGGGTATCAAAGATTGCTACCATCTTCTCCGGAAATCTTAGGGCTCTACTTTCCAGACTCAGTCCTCCCTGGACCCTGACAGAACATGAACTCCTTGCACTGGGAGTCAACATCTGTGCCTCTTGTATTGACACCTGCCTACCATAGACCATTAAGACCTATGACTCTGGCTCCACTGCTCACTCCCCCTTAGAAGCTGTTTCTGGGCCAAGTCAGACCTACATTTTAAAAGCCTACAGTGGGATTGGAATAGTTTGTTTGGTAAAGTGTTTGGCTTGTGAGTATGAGAACCAAGTTCAGTCCCCCAAGTCCACATAAAGTGCATGGGTATAGTGTCACACTTCTATAATCCTAGCGCTGGGGAGTTCAGATGAAATCTCTGGTGCTCACTGGCTGGCCAGCCTTGCCTAGTTGGTCAGCTGCAGGCCAGTGAAAATCCCATTCTTAAACAGGGTAGGCAATATTCCTAACGATGACACCCAACATTGTCCTATGGCCTTTACATGTATCTGCATGCACTCTCGAGACACACACACACACACACACAAACTCTTAAATGTGAAGGCAGAAGCACAGGTACAGGCTGGTAGTCAGAGGTTTATTCTTGCATCAGGATGTTTTCGATCTTGCTGTTCACATGTCTCAAGAATTCATCGACATTCACTGGCATAATCAGAGCAAGATCAAACGGTAAATGTAATCAAGGAGTAATATATGAGAGTTGGAACCATGACACATACACATATTATAAAGATTGCACATAAATTAAACATGGCTTGGTTACAAACAAAAATATATCAGTAAATATACGTGAAAAAAAAAACCCATCAAAAACCAATAACGTGGCCAAATGCTGAAACAGGTATCAGGCTCATTTTAAAAAGGTTTTAAAAACACATAAAAATACCTTGGAAAACACAGGTGTGCATTCCTCGTTCATCTAGCCCATGGAGAGAGAAAAGTAAAGCAAGTCACATAGTGACCAAGGGACGCACCTGATCAGAACGCTCAGCTCTGATTACTGTTTGGCATTGAACACAATTGCATGCAACAAAGAACTAAGAAGGTTGTTGGTGCCAGGCTGTTGACAGGTGTACAACAGACCTTCTTTGGCTGAAGGAAGAAGAAAAGAACATGCCAGGTACACAGAGAAGATGCTGAGCCCCCTCCCACACCCCCTTTGGAGGCCCCTTGCACACAGAGGCTCTGTGTCTTAGGGAGGCTGAATTTGGCTATGACATTATTAGCCAAAAGACTAGAGGGATTGGCCCCTCCAAAGTATAAGTGCTGCTCCAACTGTGCCCACAGGAGTGTGGATTCTGTTTCTGGAGTGGGACAAGCTGTTTAGAAACAGGCAGGGTTCCTGCAGGAGAACCTGGGACAGCCCCAAGGTGAGGAAAAACACACATTAGAATACTTTACTCTAGACATCCTGAAAAGATCTACCCTAAAGCATTTCTTGATACAAGAGATGCCTGGGATTGTAAGGACCAGTAACTAAGTTGGGGTGCTAACGTGTATGGCCAAACTTTGGCTTGGGACCAGTGTGAGGTCCCCTTCGTTCTAGTGGGCTTACTGCCCATTGTCTCATTTCAGTTAAAGTAAAGCGTTGAGCTTGAGGTCTAAGATGGAGGCAAAGAAGACCACTGGCCAGGAAAAGCTCCTTGCTCTTCTGCCTTCTGCCTGTGCCCCACTGCTGCTCAGAGAAGGGGAGGTCCCAGAAAGCACAGGCAGCCAGCCCTGGCCACAGCTGGTGGTGGTGGCAGCAGCCTTTGTGTGCTCTCACCCTGCATGCTGGGTGCCAGCTTGTGCCTCTGGATGGAACTCAGAGCTGAAGAGAACTCAGGGCCGAAGAGAAGCTTGGTGACCTGTTCACCTGTATGAAGCAGTGACGGACCCTGGGGTTGTCCCCCGTACACACTATAAACGAACAAGGACAAACTGCAATAAGCGTGCATGATCAGCCCTCTATGGAGATTACAGAGATTTCATTTCTCTTTTAAAAAGTTAAAAAGAAAAGTACCCAAACTGTATGTTCAAAGTCTTCAATGAATTAGACCAGATGTCTTTTTTTTTTTTTTACATTGTGCTCATTTGCTAGGTATCTAAATGCCACAGGAAGATCATTTTTATTGAAGTCAATGTTTCTACACTCATCCTCCCCCTCTCCATCCTTCTAACCTACCCCTCAGGCAGTGTGCCTGTCACTGCTGCCTGGGCTCAGAGGCTTCAGCAGTGTTTCTACCAAAGGTAAACTAGACTTCCAATTAGGATCTCTCTCTCTCTCTCTCTCTCTCTCTCTCTCTCTCTCTCTCTCTCTCTCTCTTAAATTAAACACCAAGAGGTGGGACATTTTTTTAAAAAAAAAAACTGTACAAATCTAGATTTTTAAGAATTCTTTTCTTACAAACCATCTTAACTTTTTACAAAGAAAAGCTGACATACCAAAATGGCTGTCAGGAAATTGACAGTGCAATTGTTTGTGGCCATTCTACCATTTGTTCCCGTGTGTGTGTGTGTGTGTGTGTGTGTGTAAGACAATTCATTTCTATGTGGAAGGGAGAGAAATAGCTGTGCAGTGAGCCTGTAGGCCCAATTAGGGTCAGTACAGACAACTGTGCCAGTGGGCAGGACATCAGAAATGAGCTTAGGTCGTTCTGAGCCAGGCACACAGGCAGACAGACAGCAAGTGGTTCCAGGAACACAGCTTGGATGGCTAGTTTGGAGGATCCTGGATGCCTGTGAGAATAGATGGCCTGGTACCAACACATCCCATTATCAACTCTACAGTGGCACTACACAGCCTTTCATAAATAAATGCCTTCTAAAACTCACGGGAAAGTCCCCATCTACCCTTGTACAACTGAGACCTGGATTTGGGTTACAAAACCCTTTGTTTGTTTGTTTGATTGACTGATTGTTTTACAGAGTCTCACTGTAGCCCAAGCTGGCCTGGCCTGGCCTGAACCAAATCCTTATGCCTCAGCCCCTCAAGTGCTAATAGTAGAGCTCTCCACTGCCATGCCTGGTTCCTTCTCTGATCTTTCAAATATAAGGATGGACCACATGGCTGAGACCTAGGACTGTGCTAAAGCCCCCATGTACACCGAGCCACATTCCAATGCCATGGGGACAACAGCTGGTGGGGAGAGTAAGTGTGATCTGATTCAGAGTCCTCAACTGTTTTCTCCACAAGGGGTTTCGGGGTTTAGTGTCTTTTCACAAACACATTTGACATGTTAAGTACTACATTTACAGATGTGTGACACCACGTGGCACATGATTTGTGACACCACATAACGTGACTCTAATAGAACTAAGGTACTGACTGATGTTAGCAGAAATATATATCTTCCCAGATAGTATTTGACCTTAACATGTTATTCCAATTTTTTAAAAAGGGTATTTACAATTTACCTTACAGCAGGTAGCCTTTAGAACATAACAAAATATATACAAAGGAATTAGGAAGGGTATTAATATCCACTAGGAAATAAATTAACATGATCTTTTTTTTTTTTTTTTACAAAATATACTGACCATTAAATTAAAAAATATTTTAAGGCAGGAATCTTCATTTGAAATTAGCATAATCAGAAAATATATCGATAAAATCTTGTACCACTTTGTAGCAGAATTCATATTGCTCCTGAAAGAGAACAAGAGTGTATTAATAATATATTAATGATAAACTGCTTCACGAATACTTGATGCATGTAATCAGAAGATGCGTTAGAAGCCCAGTTGTCAGTCAGTCTATTGATGCATCAAAGTCTGCAGCTCCCTCCCACACATCAGCTTCTGTTACATAATGTGCCTTTTAGGCACGAGACGTGTTTTAAACCAAGCTGTCTGTCCGTGCAGAAAACAACAATTTTCAGGTTCACACTAGTGTATTTTCAGAATGGTCTTAGGCAAACAACCCTGCTTTTCATATTGACATTGGAAGATATTTCTTGTGTTTGGGTGCATACCTGTTCGCACACTTGTGTGTGTGCAGGTACACATGTGTTAGCTTGCATGTGGAGGACAGAGGCTAACCTCAGGTGTCCTTCCTCAGGCACTGTCTGCTTGGTTTTTTGAGGCGGCATTTCTCACTAGCCCAGAAACTGCCAAGTCAGTTAGGCTGGCTGCCTGTGAGCCCCGGGAAGCCTTCTCTGGCTCCTAGGTGTGGGGTCACAAGTAGATGCCATTGGGTCCATTATCCTGTGTGTATGTGGAGGGGTGACTCTGTGGGGACAAAACTCTTCGAAACTCTGGTACTTATGCTTGCAAAGTGTTTTATCAACAGAGCCATCTCCCAAGGCCAGGAAATGCGTGGGTGTTCGAGTGTGTGTGTGTGTGTGTGGGGGGGGTGTTGAGAGAGTCATTTGTTGTTTTAAGAGAGTTTCAAGTTGCTCATCCTAGCCTGAATTCCTACTGTAGCCCAGGATGATCTTCCTGCCTCCACCTCCCAAGTGTTGGGATTATAGGCATGTGCCACCACACCTGGATGAAAACTATTTCTGAAGTGGAAAAAACCAAACAAACAAAAGAAATGATCCAGTTCTAACACTGAAGAATAAAGCTCACACTACCTAATTTATAACTGTTAAGCAAATAAAAATCATATGCTTTTATATTAATACAGACGTCATTAGGATTGCAAGACTAAAGGTCTTAGGTTCACGTAGAGCCTTTCCATTGTCACCGCCACAGCCCACCTGTCCTTGCACATGGGTCAGGCCACCTGCCAAGAGCATGTAGGGAAAGAGAGGTGGAAGAGAGGTCCTCATTAGGAGGCCCTGGGAAGTGATGGATTCAGCCTTTAAGACTGCACTTGCCCCTTCAACATGAAACGTTTTGGAATTGAGTGCAGACTCTCTCCCTCTAACCAGGAAGTGTGTGCTGGCTAATGAAAGAGAAAATGTAGAGCAATTGGATGTTAGGAGACCCTCCTCCTCCCAACAAGACCCTTGGAGGGGCCTTGAGGTTGAGAGAGACCTTCTAAAGGCAAACAGACCAAATGCTACAGTGGAACATGGAAAGGAACAAGCATCCGGGCTTTGAACTTCAGGGCTGCTTTTGAACTCTGTGACTGTGTTTTTTAAATGGAAATACAATTTGTGCATGAGCTCCTCCTCTTGAGTCTTGCTGGGAAGACTCCCCTTAAGACCGGGGAAGGGCTTTCCTGTGAAAGGCTGCAGCTAGGTCAGGCACTCTGGGACAAGGACCCTCCCAGCCCTCCCTTACACCGGGCGCTCCTTTTAATGAAACTGACATCAAACACACGAAACAATTCTCGACTCTTCTGGAACGTCAGAACAATCGGCTTCTTACCAGGGTTTGCACCATGTGTGGTCTCTGAAGCCTTAAGCTCTTCACAGCTTGAAACACATCAAGGAGTCCCTCAGCTTTCACTCGTTCCAAAATGTTACTGAGTGCTATGAACGTACCTGTCCGCCCTGCTCCCGCGCTGTGGAGAGAACATGCATAGTGAAGGCAAAGCAAGCAAGAGGCACATGGGGAAGAGACCTGACCACTTACTCCCCAACCCCAGGGGAGAACAGAAATATCAGTCACCGAAAGGCACCCATGTCTGACTGCATCTTTGTGCGTGGTGCTGTGCATGTACGTGTGTGTGTGTGCGTGCATGTAGAGGTCTATGTGTGTTGCCTTTCCTTATTGCTTTGCATTTTCATTTTTGATAGGGTCTTTCACTGTACCTAGAGCTCACTGTCTTGGCTAGGCTGGCTGGTTACCAGGCCCCCAGGGACTGGTTTGTCTGTGCCTAACTTGCACCAAAGATTACAGATGTGTACCACGGCACCTGGCTTTTTATGTGGGTAAAGATGATCATACAGCAAAACGCTATAGTGTCTTGGCCATCTCCCAACCCCCTCGACTGTCACTTAAGAGATCATTTATACACATAATACAGCAAGATCCAGCAAACAGAACACTGCTTCCTTCTCTAAGCATAAAAGTTGGAAACAGATGGGGACAACTTAGATGCTTTGAAGTAGTGGCTACAAATAGTATGATTCCTTGACTGACTGTCAGCTCAGCATTACTTAGGATGCATTAGAGATGCAAACCTTTTCTTTTAGGTACAGGGAGAAGAGACCCTGGCAAGTGCCATAGCCAGGATTCTGGGGCATTGACATGTCAAGGCTACAGTTTGGGGATAGCATAGTAAGATGCTCTCTGCTTGGAATAGTGGGTTCCCCTGAAGATGACACTTGGCCTGATGTTCCAGGACTCACAGAAGAGAGCTGGGAGAGGCTAAAGGAGACACGAGGCCAGCCTTTTCTAGTATCCTCTGGAGGGGCACAGCTGTCCTTGGAGCTCTTGGAATCTCTACAAATGGGTCTACTCTGAAGTTCAGGACCTATTGTTGTGGTTCATCCCCATGGCTGCCACCGGGTGCCCCAGGCTTGCAGAACTCATCTCCTGCTTTGCAAAACAAAGAGCCACTCAACTCTTTTCTAGTTCATACTGGAAAGGCTTTCAGGATTGAAAACTGAGGTGTGAGCGCCACCTGCTGGCCAGGCATGGTCTGCACTAGGTGGATTATCCACACAGGGAGAGTGTCCGTCTCTCTTATTAAACAGGGGCTCCTTAGACACAAGAGATAGGATAGTGGGCAAAAATAAAGGGTGTTCCAAAGAGGAAGTCAGATGTTCAGAAAATGAAGCAGCCACAGCTCCAGCGCTAGTGAGAATCACCCAAGAATAAAAGCATTCTAAACTGCTTGCCAGGGCTTGGCAAGTGTGGACAAGATTACTGGAGCAGGTAGCATAGTGTAGGGCAGGGCCTGTCCAGCCAGGGATGGAGGGGAGCTGCATATCTGTCATACATTCATGCTTTCTCATATGCTTCCTGCCATGAGCCTGACTAGTTACTGTCTCTAGGGACACCAGGAATGCGTTTCTGCCCTTGCAGCTGACTGGGTACATGAACAGGTTTACTTTAGAGATTTCAGTCTGAGGTCTAGAGAGAAGGCTCAGTTGGTACAGTAGTCACTGTGCACGCATAGGACTTGAGTTCAATTCCCAGATACTACTTTTAAAAGCTAGGCATGGTAGTGAGTGCTTGTAATCCCAGGGCCAGAGCAGTGAAGACTAGGAGGATCCCCGGGGCTCCATGGCTACCCAAGATAGTTTAATCAGCAAATATAGAACCAAGTGAATGGCTTACACTGAAAGAACAACGCCTGAGACTGACCTCTGACCTTTATGGGTTACATTTATGTAATCTCATAATCACACACAGAGAAATACCAGGCTAGACCTGTTTTTGTGAGGTCCTCGTGTTCTGTCTTGTGCTTTTGTTCAGCTGCGTTGAATGTTTCCAAGGCTAGGAGAGAGGGTGGGCAATGAGGGGAGGGGCAGACAAAGTCAGAGCTGCCTTTCAGAGTGAACACAGGGAAGCTGAAGTTCAGGAGGGTATCTGAGGGCTTTGCCGGGAGGTTTGTGTGACTTCAACAGGTTATAGCCCACTGTGTCCACTCTGGCGATTCCTCAAATGTATGTACATTCTGCATGTGTAACATAGTAGCTCTTGTGCCCATCTGTGAAGTTGTGTGTGTGTGTGTGTGTGTGTGTGTGTGAAAGGGAAGGTGACACATGGTCTAGGTAAGCAATCCCCAGAGAGCAGCTGTCCAGCCCTCTCTAGCTGCAGGGTAGGTCTCCAGAAACATCTGGTTTGCTTTTGCTGTCCCGATGGGACATGGCCCCCGTGAGGGAGGGGCAGCTCACCTGCAGTGCACGGTGATGGGGTGGTTGCCTGTCTGCTGCTGCTGCTTCTGCACTGCAGCAATCAGGTCAATCATGCCTTTGCCCTCAGCAGGGATTCCAACCTCAGGCCAGCCATGGAAATGGAATTGTCTCACCATGCGGACCTGCTCTTCCTGGCGGGCCAGGGGCTGCAAATGAAAGAGAAGTCTCAGAAGACTGCCCACATCCTGCCAGCGATCTTGCCCACCTTGCCCATGAGTCCTTCTGGGTCTCGAAGCCCCCTCCGTCTACCCCCAGACAGTCCAGGGGCCTGGCTAGTGACTATGCTTCCTTCTGAACCCCCATTAGGCTCTGACCAGCCCTTTCAGGAGTGTTGGTGGTTTTATTCAAAGATAAGAGTCACATTTCTTGGGAAATTAGGCTCTGAGTTCCCACCAGGGGTTAGAGTCAAGCCCAGTGGCTCAGGCAGTCCACTGTTGGCCAGGAGGGAGCAGGGAGAGCCTTCCTGAAATGACTATCTTCAGTTCAGAATTGATCCAGCTTGTGAGCTCTTGTAGCTCTCACTGAGCCAGACAGACCAGACGTTGTGTGGTCAGAGGTCAAGGCCCAGTGTGGACAGGGACAGTGAGAGGTTCTGGAAGGGGTCCTTCCTTTGGATCTGTTGTTTCTCCATCCCCAGCTAAGGTTACTCTCCCCAGTGATTGTAAGACCCAGGAAATGAACCTCTTTGCCATTGAACTCATCCTCCAGCAGGAGGCACAGAAACCAGAGTTTATAGGACACCTACCATCAGATGCTCCACTGGCCTCTCCTGGTTCCCTGGGACTTAGGTGGGTGGTGACAAGTTCAGGGACTTCCCTGGTATATAAGTAAGCACCTTCCAAGGGAAAATGTTTCAGGTTCACCAGGGTTTGGGGGGGGGGGTCACAGCGATTAATACCTGTTTGAAAGTAACCAGAAAGTCTCGTATGCTGATGGCTTCAGACAGGGTGTCGCTCTTTATCTCTATGGTTATATCCCCGTGAGTCACTGAGCCCTCCGTTGGCCAATACTGGTAGCATTTATCCTAGGAGGAAAACAGAAAATGGTTGGTTGTTGCCACTTAGGGTGCAGAGTTGATGTCAGGCCATTTCACGTAACCAGGAAACTCTTCTGTGAACATGGAGATAAATCCTGTATCTGTTGATCATGAGCAGAGGACAGGTCTGGAAAGACCCTGATTTTTGGAATGCTGATCCAAATGAGAGAAAGGAAAATTTATTCAATGGAACTGGAAGATGAAATCGAATCTCAGAATCACTGTGTAAGGTTGATGTAAATGCCACAGCTTCTCCTAGAATCAGGCCAGGAAACAAATCTCACTACTCTATATTGTAATTTTGTCCTTGAAGATTACTTTTTGAGTCTTAATAAAAAAAGAAGGCATAAAAGACTGGGGCATCCCTGAGGCAAAAAGCAGAAATATCAGACTGCAATGAAGTCCTCTTTGCTTCATCAACAGCCATCATCCAAAGATTATAATGGAGGCTGCTGAATGCAGTAAGATGCAAGCCACATAAAAACAGCCCAGGATGAGCATCCACCATATGTAAAGAACTCTTAAAACAACAAGGAGACAAAGAGCTCAGTAGAAGAACAGGAGCTTTGGTGCTTGTTGGCTATCTTGATTGACAGATTGATGAGATTTAGGATCGCCTTGGAGACACACCTAGTCTGTTCTGAAGGTTTCCAGAGAGATTCAACTGACAGGGAAACACACTTTGACTACCGGTAGTAGCACTCCTTGGGTTGGAGCCCTGGAGTAAACAAACAGGAGGAAGTGAGTGGATCACAGGTGCCCAGCAGTCTGCTTCTTGACTGCTGATGCAATGTGACCAGGTATCCTGTGCTCAGGCTGCCACGACAGACTCACTCTCAAATCACTAGCCAAAATAAACCCGTCCTTCCTTAAGCTGCTCTTGTCTAGCATTTTATCACAGCAGTGAGAAAGGCAATAGGTAAAGAGCAAGGGAAAGCATTTTATACAAGAAAGAAGACAACCATAGGTATGTAAGATGATGTCTCACCTTGTAGGAGTGAGAGAAATGCCAATCAAGGCCACAGAAAGCTAAATTAACATCCTCTTAGCAAGGATCAGGGTGCCTGGGGAACTCTAGGCACTCCCAAAACGCCAGGCAGACCGATGAATATGTCTTATTCATTGCTGATATTCACTTTAAAAGCCACTTTGGACAGCAACCAGGAATCCTCACTCTTGGACAAACTCTGCAATCTGACAGTTTGTCTACTTGGCACCTGCAAACCCCTGGCAGCCAGAAGCCTGTCACCACCACTTATCATACAACAGGATGGAACTGGCACCACGATCAAGGGTGGAAAAAGCTAAAGAAGTGGACACAGGATGTGTGTTCTGTGGAGAGGGGGCTGAGACACAGTCACAGACATAAACATAGAAAAACAGCAAAGCTACTACTCTATCTGGGAAAACCACATCCCAGAAGATTGCACACAATGGAAATCTTTATATAAAGTTGCAACACAAGCAAAATAAGTTAACTGTTTCTTTAGGCATGAATATATTATTTTTTTAGATTTATTTATTTTTGTGTGTATGGGTATTTTACCTGCATGTACACATATGCGTACATGTGTGTATGTGCGTGCACACATGTACCGTCTGCATGCCTGGTGCCATGGATCCTCTGGAACTGGAGTTACAGATAGTTGTGAGCTGCCATGAGGCTTCTGGGAATTGAACCCAGGTCCTCTAGAGGAGCACACAGTTTTATAACCTGGCCTTGAGCTGAACTCTTAGAAGAGGATGAGAGAAATTCTCTAACCTCCTGCTGCCTCTTCCCGATTGCCAGGATTATAGATAGATGCACCATGTCCAGCTGTTTAATGCCCCCCCAAAACAAATAACATGTCCACCAGGATAGCTTTAGTCAAGAGGACAAAACACCAGTGTTGTCAAGAATTTGGAGAAACCAGAGCCCCCGAACACTGAAGTTGGGAAGGTAAACAGGGATGAGGAAGCAGAGGCTCAGAGCAGGCACTGCTTTTCTTCAGAGGACCAGGATGTGGTTCTCAGCACCCACATCAAGCAACTCGCAGTTGCCTCTAGCTCTAGGGGATCTGACTCCTTCTTCTGGCCTTCATGTGCAGCCACACCCCTGTGTAACCCCCTGCAAGTACATAATTTTAAAAATCTTTAAAGTATTGATCAATGATCATAAGGAAGTGATTCTCGCGCAGGTATGTAGGTGAGGAACACAGAAGTTATTCCTGCACAAAAACAGATGTTCACAGCAGCAGAGTGGAAACAGCACAAGCGTCCAACAGCTGACGAACTGGGAAGTACAAGTGGCACAACCATTCACACGATGGCATCTTGTAAAGAACAACAATGAAAAGAACGAGGTCTGCAATCAGTGCTCAGCCCTAAACGGAACATCTGTATCCAGCTCTGGCTCCGTCCCAGCCTCACGAAGGCTCGGGGAGGCTGGAGCAGAAAAGAAGAGGCAAAAGATGGGGAGGAGGGCTATGAAATGCTGTCTTCCCTACACTGTGTGACCACTGTAGTTGATAACTCACTGTAGACACAGAACTGGCTTTAGACCCACTTAAGAGCAATCTAAGAAAACCAGTCAACATTCGCACAGGCAGCACCAGTCAGGACTCAGTGGATTACAAGAAAAAGGAAAGGTGAGGAGAGGGGGATGTGCTCCGAGGTACATGAGGGAAGGGGAAGGGAAAAGCTGGGGAGATTACAATCAAGATACATTGTTTACACATGTTAAGTTGTTAAGGAAAAGAATGAACTCCAGGTTTATGCTACAAATGGGTGAGCCTTGAGGACAAGATGGCAAATGAAGATTCGCTCCCGAAACAGCACACACTGTGCAACTTCATTTACACCAGCGTCCAGAGAAGCAAGTCAGAGTCAGGAAGCCGGTCAGTGGTTGTCTGAGGCTGGGAGGGGTGGGGATGTGGTGACTGTTAATCGAACAGCATTTCTTTTTGAGGTGGTGACCACGATTTGGAGTTAGACAGAAGACATATTGGTCAAACACTATGAACACATTAAACCCTAACCAACTGTTCCCTTCAAAAGATGGATTGCTTTCTGGGTGAAGCACAGCTCAATAAAGTTTTGTTTTTTAAAGAAAGCAAAACATAGATTCAGCATTGTGGCCATATTTTGGGGTAGCACTTAGAGAGATGCTCTGTACTGGTAAAGTGTACTTTTCTGGGTTTGTGACATTACTAGGCCATGGCTGGATCTCTGGGAAAATGCAAATGTGGAAGGCATCTAATCCATTAGGACAGCAACCAGGAGCATAGATCAGTGTCTGCCTTCACATATTGCAAACAGGAAGCAAATGCCCTTTGCATTCACAGGCTGTGACCTTGACGTTTAAAAAATGGTGGAACATCAAGGCAAGAGTAAAGATAGCCAAGGCAAAGACTATTTGGGGCCAACCACCCTTCCACCCATCTGAAGCAAAGATGGAGTAAGATCTCAATCATTCCAGCCTCCCTCTCTCCTTCTCTTCTTCCTCAGTCCTCCTGGTTTGGCCTCACCCATGTGTTCTCAGGCTCCACACTGCTAAGGCATCATACCATTAGCTACCTGTCTCTTATACATCCAGCATACAGAGGCCCCGCCCCAGCCTGCTCACCTGCTCTCGCTCCTGCACCTCGGTCAGCATGACGATTGTGTGTGACTTCCATTCCCACACCATCCTCCAGAAGTCCTCAACTGTGTGAGCCAGAGGCCCCTGTGTGGCCATGAAGTAGTCCTTCTGCCTGTAGCCCTAGAGGGAAGTAGAGGTTAGGGACAGGCTACTTGTCCCCAGAGCCACCACCTCCACAGGCACTCAGGGCAGCCCTAGGCTGATGTCAGCAATTCCAACGTTCCACAGACTGAACAGAAGGCCTGCTGTCACAGGTGCCTGCCCCAGCCCATGGATACACCCATAAAGCAGGAATTGTCTCTTTATCAGGGTGCTCTATACATCTGGCCTAGTTGCAGAGGTCATCTCTAAGAGCTATCAGAGGCCCAAAGTTACCAGGACAGCACTCAGTGGCCTTGATTCTCATGGGTTCTCTGTCCCAGCTAGATTCCCATCACAGCGGAGCAGAGGCACTGCTAGAGCAGGGGCTTCCGGTCTCAACATGTCCATTAGCTCCAGTGGAGACAGAAGTGCTAATAGCCATTTGGTCACAAAGTTCTTTCTTGTCTCTTTCCCTGCCAACTCCACTGTGCATGGAGACTGGATCCAGCTGTGTGCCAGACAGATAATTGCCCAGTCTATGTGAGTTCAAGTCACAGACATCACTCAAGAGCCAACACGTGTTCTTCAAATTGAACTGTGGTGTCACAATATGCAAATGCAGAGGAACTTTCCATTGTCATGTGGAAACAGACAATTATTCAGCAATGAAACTAGGTCCCATTTCCAAAGCTCATTATTTGTTGATTTTTTTTTGTCTTTTAAAAGTTTCTTTGGCTTTTGAATTTTATGTGTATGAGTGCTTGCCTGAGTGAATGTATGTATGTGTACCATGTACATGCCTTGCGTCTGTGGAAACGAAAAGAGAGCTTTGGCTCCCTTGAAACTGGAGTTGTAGTAGTTACGAGCCACTATGTGGGTGCCGAGAACCAAGCCTAGGCCCTCTGCAAGAGCAGAAAGTGTCCTCAGCTGACACACCACTGTTCCCATCTTTTCCCTTTTCCATTCAACTTTTTTGAAGCAGGGTCTCATATAGTACAGGCTGACCTCCAAGTCCCTATGTAGCTGAGGCTAGCTTTGAACGCCTAATATTTCTGCCTCTAATTCCCAATGGCTGGAATTAGAGGTATGTACTACCACCCTTGGCTCACTGTTTATTATTTTAAAAGCAAAGTAATTCTGCCATGAAAATGGAGTGTCAGTGCTTCTTGTTGTATGGAAAGCAATGTTCACACTCAAGGACACATATTTATACAGGAAGGAGTCACATGTTGCAATGAACACACACACAGGGCTGCGATACATACGTCTATGAAGGATGCGTTGATATAGTCTGTGAACTCTTGCCCTCTTTTCATGGAGAGGATTACCCGATTGAAGTCATCTGTGAAGCAGGATTTTCTTTGTTAGTGTAGGTATGAGCATCCCTTATAGACTGTGATGGTCCAGGTTAACCGTGAACTTGATGAGATCTAGACTCACAGGGAGATGGGCCTCTGGGTAAACTGGTGGGGGATAATCCTGGTTACACTAATTTATGTGAAGACCCATCTTAATTGTGGGTAGGGCTATTCTCTGGCCAAGGAATCCTAGACTGTGTAAAAAGGAGAAAACAAGCTGAGCAGCAGCACGTATTCATCGCTCTCAGCTTCCTGACTGTGGGTGTGATGTGGCCAGCTGCTTCAAGCTCCCCTGCCTTGACTTCTCCACCACAGTGGACTGTGCCCTTGAACCCTGAGCCAGAATCAGTGCTGCCTTAGCTTGTTTTTTTGTTAGAGTATTTTATCACAGCAACAGGAAAAGGAATTAAGTCACAGACCAAGAATATTAATAAAGCCATCTCTTTGGGAAGTCTGTGTTATCAAATAAGTTCCTTAAGTGGTTCAGGGAAGCTCTGAAAACAATCCAGTTATCATTTTTGTTATTCAATCATCAGTATAATATATCCCCAAATACAAACGCTAAAAATACTGCAGTTAGGAACAAGGGGAAGGTAACCAGATAGGATCAGCAGCTGCCGAGGGAGACACTGAAGCCACCGAGAACCAAGGTGTAGAGGCTGGGGGGTGAATTGCCTAGCCTCCTACAACTCTCTGCTTCCAGAGAGGAGGTGGCCTGCTTACAGATATTCAACTTTGGTGGGTACTTGCTAAGCCTCAGCTCCATGGAAGGCATGGAAAAGCAGTGTGTGACCTGAACTGCCCTCTCCTCAAGCCTGTGCTTCCCACGTGCTTCTCTAGTTGTGTTTTCCTAGATATCTCTTCATGCCTTGCTGGCAGGGGCGGCTGTGGGTTCCTGCTGACTGTGGGTCTTTGCCTCAGTTATCCTGATCCTCAAAGGCAGACTAGAGTTGACTCTACCCCAGGAAAGTGTATGAAATTCCCAAGGCAAGTTATTTTGTTGTTTTTGTTTTGTTTTGTTGTTTTTCCCCAGGAAGGGCTCAGCTGAATTCACCTTTGGTCTGACTTAGTCCTTTGACATTCTTGGCTGTGCAACTTACTCCCCACTATGTAAGGGGAGAGGGGCCTCCAGAAAGCACTGGTGAGGCATCAGGTCTCATCTGAGGCAAGCATTTTAGGTCCCAGGGAACCTTCCCTATACAGAAGCTCTGGTGTCTTGCCTTTGAGCTATATTCTAGGTACCACTTGATACCCTCAAGGGTTCATGGAGGTCCCTCAGAGTGCCCCCAGGAGAGTCCTTTCTCCCTAGCATCAGACACAGCACCCAATCTCCTAGAACTACATCCAGAGGCACTTGTTCCCTAGCATGATGTACAAAGGTAGGTGGTCCAGCGCGTGAGGTGTACATGCCCACTGCCTTACATGGGATGATTTGGATGACACGGGCCTTCTTCATGTTGGCAGGCAGGTTGCCCGTCCTCATGTTCTCCTTCATGATTCGCACGTTGGTCAGTTTCTGCAGCCAAGCAATGTAGTTAGAGCAGAGCATGACAGACCTGCAGCAGGAGACCTGCCCAGAAGTTTGTTTCCAGAAGTTGCCTTGATGTTGGGAGATTAAGTGGTTCTACATCGTCGTTCTTCCCCACAACGTGATACGCACCCACCTAACTTTCTGAGCTCAAGAGGCTTCATTTAAGTAGACACCGTTTTTTCTTGGCTCCTTGGCCACCCCCAGCCCCTCAGGGCACGGAAGCTGCTTTGTAGCACTCACCCTGAACTCTTCCTCCAGCCCGATCTTGTCAAAATGGGTGGCTGTGCCATGTAGCGTCTGCAGGTGCCTCTCCAGGGAGGACACATCCAGTTCCGTGTCCCCATAGAGGTAGTATTCCAGTAAGGCTTGGTAGATGAATGTATACTGAACCTGCAGGGAGACGGGGTGGGGGATGCTACTCAAGACTGCCCTGAGCTCAGGGGGCTCTCACTTCTCCTTCTACTGGTAAGATAAGGCCAAGGAGCAAAAGCCCATTAGTGACCATGTGGACTGGTCGACTAGGGTAAAATAAGATGACAGCAATGGCCACGACCTCCGAGGGCTCCGGGGGCTATGCCAGCTGCTTAGAATCACTGCCATGGCATATGAACATACCAAGAATCAGGGTCACCAGTCTGACTCCATGGGAGTTAATGACACAGTGGGAGGCACACCAGGTCTGACAATGGGCATGCTCATAGCCTGTGGCCACCTGCCTATTAAAACCAGACCTACCAGCAGGAGAGGATGTGCCTAATCCTGTAGAGACTAGATGTACCAGGGTGGGGTGATTGTAGGGGGAATATCCTCTCAGAGTTGAAGGGGACAGGGGATGAGAGGAGGGACTCTGTGAGGGGGAGGATGGGGAAAGCATTTGGGATATAAACAAACAAACAAACAAACAAACAAACAAACCAATAACAGCAAAAATCAGACCTACAAGCTGGGCCTGGTGGCACTGGTTTAAAATTCTAGTTATTTGGGAAGCTGAGACAAAGACAACAAGTTCAAGGGCTACCCAAGCTCCAGAGTCAGATCAAAACCAGGCTGGGCTGCTCAGTAAAACTGAGTCTCAGGAAGTAAAGGGACGGCTGAGAGTATAGCTCAGTCATAGAGTGAATTCACATGACAGACCAGGTGCAATACTTGGTACTGTAAAAACAAAACAAAACAACAACAACAAAAAAGTAAAAAAAAAAAAAATTTTAAATGGTCCCATGGAGTGGTGCAAAGGCACCTGAGTGCTCTGTGACGCTTAGGCCAGGGCAGGAAGAGATGCCACTCACATCTGTCTGGACCATCTGAGGGCGCTGATTGCGGATTCTAGACACAAACTCAAAGACGTCAACCTTCTGCTCCGAGTGTATCATGTCCATCATGGCATCGATCACAATGAAGGTGCCAGTCCGACCCACGCCCGCGCTTCAGGGAGGAGAAAGATGCCACCTTGTGAGTCACATTCCCCTGAAGTAAATGGCAAGCCTGGGAAGATGCCTGAACCTGGGGGACAAAGGACACAGCCTAGGGCAAAATTAAATAGGGTGCAACTTAGAAGACTAAGGAGCAAGTCTATGTATGGCCACCAGAGGGCACTGTCGCCCCGGTAATTTATCTCGGGACTAGAGACATTGAAGGTTGTGTGTGTGTGTGTGTGTGTGTGTGTGTGTGTGTGTGTGTGTGTGTGTGTGTCCTGGTATGGGAATTGAGTGATCCTCAAGATATCAGGTAGAACAGAAGGCAAGGTCAGTGGACCTGCCCAGAGCTCCAGCTCCAGCCATCAACCTGGGCCTGCCAGCCTTGAAGAGTTTTACATAGTGGGGGTCTGTTCAGGCACCACTGGGCTGTGCTCCAAAGACCAAGTGGGGCTAGAATTCCTGTCTCCACACACAGCTCTGGGTATATCTGTTGTGAGACTTCATGCTCTCCAGCCCTATCTCTGCCCACCCCATCACTGCCCCACTGGCCACTCTCCACACTGTGGCTGGCCCCTCCCTGACATACCTACAGTGGACCACAATGGGCCCAGCATGTGAGGGGTTGAGTGTCTTCACTTTCTTCAGGAACTTCAGCATTCCGATGGGAGTAAACGGCACCCCAAAGTCAGGCCAGCTGGTGAAGTGAAGCTGGGAGACCAGCCGTGGAGCTTTGCAGCCTTCGGGGAGTTGCTGTGAGGGATAAAGGGGAAGTGAGAGGTGGGAGGTGGAAGCACCTTATCCTGACCACTTAGCATCTCCTTCTGAAGGACAGTGGGGCTCATGCCAGGTAAGTATCTGCAAACACAGAGAACCCTGGAGTGCAGGGGTACTGTACCAGACATGACAATTCACAGCTCTTGGCTGACAAAAGGCTTGCATAGCTGGTTATACCCAGGTCAAGATCCCAGTAGCCACACATCCCAAAAGCTGGTCTTAATGCTCATGTATTCCAGCTGCGAGTGGGCCTGGCTGCTCTGTCTGCACAGTCCCACCTTACTCCTGGGTACCTGAGTCATTGCTAGCATACTTAAGTCTCCAAGAGTCACTGTGGGAAGGAAGGATGAGGCCTACACACTGGAGACCTCCCGACCCTCCTTCATAGATTCTTCAAGCCTTTGCAGCATGGTTCTCCTGCCTCTGATGGTGGAAGATGACAATACCAGTGTGTTTAGTAGTAAGATGTGGTGTGTGTGTGTGTGTGTGTGTGTGTGTGTGTTTTCTCTGTACCCCAGCAAGGGATAACAATTTAACAATTTTGGGATGCCTCAGGCACATGCTCTACCACTGAGCTAGACCCCCAGCCCATCCTTTCACTGCAGCATCCTTCTTCAGTGGCTTCTAGAAACTTCTTTCAGATTTTTGCAACTCAATCGTACCAATTGCTCTCCATTTTATTCCTAATAAAATAGCCTGTCTCTGCAGGCTTCATTTCATCTGCTTTGTGCGCCAGCATTTTGATTGAAGGCTGCCTTGAAATGAGCATAGAAAAATACTGAGGAGAGTCTGAACCTAATTTTGACACCATTATAAAACAATTCTGTCACTAGACATGGTGGCTCATGTCTTTGATCCCAACACTTGGGAGGCAGAGGCAGGTGGATTTCTGAAAGTCTGAAGCCAGCCTGGTCTATATACAGAGTTCCAGGCTGGCATGGACCACATAGCGAGACATGTCTCAAACAAGCAAGCAAGCAAGCAAGCAAGCAAGCAAGCAAGCAAGCAAGCACACAAACAATCTTGCTTCACAACACAAGGGTAAAAGACATCATGCTGGACCCTAGGTATAGCTCAATGGCATAGTGCCTGCTTGGTGCAGTGGGAAAGGCCGCCCACTGAATCCTCTACCTCTCCAGCTGGCTCACCCACCTTCTGGGGAGGCCCAGTACAGTTGCCGGGAGTCACAGTACCCAGCACTCTGCTCATTCAAGTCCCTGACCCACTAATCCTGTCCCAGTCTGTCACATGCTCCAGTCCTGCAACCACAGTCTCTGTGAGAGTTTCTGCCATGCTATGAGTGGGTTGAGGTGGGGCAGCTTTTCTCACTGTAAAGGCCCCCAACCTTGCTCCCGAGAAGCCAAATGAGACATTCGTGTGTACCGGATGGATGCAGAACTTTCGGATGGTGTAGTCCACCAGAACCACGCAGTCCTCTACACACACCCGGATGTTGCCATAGGTCCAACAACCCTGGTCTGGCCAGTACTGGTAGCACTTCTCCTGTGAAGAGCAATTGGAGGAAAAGAGTCAAGACACAGTTCAGGACGTGGCCTTCCACCATTTGCATAAGGTCTAGTAACTGAGTCAGCAGTCCATGTATCACGAGCTGTAAGCATGGCTCTGCATGAGTGTGTCGGTTATAAAGGGCAACGAGAAGCCTCTGAGGTGGCAAATGTGGCTGTGGACCAAGCAGAGTGGCTTTGGGGTAGGACATAGTAATATCTTATTTGTTCACCCCTTCATCTCTCATATCCTATTACACCAGCCATGGCTGTCCATGCTGAAGCCACTTTAGAGTTAGGGAGTCTGACCCCCAACAACCATCTGGCTCAAGTGAGCCTTGCCTCCACACTTTCAGAATGCCTTCCCTAGACATGTCCCTGGGGCCCAACTCTCTGTTCTCCTTCTGGTCAGGCCACTCACTCTGTATGGCACACTAACGTGGGAACCCCTGAGGTGCTCCAGGCCACTGAGGCAGCTCTGTACAGAAGACAAGCCCCAGGCACCCTGTGTTTCCCAAATCCCCAGCATTTAACAGACAGTAAGCTGTTCATCAGCACAGCCTATGAATGAATGGTGATCACCACCACCCACTCACCCCCCTTCCAACCCCTGGCCCTCCAATCCCCAAGGGAAAAGAACTGCACAATCTTCCTTGGAGAAATCTCTAAAATTGAATCAGCCTTCCAGGCACCTCACAGCTTGTCCTAGAAATGACCAGTGAAGGGCTCAGCACATTGGCCAGTTCTTCAGGATCGATATGCTCCTAAAGAAAAAGGTGCCTGGCACCATGGAGACCAGCGTCCCTGTGACAACACTATGGGATAAACATTACCCCTCCCTGTATCCTGACCTAAGCTGACCTACAGTCACAGGGCATCAGGGTGTGGCCCATAGTGACACTCAAAGGGTCTGGTCTGGGTGAGTCATGGTTCCTCTGGAGGCTCTGATGACTCTCAAGCAATTCTTCCCTGAATGACTCTTGCAAAGATAGGAAAGGAGTCTCAGGCTCCAGTGAGCTCCTGGCTGTCCTATTCTCAGTTCATAAGATGCCAGCTGGGTTTTGCAATGCTCTACCCGGGATGTGGACATCATGGCAACCACAATGCAAGCCACCAAGGAAAAGGAACTCTCTTGAGAAATGACACCATCTGAGGTAGTGCAATGAAGAGAACCAGCAGGCAACCCCAAGTCACAGGGCCAGGAAAATATAACAGGAGGCTCTAGGAGAGATTGACGTGGATGACACTACAAGGACACAGGGGGACAGAAGTCCATAGAGCTCCTCTGCCTCTGCTTAGGGATACAGTGCTGGACTTTTGGATAAGCAACACTAGGGGACCCACTCTGTGGGCAGTTGGTCACAGAGACTCAAGAGCTCTGGTGAGGGTCACTCCCTGTCTACGGAAGCCGGGGGTCCCATCTCACAGAACAGGATGGCTATGTGAGAGCTCCACCATAGTTTTGCTTCTGTCACTCTTTCCATTGGTGACAAAGGACAACAAGGGTAGATGTCATGCAGTAAGTAAGAAGCAGTCCCCATCTGTCCCCGTTGCCGTATCAACAACGAAACAAAGCCTGTCCTCTCTCTGACAGATCAGAAAACTAGAAACGGCCCCTGGAGGCTTTTCCCTGTGCTGTTGGATATGGAGGCCACCATTTAGGTGCTCTGGGAACAAGATGGCTCTGCTGCACGTTGTGTGAGTCCATTCTTGTTCTCCTGTGCATCCCAAAAACAGTTGTTCCACTCACATCCTGTAGGCCTTGCCCATAGGGTACCGTTAGGACCAGGCTAGTGCCACCTATGGGGGGAAGCCCTGAGTGGGGGCCCAGCAGGCAGATACCTTCTGCCAAGCTGAGCTTTCATGCTGGAATATGCTAGAAGCACACTCTACCAGCTGGATCTCTCCACCTGAGGAAGCTTCCCTCAGGCTTCCAATTCCCCCTTTACTTGGAAAAAGAGTTCTGTGAGAACAAGTCTGTCAGGCTTCAAATCTCCCAGGGCTCTGTTGCTCTCCCTTCCAGCCTGCATCAGGGCCAGTTCCTGGCAATGCAAATGGAGACACAGGCTCAGCAGATGCTACCAGAGTCTGTCTTGTTAGACCAGGCAACTGTACCGCTCATTCTTAGCTGATGCTTCAAATTCAGCTGTTCATTCACATCCTCCACAATCCTCCCGTTGGAGGCCATCTCTCTAGTCTAGGAAAGACTTGTTCAGTGGTGTTCATTGGCAGCCAGACCTATCACATATGAAACAATTGGTACCTTTCACTCTAAAACCTGTTCCTCTCCAGTAGGGTTAGAGTCATGGGTAGCCATGATGATCCTCAGACAAAGAAGGGAACCTCTGGCTCCTTATGTTGTTGGAGCAGGACAGTGAAGTGTAGAAACTCGGAGAATTGACTTCAAGATAGGGTGCTGGAAGGCCTGAGTGCTGTTTGTCTTCTCCCCACCGCCCCCTCTCCCCAGCCTCCCTGGAGAGTGTGGGGTCACAAAGAAAGGCTGCAGGATCAGTACCAGGAGCTTACCTCCTTCCTTTCCTTTAGGTTTGTCAGCATGACAATGGTGGCTGACCTTTGCTCCCAAACCATTCTCCAGAAGTCGTTCACTGTCTCTTGCTTAGGGCCTGTGTGCAGAGGGGAGGGTTTGGGTGAAGGAGTCATCTAAACTGTCCATGAATTCAGCCTTGGAAGGATCACACCTTACCCAGGTGCATGACTGTCCTTGAAGCCTGGATGCTTTCTGTGCAACCAGGCAGAATTTAGGTGGCTATGCTAATTCACGGGCAAAAAAAAAAATAGGGGACCACATGAAGAAGGTCGAGGGCCATGTTCACTCTGCATTCATAGTGGCTTGGAGCCACCACATGCTCGATTCCCTCAGCGTTACATGCCCCTCCAGAACTGCTAAACTGGAATGTGAGTGTGAGCACATGTGTGCTTCGGGGGATGAGAGGGACAGGGAGAAGGAAGGAGGGGAGGGACAGGGAAGAAGAGGGAGGGGAGGCATCAGGAAGAAGAACCTCCTCTGCCCTTTGTCCACTTCCTGTCTGAATATGACACAGTGCCTAGGGGTATAACAACTGTCTTGCAATCCTAAGGCTAAAACTTCTATGCTGAGGAGAAGGGAACAGGAGACAGAGAAATCCTTCTTTGACAAGCTGGTGCTTATGAGAGAAATACAGGCCTTAGTGATGCTTACACCAACATCTGACAGTTTTCTCTCATTCACAGGGGGCACAGTCCCCTAATACAAGTGCTTCTATTTCAAGGAAATCCAGCCTTGGAGAGGGGGAAGGGAAGTCACATTTCAGCTTCACTGATCCCTGGGGAATTGCGCCACCTTCCCAAAAGGACAGCCCCTGTCAGACTAGAAGGTTCTCTAAGCACAGGTTGGGACTGGGTGTAAGGGTAAGGACAGGATTTTGTAGCTGAACCACCACAGTGGCTATGACCTTGATCTAGCAGCCCTTCATTTTGTCCTCCATCCAAAGTAGAAGCCTTTCAGAACTCAGACAGCTGAGAGAAGTCAGCTATCTATGGATATGAGTCTCGGTAATCAGAGGCCCCTTGTGTGTGCTGTGTGTGTGTGTGTGCTGTGTGTGTGTGCTGTGTGTGTGTGCTGTGTGTGCTGTGTGTGTGCTGTGTGTGTGTGGTGTGTGTATGTGTGTCTAACACAGTGATACAATGGTGCACACACATGAAAAGCTAATACGAATCACTGGTATTGTTGGCAATTAGATATTCAAATCACTATAAAAATACTATGTAGATATGAACGAAATTGAACGCTTACCTTGAGCTGCTATGAATTTGTTCTTTTCTTTGTAGCCCTAGAAAAATGAAGTCAGACTCATAATTATTCAGGACTATCTTTGACTAGGGCACTTTGCACATAGAAGGGGAGGAAAGATTCACTCGAGAGAACGTAGAAAACAGAAAAAGTAACATGAAGACAAACAAACAAAAACTCCAGCAATTTCAGAGATAACAGTCTCTTTCCTGTGGCCTGTACTACTGTGTTTTTGTTTACACACACACACAAACACACACACACACACACACACACACATACACACACACACAGAGAGAGATACAACATACTGATCGGTGTTTTTAAATGGGCTCATGTGTACAAACCCCTTTATTTCTTTATATTTTAAGTAATAAATTTAAAACTTTGAATGATATTTCAAAGATAACTAAATTCCATGGCCCACTGTGGTTTATTTAGTCAAATGCATTGGTGGGTTCTAGTTTGTCAGCACTGTAAGGCCGGACTGAAACCTCCAGCATCCACTGGGGTCATTAGCCTCACTGGATTTGTTATCTTTGTGACTTCTGGTGCAGATGCAAGTTGGGAAAGCACAATGGCCTCATGCTCTCAGTGTGACCACAAGTGCTCAGGATTAGAGTGGTGGGTACCTACGCTTCATGGTTTAAACTCAGCCCCTGGATGCTCAGTTGGCGTCATGCTAAGCCAGAGAAAAGGAAATCAGTCAACTTACATCTATGTAGGAAGCATTAATGTAGTCAGAGCAGGGGATTCCATCCACTTGGCTCAAAATCACTCTGCAATGATCATCTGGGGGAAAGCAGAAAAAAAAAGTCCGTGATGTTAGAACAAGGAGCTACAGAAGCCTGGGGTGTCCTTTACCCAAGAGTCAGTCACTGGAAGGACATAACCAGACCTCCCCTTGAGGTCAGTGTGGGTTACCCTGCCTTGGCAAGCCCTGCATGGCTCGTTCACTTGTGCCTCAGCTAGAGGAGGAAGAGAGGAGACCCCACGATCACACAAGCAGACAGCAGCGAGTGTAGTGGTCATGTTCTCACAGTGGGTCCAAACATTAACAACACAGGTGCACACAGGGGACCTCAGGATACAGGACTAGCTCTTTTCATTCCAGAGGACAAGTGAGTAAAATGTTTGGGACTCTGAATTCCAATATCCATCCTTCACCATCTGCCCCAGTGCTGGAGGGAAGCTGGGTTTGCCCATGTTAGATCATTGACTATGGGAGTCTAGCTGGCTCCATGGGGCATTTTCCAGAGTGGGAAGGAAGCCAACTCTGTGTGTGTGTGTATGTGTGTGTGTGTGTCTGTGCATGCATATTTGTGGTACTGTGTGTTATGTGTTGTGTTACACACGTGTGATCTATGTTAAGAATGTATCATACAATATACATGTGTGTGCTGGGGTGTGTGTTGAGAATTAAATGTGCTGTATGTGTGTGGTGTGTGTATTTTTGTGGTATTGTATGTTTTACATGCATAGTATATACATATACTTACATGTGCTAAGTATATGTTGTATAGTTATATGTGCTGCATGTATGTAGTGTGTATATTTTTGTGGTATTGTGTGTTATACATGCGTGGTATGTACATATGCTTGAGTGTGCTAAGTATGTGCTGTATGGTAGGACATGCTGATTGTGAGTTTATGATGTGTGGTGTATGGTACAGTGTGTATATGTGGTGTGATATGTGTTAGAGTGGACTGTTCATGGTGTATGTGAGATGGTAGTATGTGGTGTTGAGTGTGGGGTGTGGGGTGTTGTGGTGATGTACTGCATACTAGGGACCTATAGTCAGGGCTGCACTATAATTGTGACTCCTGTTCCTCCAGAGGCCTTTGTTCCACAGAAGCTGCTGCTGTACCTCAGCATCAACAGATTGTGTAAACGGTGGTTGATGTGGAAAGGTCTGTAGTCCCAGCACTGAGGAGGCTGAGGTAGGAGGATTGAGAGTTTCAGGCCAGTTTGGGCCCTGGCTGTGTCCCTTATTACAAAGAAGGCTATTGGCTGAACTGTTGTGTGCTATCTCAGACTCTCTGAGTTTCACTGCTGAGGTGTATTTTTCCAACTCTGGGCAGAGGTGGGGAGATGGCACATCTCTGGGGACACTGACTAGCCCACACATGCTGGCTAGGATGACAAACCCTAGCCCACACATGCTGGCCAGGATGACAAACCTCAAATCCGCTGCCACATATCAACACACTCCCATTCAGGGGTTCAAGAATGGAAACAGCTATTGTCATAGCACATGTCATGCGGGCTGAAGAGATTTTCGAATGACTTACACCATGGGACAGTTCTGGAAACACAGGGCAAAATGGCACCTGCATGGCCTTGGACCTTCACATCTCCTAACAGATTCATCGGTCTACGCTCTGAAAAGTCACACTTTGCTGTCAGAACACTACTTTCTAAAATTACTAGTAGTGGTATCCTCCCAGCAGAGGGCCACTGGGCTGCTGCCACAGAGTCCCCACAGGCATGCAAGTGCTTAGCCTTTTGAACACAGAGTACCTGAATCTTTGGGAATCCCAGGCTAAGCCAACATTACACTTCAGCCTAGGGACATCTTTGAACCTATTGCAAGTCTGCTCTGGCTTGGGGTATACTAGGAGGGTCGGGGACACCTGGAGCTGTGGGCACTGGGTCCTCCCATCCCCCCTTGCTGATCCTAATCTGGCTCCATGACATTCAGCCCATTGTATTGCCCCAGCAGGACCAACAACTTCAATGTAGCCAGGCGTGTCTCTCCTTAACTGGATGCTGCTATTGGTCCTTGACAGGCATGATGCTTCCATACTATAGAAAACTCAACAACAAACAGCCCACTACCCCAGTGAAACACACCATGTACCCATAGTCCTGAGAGCTCTCTGTGTACCACAGAATCACAGAGCTGCCGACACCCCAAGCCAGGTGTTACCCGTGAGTAGGAAGGGATGAGGCTAGCCCTCACCCTGGGGCAGGAGTAGGGGAACTTATGGGGGACATTGAGCAGGACTGTTTAAGAGTGTTGTCACACTTTCACATGGAGAAAGAGCAGGCTGATTTTCTTCTGTAATCCAACCCAGTCTTGTGTACAGCAGGAAGATTTTGGAAGGTTCCCGGCCTCTGCTAGAGTGATTTCTTGGTAAGCTGAGAACCCCACCTGTGCCTGTTGCAGGAACTTAGTCATGAATTCTGTTCCTGAGCTCTCACCAGGAACTAGCACTCCCCTCTCTGTCTGTGTCTGTCTTCATCTTTTTTTTCCTTTCTTTTCTCCCCCTTTCTCACTCCTGTCATTTTCCCTTCCCCATTGACACAGGGTCTTGCTTGCCACATAGTCCAGGCTGGCCTCTATCTAGAGAGACTCCTGCCTCAGCCTGGAGGCTACTAGGATTACAGGCTCAGAAATATTCTTGGTTAAGACTTTGGGTATTAGCTTTAGGGGATAGTAGGTTTAATAATAAAGTTAGGCAGGATGCCCTGAATGTCTTTGGCCCTAAGGTGGCCCTAAACACATGAAGACCAAACCAAAGCATATATTAAACTCATAAAGGAAGCGGAAGTATTGAATTAGAAATCAAAATGGATCTTTGAGAATCACAATTATCAGTTGACATAAACTTTTCTAAAGAGCCCAGACACATTTTGCTCTTTGAGCTACTGAGACATAGCAGTAGCTTCCTCGGATCTCCAGAACCCACCCAGTAGAAAAGCTACCGTGTCCAGAGTCTAAACTTGGGCTGAGCCATCCTCACAGCCTGGCCTTCCTCCCTTGGCCCTTACAAACAAAAACCTATTAGTTAATTACTCTAGGTTTAGCTGGGTCCTAGAATCATGGTGACCTTTACAAAAAAATTGTTTATAAGCCTTATGTATGAGCGGCAGGGAAGAGCTACTTCCAGAAAGTGCTAGAAATCTAGGATCATATATTGGACAGGTCACAGCTCCATGTACTCACAGCACACTAAAGTTGACAGAGGCCTTTTCCCCACCAGGCATTCCTTAAGAGCAAAGGTCTCTGAGACCAGTAGGAGAGCTCTGTTCAGGATTCAAGCCCAAGTTTAGTGGAGCTGTCTAAGGCTGCTCTTCTCTGGGCTTGAAGGGTGACGCTGTGGTTGGGAGAATGGGAGGGCTGTGGGCTTGGCAGGGTGTTGCAACCCTCCTGCTCTAGCTTTTGAAAAGTCTGCTGGGAACATGCAGGGTTTGTCCTGGCGGTGAGACAGGCACCTCAGGCCTAGACTCAGCCAGCAACAGCAGGTCACGAGATGCCCAGACCACAGCAGCCTTCACCCTAACTCTCACACTTCCTTGGCAACCACACTCCCCAGCTCATAGTTGCTGTTTCCTGCTGAAGTTAGAACTGGGTTTGTTTAGCACCTCAAGGGTGCCAAACCCGTGTGGGCTTTTCATTCTACCATCTTGGTCTTTGGTTCTGGACCATAAATCTCATTGAGGATTTGTTTCTGGTTTAATCAAACACTAACTAGGAAGGAAGGTACTGCTCAAGGCCACCAGCAGGCCTAGACTGGTATTCAGGACTGAATCTGGCAGGAGAGGCCTTGCCTGCTGGTGCCTAAGTCTGTGAGAAACGTTCCTGCCCAGCTTGCTTCCTGTATGGTTAGCAACCAGAGTGGCCAGCAGCAGCAAAGATGTCCACACCCTGTTCAGGGAAATGGGCACTCAGGCAGGGTGGCTCTAGATTCCCTGGAACAGGTAGTCGCAACATAATCACCAGCAAGCTGCAAAGCAGTGCCAAGTGTAACCAGCATGTCACAGACCGTGCAAAAACAAACAATAAACAACAACAAGTCTTACTGGGCAGGATGTTGGGGTATCTGTTTTTTTCTCTGTTTTCTTCTTTATTTGCTAGTTCAAAGGATCCTTGTATGTGTCCAGATGGCAATGACTGGAAAGAAAGAGAGTTGATTGAACACTAATGAATCTAAACCCCAGTTCCTGTCAGCTTTGCTACCAAGCCCAGGAATTAAAACTACCATCTTTCCATCATCCACGTCCCTCTTCAGGTCCCACACTTGGGAGACAATGAATGATACACAGAGCTAGGCTTTCTTCAGGGTCTTCTGTCTAGATCCTAAACTTTGTGAGGTCAGGAACTCATTCACAACACAGCCTATCATGCCCTAGTCCACACAGGTCTAGGCCCAGCCTAGGAGAATCAGCGTGAAAAGAGAAGTTTCAGTTTGCCACGATGATAAAACTGAGAATTGTCACATCTGGGAGTAAAGTGGACACGTGGGTTTCTACTTCCTTCTACCATGGAAGCCACCTGTCTCTGATTTTTGGTTCCCTCCAGCTGTTTGCTGTTTGCTTGCTTCTGGGCTCCTCTTTGTGCTCAGACGAGCCAGGGTAAGGAGCACCTTGAACTTTAAATCATATTCCTCAACATTAAACCTGCTTCTGGTTGGACCTAGGACCCCTGGGCTCCAAGGAAGACGTGTTTGTGATATGGTAAGCACAGAAAAAATACATGGCTTCCCTTACAACTTGCCTATGATCAGATGACACGGAACCAGACCAAATGAACAGTGTTAGAAATGTTCTTAGCATCACTTGACTGAAAAGACAGACCTTGGTAATATAGCCTGAAAGGAGCCCCTTGCTCAAGCACAGGGAAACATGAGGACCTTCTTGCTTTCTGTGTCCCATTTTAAGGCCCTGGGAGTTGGGATCTGGCTTCATAGAGCAGCCTCCGATGACATCCATGATGTCCTGAGATTGTTCTCATTTTATATCTGGGCGCTGACCTCCCTCTAGCAGACAGGAGCTTCTTCAGTGGCCGACTCAGTTCCCACAGGGGCTGAGTTCCATTAGGATGCTGTAAGAGCACCTCACTCCTCTGCCCTGGGTCCATCGCATCTCATAGCCACAGACAGAGGCTCTGCCTGAGCCAGTGTGGAGGGACCAATCAGAGGTCATCCTAGCAATGCCAGTGAGGAGTTGTCAACTTTGTCCCTAGCTATGAACACCTAGGTTCCTTGAGCTCAGACTCACTACCAGAGCTGGCCTGGCACTTCCTCTTGTCTCTGAGTGGACACTGAACTTGTGGTGTTAATGTCACACTAATGTCACAGTGGTACATGAAACCATGCATCTGGTAAACCTCACAGAATGAGCAGATCCTAGGGGCTTAGTGATAACACTGCCAACAGCAATTATTAATTGTAACACGTAAACCACGACCCTGTAGAGGGCCCGTGACAGAGGGACATGCTCCATGGGAGGGACGGAGTACACGGGAACACTCCAGGGCGTATGTGACTTTTCTGCATACTTGGACCTGCTCTAAAAATAAGGCTTACTAAAAGCAACAAACTGGATTAAACAAAGGAAGGCAAGATAGCAGCAATGTGATGGCCAGTGGAGCCTGAGTGCAAAGAGGAATCAGGCTCTGGCTGCCCCTTCCACAGCTGTGTGCTTCTGAGATGTGGGCCATAGAGAAGAGGTGGTTCACCTTGCTTTCCCAGGCTCCTGGAGGATAGGACTAGGGGAAGGTGAGCAGAGTTCTCTGTGTCCCCCATTCATAACCCCAGATACAAGCAAGCTGAAAAGTCTTCCCCGCACAGATTGGGCCCAGCATGTTTTCCTGCTGTCAGGCTACCGAGTACCTCAGGTTTCTCAGCTGCTTGGTAGCCCCAGGGAAGTAAGAGTGCCTGGGGATGACTAGCCTGCAATGACTCTTTGTGTACTCTCTAGGAGGTCTGGTTTATTTCATCAAGACCTAGAGGACAGAGGATAGCTCTGGTTTGTGTGTTGTGCTGGGACTTCTGTAAACAAACAACCCCCTCTGTAAATAAATAACGCCTTCTGTGTATATTTCTACTGTATGGTAGGGAAGGTCCCAGGCTGGTGACTTGACACAGCTTGCTGGTACAGAGCCGGGGAAGACATTCACCAAAGAGAGGTTTTCACTGCACAGGAGCCTCCTTTACTGGGACTGAAGTCAGAAACTGGAAACAGGATAGAGATCTACCTTTCCAGAGGAGCTAGCAGATAACATCTTATCTGTACGTTACCTGTTACTTATTGGTTTAAGTGTTACCAAAACTCCACAGGGCAGGGAAAATCCCTACTTCACAGATGAAGAAACTGAGGCAGAGGTTAAGGAAATGGGTCAAGTCTTCCGGGCCAGGATAGCACACAGACAAACAGGTTCCAACAGTCATCCCACTTTTCTGATGATCTTAATGCCAAACCCCTTCTTATTCTCAAGTTCATGGCCACCTAAACCATGGCTTGACAGTACAGGAATGTCCAAATACATGTTGAGACTTATCCAGATCCCTTCCATGACCTTAGGAAGAGGGTGTCAAGCCAGAGAAAAGAAGGGGTAGGGAACTTAAATGTGTTCCCTGGAACTGGCCTGACTGATTTGGACAGGGATATCTTAGGAGTGAGGCCATGGATGGGCCCAGCTCCTCACTGGAGAAAGGATCCAGGCTACATGAACTTTGACCCTACTCTGTATCTCTACAGGCAGCAGGACTCTACAACTGAGGGCCACATAGAGACAGGCTGGGAGGGACAGGGGAAGGAATCATTTGCTTCTGGTATAAAATTTACAGTGGCTCCAGAAAAAAGAAAAAAGAAAAACAAACCAAAACAAACAAAAATGAGCTTCTAGGCACTATCTTTTCTATCGTACGCTTTCTTCTTTAAAATTTTAGATAACATTTATTTGCTTGTGTGCACATGCCTGTGTACACACACACACACACACACACACACACACACACACACACACACGCATACCATGCCATGAATGTGGTGGTCTGAATTTTCAAGAAACAGCTCTGTCCTTCTGTTATGGGGGTTTCAGGGATTGAACTCAGGTTGTCAGGCTTGGCTGCCAGTGCCTTTACCTGCTGTGCTATCTCTCACCAGTGCCTTTACCTGCTGTGCTATCTCACCAGCAGCCACATCCTTTCTAACAAGCTAACTGGGTGCTTAAAATTCATAATGGTGAAAACATCACACTGCTCAATAATGCTAGAATCCATAACTGCTCGATAACAACCCACGGTGGAGCCCCGGGCAGCAGGGAGATACACAGACGTGGTTCTCTCCTGTGAGTGACCAAGTCTTCTCTTCACCTTCGCTTGCCTTCGTTCTGATATTTTAAATAAGCTATTGAACAGGGGCCTGTGTTGCCTGCTGTGCTTTTCCTGTCCTCTTGAATTCTGTACCTGAGCCAAGTCCCCGCTCCTGGCCTACTCCAAGACCCTCCATTAGCAGTCTGGTCACTGGCACCTCACATATGACAGCAGAACTGGAAGGGGAAGTGGGAGATGCAGGGAGGGACAAGCTCCTACCAGCAATGTGAGCGACAGTTATTTTAAAAATGGAGAATTAACTTCTGGTGTTAAGTTGTAAATTTGCAAAACAACAGTGCTTGGTGCTGTCTTTCAGTATGACCTCATTTAGAAAAGAAAAAAAAAAGAGGAAAACACATTTGGCAGCAATAAAAAGGGAAGCAAGCTAAAGAGGAAGGTGGTGAAGCGAAGTGTAGTGAAGCCCACCATCGCCTCCCATGCCCTCGCAGGCATCTTTGCGTGAAGCCTCAGTCAGCACTGTCGGCTCCCTGCTCCCTCTCTAGAAACAACTACACGGCACTGTTTAAAAAGTTCGTCATCTGGGAGGCTCACATCTATGTTGCCGTAGAGCTTCCATCCCCAGGCACCGTGTGGTAGTGTTGGAAGTGACTTGAAGTACAATAGCTGTTATGAGAGAGCCAGGCCAAGGCAGCCATCCAGGGACACCCACTCTTGCTAAGGCCCATCATTCAGCTCCCAACCCTGCACACGGGGTGAAGACCTGAACAATCCCCCCTCAGAACACCAACAGTATGGGGCTCTGTGTCCAAAATAGCACTTCATGCCTATCCATCTGACAGACATTAAACAATCCACAACTTGGGGGCTGGAAAGATGGCTGAGAGATTAAGAGCTTTCTGTTCTTGGAGAGGACCTGGGTTCAGTTCTCAGAGCCTATTTGGTGGCTTACAACCCACCTCTAAGTGCAGTTCTAGGGGATCTGATGGCCTCTTCTGGTACTGCACGCGTGTGACGCACATGCATATACAAAGCACTTACATATATACAGATAAAATAAAAAATTAAAATAGAAAAAGGAAATGAAAAAAACTCTAAGGGTTGGGTGACCAATCTGAACCCTGTCTTGAGTTGAGAGTTCTGAGAATGACTATGGAGACTGTCAGTGGGCAGAGGCCTGTCTCAGTGAGCTTCTGCTCCTCAGAGGGTGTGGGAGTGACTCATCCCATATAGCAGAGACTCTCACACACTGAACATGAACTAGTATCCTCTGCAGACAGTCTCCATAACCACTGAACCGTGCCGTGGTGGTCGCTTAGAGGCACCAGTGTTGACCTGATTAGAATCTGGACCTCTTGGGGACCATGACAAGATGCTTTGTGGGAGGCTCTCTGTAGCCTTCAGCAGAAGACTGCCACCTGCACTATGCACCACATGGCAGAATAATATGCTTATCACAGCTGCTGTCATACCATGGTACCCAATAGTGGAGCTGGCAGCACCCCCAGGAGCATCAGGCTCAACCATCTCACTTCATAAGGAACAAGGAGCACCAGCGAGGGGCACTACACTAGGGATCAGGCTCTCCGGACCCTACTTCTGAGCAGCATCACAAGTGGCACAAAGTCCCTGAGTCCCTGGAACTACTGGCTCTCACTGTCCTGCTGTTCCTCGAGATGTCTGAGACCTGGGATACTCACATTGAATTCCTCCCGGAACCGCTTGCAGTCATCCGCAGATCTCACCCGGATCTCCTCCTCCAGGTGCTCTACGGGGATGGGGAAGTACTTCTTGGGTCCTGATGGAGATCTGCTCAGCAGCATCACTCTCTGCTGCTCTGTAGGGCCAGGAGCAACAGGGAAGCCACTTAGTTCCATTGCCCATGGCTGACTCATCCCTCAGATGGTCTGACAGCATTCCTGATGGAGCTGTACAGTGGGAGGGGATCAGTCTTCTCAAATCGCTCACCCTGGGGCTAACCCAGCCCCGAGCAACTGAATCAAACATCTGCTTCCCAACACACCCTAGTTTCTGCAAGTGATGGCAGCATTCCTGTCCATCATAGACACCGTACTCTTGCTTGCAAGCTTACCCACTACTCAGCCTTCCCTCTAGCCTATGTTCCTTCCACACAAGGGCCATGGCAGCCTCATGCTGCAACCAGGTCCAGAGAAGAGCTCTGGGTATAAGCTCCAGAACAGATGGGGGTCTGCCAGGATCTCTGTCTTGCAGACTCCCCTTCTTGGCAACTCACAGGCCAGCTTCCTTAAATCTCATTCATTACAATGCAGAGAAACAAGCCATCTTTGAGGCAGGGGAGGAGGGGATACTACAAAGGAGAGGATGGGCTGTAGGGTGAAGGGCTTTGACTAACCACTCCCCCGCTCCCCCCGGCCCCCCCCAACAAGCTCAGAATGCAGTGCAAGCAGTGCCAGGGATTGGTGTTTCTCTTCACAGAGAGGGAGCTGGCTCTATAAGGTCAGTAGAATAAGTCAGCTGTCACCTTTGCAAAAGGCCCTGTCCCATCTGCAGAGCTCATTGAGACTTTGCTCCGAGACACCCTTCAGCTGCAGCCAGGTGAGTTGGTAGAAGCCTGTGGGCTTCTTGTCTACCCCCCACCCCTGTCCCCAACCACACTCTTCCCTCTGCACTGACTTCTGGGATGTGCAGGGAGCGAGAAGGGCAGGATGCAGGATGGAGATGTATCAGAGCCGAACGATGGTCTATGCGGATGTGCAGGTTCCCCAAGCCCTGCAATGCTACAGCTCAGCTGAGTGCCCTCTTGCTCATATTCTTCCCATTGTGGGGTTGTGTTAGTTCCTTTACTACCTTGGGGGAGTTCTAAAGTGTCACTGGAGTTCTGAAGACATGCATGTTACCTCAAGGCAGGCAAAGCTCTGTAGGAAGTGATAACAGAAAGCTGGAACCACTGTTGTAAGCCGGTGTTTTGTGTTTTTAATTGTCACTATAAACTAGGGACTTTGCATACACTGGGTAAAGTGTTATGCCACTGAGCTGTATCCCCTAGGCCCCTTGGTCATTTGAAGCAGGATCTTTCTACGTAGCTTGGTCTGGCCTTGAATCTGTGTTGCTTCTGCCTCAACAAGTGCCTTCAAATACTGAGAGTACAAGCCTGTGCCACCACCCCCCTCAGCTAGAACCTACACGTTTAAAACCTTTGCTTTGACTTACCACTGAAACACAGAGAAAGAAAAACAAGTTTTTATAGGCAGCATTTACAAGTTAGAACACAGCTGGAATCTAAGTTGGGCATGTCCCCTAACTGACGCTCCTTCTCAAGAGTGAACAGCTTTGGCAGAGCAGTGCCCTTTCCAGCGTGATCCTGAGGTAGTACAGTGACAACTGAACGCTTCTCATCATGAGTTAGAGCCTAATCACAGGATGATTTCAAAGGCCTCAATAAGAAATGTTACTTGGCGAAGCCCTGCTAAACTGACAGGATATGTGTGGTCTCTTTAAAAAAAAAAAAAAACAAACCTCACAAACTGAAATGTCTCAGACATCCGCTTTCCTTGCAGAGAAAAAACGACCTCTCACACTAAGTTCCAAAACAGAGAAATTTTGTGTTACTAGCAAGTGGCAGCATGAGCCCAGGAAGGAGCTGGAGAGAGAGGCAAGCTTGAGTGACAGCCCAAAGCCTGTCCCCTGTACCAGGACCCAGTGTGCAATACCTTGCTCTTCTAGGATTCCGTTAGGCATCTTCTTGTCGTTGCTGTTGACCACAGCCTTCCTCTGCTTCCTGAACCTTAGAGGCACAAGATGTGTTAGGTCTCAGCACAGTGGGAACCCCCAAGCCCTGAGTGTGGTGATACCCACCAGGTGAGCCGGGAAAAGTTCTTTCTGCTGCTCATGGCTGAGCTGTGTGCAGCTCAGGCCTGGCCAGACACTGTCTGAGCTGTTTGGGCCCACACCCCCAGCCTCCAGCACACTCATTTCCTCATAGGAGCTGGTTAGAGCACGTCAGTGCCTGGGGACACTCCTACCTGAAGAAGTAGGCTGCAAGGAGGAACAGGAGGAGGAGCAGAGGCAGCAGCAGCCAGGTGAGCAGCGGCTGGGATGCGCCAGGGTCCGGAGGGCCTGTGGGTGGGCGGGTGGTAGAGGGCAGAGACCCCATCAGGACCCTGTGTAGGGGTAAGGACTTCCACAGCACACCCCATGCTATAGTTTGCAAATTAACTCCCATCAGTCCTTTCCTGGGGACAAAGAAGTGTAATGGTGGGGCTTGTTCAAGGACCCTGTTGAAGGGCGATTTCCTCATACCCCAATGTACTCTGCTAGTCAGTTATTTCTCTAAGCACTTCTGGCCCAGCCTCTCTCTTCAATGAGGAGGTGGCTCCTCTTCAGGGTACAGTTGTTGTGTCTCAGCCCAGATGAAGCAGGAGCATCAGGTATAAGGGAACAGCCTGGCCCCAAGGTTTGGTACAGTTTGGTACAGTTATTGAGATACAGACACATTGTGGCCTGGCTTTTCAGAGTGGTGAACTCCTTGTGACAGAGACTGCTGGCTTCCTGAAACCAACTTGCTCGTCCATTCTTCACACCTCCCAGGCTCACCTTCCTCAGAGAGACACGTATTCCTGCCCTTGCACCTTGGCTTTGGTGACCTTGTGGTCATCAGCAGATGGATTCTCTTAACCTATTAGGGTGCTCTCTTATCTCCACAAAGTTCTTATCTCCATCAAAACCCTGCTACTCCCATTAACCATCGTGGCTCCTGTCGTGAACTGGTCCAGAGGAGCTATGTTCTGCAGTCGGTGAGCACATGCTATCAGGAGTGAGCAGGTCCCCCATGGGAGGCCCTGGAGGTCAGTAGCTAGACTTCTATCCTTCTGAGTCTCAGAAGTGCCAAGCATTTTTCCTTAGCTGAGTGTGTGTGGCGGGATTCATGTCCTTCCTCCCATGTGCCACCCTAGTCCATCGAAACTCAGGGCTCCAGGAAGGAGCTTGAAATGTCATGGTTTGCCCATCCCTGTGTATGTAATCTAGAGGCTATGACCCACAGTCTGTCATCTGTGGCCCTGGCACAGAGGAGCTGATTCCCATCATGTACAAGGTCAGGTATATATATATTAGACAGCTAGGATTATCTATCCCTCCATCAAGGGGATACTCTAAACCTGCCCACTGCCCAGCTGGAGCCATTTAGGAGCAGCCTGGCCCAAGACTTCCATGTCTGGGGCTCCAGGGAATGGTATACCCTAGACTAGGACCTGAATAAAATTTATCCTGGGCTGCTGAGAGCTGCCTGGCCCTGAAGGGCAGAGTTAAGCCAATCCCAGAGAGTCCCACTGCTCAGGGTACCCTGATTCAACTCCATCCATTTTTAGTCAAAGGCCACTAGAACGAGTGGGCAGTCTCCTCCTTCTTTTCAGGAAATGCTCACTGTCTTTTCTCGGTGTGTCACCATGGTGAAACTACCCACTTCTGCATTGCCCAGAGGTCAGCCTCTGGCTCAGCCTCTGCTCTGCAGAAGCAATCACTAAACTGGCTTGGCTACAAGGTCCACTCTGTCATAGATAGAGGGGCTTCGACCCTGCCAATCCTCCCCTGGGCTCTGTCAAAGACTTGAGAGACCAGCCTCTGTGTCCATGTTCTCAGAGTATAGGCTGCAGTGACAGTCATGAGGATCCCACAAGGCATGGGCTGGATGACACGAGTCCTATACAGATTGTCATACAGGCAGAAGGATGGCTCAGAGGAACTCATTATCCCTCAATTTGGTTTCTGTCACTTCTAATGTGCTTTGTCCAGGAAGGCAGAGATCAGAGCCAGAACCTCTCAGGCTTCCCAAGGGTAGCAGAACACCCAGAGCCAGGCTGGGTTGGGTGGGATACAGGGAGCATGCCCTGGCTACAGTGTCAGAGCCTATGGGGAGATGGGTCCAGACTACTTCCTGCCTCAAATACCGAAAAGGAAGAAGCCCATACTTTATGTTAACATTTTTGAAATTGTGGATGCTGGTCAGTAATTAGATTTAACATGAACTTTGATAAACATCGTGGGTCAGGAAATAAATTCTGGTGCATACTGGGTAGTTCCCCTTGGTCCCAGTGGTGTTCCCATGAACACCATGAGGCATGAGGTCTCCCAGAGGGTATCCTATGGTCACATTCTGTTTCCAGTTCGCACTGACTTGGGGGCTGAGAGGTGGGCAAAAGACCAGAGTGGGGAGTTGCAGATGGCTCACTCTAGATGGTTCAGCCTTTTCCCTAAAGGGAAATCAGACAAACTGATTATAAAGAGTCTTCTGCTGGGTTTCCTGATTGTATGTGATAAGCGAGCACATGTGTGTTCACACAGACTTTAGGCATAGGCATACATATATGTGTGTATATTCACATTTGTTTACACAGAATCTGGTCCTGACACTAGAAAGTCAATAGTTTATTCGTGCAGTGGGGCCTGACACTGTTTTACTCTGGACACAGATTCCCCCAGTGACTCATCTGCTGTGTCAGAAGGACCCAGGCAGAAGAGAATGGGCCAGCCTGGGGAAGCTCTCTCCAGACTATGGAACTCTGCACCAATCTGTAACAGATAGTATCCCTCCAATGAGGGACATTCTACATGTCTAGAGGGTCCCCAGTGAGGAAGCAGAGTTAAAGGAGGAAGAGGAAGAGGAAAAGGAAAAGGACACACAGGAAGCACAGTGAGCAATTGTGCTCTGGGAAGAGACAACAGTCCCTGGAGGACTGCTCTGGAGAACTTTCTGAGATCTAGTCCACAAAGCTTCTTGGGCCAGAGGCCCACGATAAACAATCCAGTCAGAGTGAACATACATAGGTGGACTGTTTTGTTTCTCTAGCATGAAGTTGTGAGTGTATCTTCCACTACCTTTTCTTCTATGATGCTAAACTCGTGAACACATAGGTTTGGTAAATAAATTAGACTCACTAATCTCTCCTGGCATCCAAGATTGCATGATCGAAGGAAGGACTGTTATTTTACAAATTGTTAGGGAAGAAAAACAGACAAACTGATTATAATCATCCAGCCGGGCAGTGGTGGCGTACGCCTTTAATCCCAGCACTTGGGAGGCAGAGGCAGGCGGATTTCTGAGTTCGAGGCCAGCATGGTCTACAGAGTGAGTTCAAGGATAGCCAGGGCTACACAGGGAAACCCTGTCTCGAAAAACCAAAAAAAAAAAAAAAAAGAATCATCCACTTGATGACATAGCTCAACACAAATGCTATGTATGAAGCAACCAGATGAAACATAGACTTCTCTCATTGCTCCTGGAGAGTTGCCATGCTAGGTGAACCTCTTCATTCTGTGCTCTGGCTGCTTGCCGTCCTACACTTTGGACTGGCTCAGATTGCATGAGTATTTGAGGCTCTTTCTCACTTTGCTGTTCCCTGTACTCCTATTTCTACACTTAAAACAAGCAATATTCCTATTTATGTGTCTGCAGGTGGGTATATGTCTTTGTGTATTTGTACCACGTGTGTGCAGGTGCTCATGTAGGCCAGAAGAGGGGATCTGATCCCCCAGAGCTGAAGTTTCAGTCAGTTCTCAAGGTTCATGTGGGTGCTGGGAACGGAACTTGGGTCCTCTGGAAGAGCAACAAGTGCTCTGAGCCCTCTCTCCAGCCCCTAACTTGAGCACTTTGTCTCACCAGGGTTTCTGTATGGCATCTCCTAAAAGAGGACCTTCGTGTCTCCTACACTCATTGTCAAACAACAGTAGAAATACCCAGATGGCCTCCCAAAGCATCTGACTTTTACGCTCACCTGGGGTTTACAAGGAAGACACTTTCTCCTGCCCGCTAATGATCTTTCCGCTTTTAGTCAGGCAAAAGCACAGTAACGTTTTAACTTGATTTTTTTCTAATATCTAGAGAGTTCTGCTTGATGATTAAGATGGAATTAATTAGATACTTTGATTTTTGCCTGGTTGTGTCTGACATCTCCTAATAGCTTCAGCTGTCAACTTGACACACCCCAGAATTGTCTGAGGATTGCCTTGCTCAGATGGACCTATGCTCATGTCGGTGGGGTATTTCATTATTGGCCGATGTAGGAGGCCCCAGACTACTGGAAGTGGCACCGCCTGTAAGTACGAGGTCTTGGGCTGTATGAGAAAACTAGTTGAGCATGAGCCAGTGAGCGAGCCACGAAGCAGTATTCCTCCACGATTTCTGCTTTAGTTCCTGTTTGAGCTTCTGCCACGACTTCCCTTCATGGTGGACCATGAGAGAGATAATGTAAGCCAAGTTAACCCTTGCCTCGCTGGAGCTTGGGTCATGGTGTCTGTCATAGCAGTAGCAAAGCAAACCAGAACGTCATCCATTTTCCTAATGTGCTCTTTCACACGTTAAAATTAAGGGTTCTTTCTGTATGTGTTATGGATAATAGCACTTCCTCACAACTTTTATATCTATATATCTATATCTATATCTATATATAGATAATGAATTCTTTGTCTAAGAAAATGTGTCACGATGAATATTGAATTAATTTTGGCCAGAGATGAAAGGAAACAATTTCCTGTTGTTCTGGTGCATTCTGGCAATGTGCTAACTCTCAAGAGATACTTAGTGATTTTCCAGGGGCTAGTTCTTTTATAGAGCACTTGGGGTGCTCCCCCTCCCCCAAGTTGCAGGACAAAGGAACAGCCATGTAACTTGAGGCCTCCGTAGCTCCTGATAGTGGGACCAGAGCTGTTGCTAGTGTGCGGAGGCCCAGAGACCTAACCAGAGCAAGTTTCACATTTACTTCTGTTGTGGGTGCTGAGGTCATGTGATAGTCTTCTCTTCCTGAAAGCAACACTTCCTGCCCATGGCTATGTTATGAACCAATACATTTTGCTCTCAAATGAACTTGGAAAGCTCTAGACGTGGATGGCGATGCCACCCTGAGGGAGACTCAGATACCACCTGTGGGGCTGTCACAGGACTCTGACAGATCAAACCTCTACTGTGGGGAGATGGATGCTCTGTCCCTGGGGCTTCAAGATGTTTCCTAGGCTGTGCAGACAGCGTTCCTGGTATCTCTAAATAGCCAGCTGATTAGTATTTGGTGAGGGAAGCTAGGGATTTGGGTTGAGAAAGTTCAGTGAATGTTTTTGAAGGTCACTGTCCTTGGGGCAAGTTTTCAATGTTCTGTGCTGCAGGGCATGATGACTTACATATGGAAAACCACGTGCAGAGAGGCATGTATGCAGTGTCTGTTTTTTGTTTGTTTGTTTGTTTTTTGTGGTCATGGGTGTCAGGGCAAGGAGGAAGGACAATATAGCCAAAGTGTTCTCTCAGGTGTTTGATTTCATGGGAGAATTGAGCTTTTTCCCTCCCCTTAGGGACACCACTCTGCCTAGAAGAAATTAGTCTATGGTCTGGAAACCCTGTAAAGTCCTTGAGAGGGATAAAACTTGAACCTCTGACCCACTGGGAGGGCACCAACTTCCACTGACTTTTTCTAAGAAGTTTTTTCGGTAAAGATATTGATAATTTAAGTCCTCCTTAAGCTTTGCAAGGGCCAATACCAAATATGTTGCTCAATTTCATGTGTAAACTTGATTGGGCCATAGCTGCAAAAACATTCCGAGACTACCATTGGAGGGGATTTTTAGGTGAGGCTAACACTAGAATCTATACGATGAGTAAAGCAGACGGTCTGCCCCAGTGTGGGTAGGCCTTGCCCTGTCAGGAATGGAGCAAGCATGTAGGAAGGGATGGATGGATGGGCATGAGGCAGGCGCAAAGATAGGGGCTAGCCTTTGCCATTGCGGGTTGATTCTGACTTTGCCACTAGATGTGCTGCAGGGAATCCCTGCCAACTCCTTAGGGAGGGTCCCTGACCTTATCCATTTGCTCTGAGCCTGGCTCTCTCTGTATGCAGCACAACCCACAAAAGTCACACGAGGGAGTTGAGGGACTGAAGCATCAGAACTCCTGGATGTTGGAGACTGGCTGGATGACTAGAGCTTGCTCCCGGTTGACCACGGAAGAAGCCGATGCTGAGGAACGCGGCTGTGCTCTGAAGACTGTCCGGCCTGCTTGTCTCAGTAATGCTCACTGCGTCTGTACCTCTTGAGTCAGGGCAGGGAGGCACAGAGAGGCATAGAGGCTGCATAGAGTGAGTGCATCCAGGTTACCCAGCTAACAAGTGACTGAGACAAGATTTGAACCCACACAGTGAGAGTCAAGGAAACCTACTCTTTTTTTTTTTCCCTTTCTATGTCCTCTTCCTCACTTTGGCTTTGCATATTTATTCATTTAATTGAGAGGAAATTTACATGTAAAATGAACTTGATTTTAATGTACAGTGAGTACTTTCCCAGAGTTAGGCAGTCTGGCTACGGTAGTGCCTTTAGAGTATTTCTTTGTCTCCAGTAAGACCCTCCTATCTTCATCCTCAGCCCCAGCAGCTGCTCACTACTGTCCCTGTCCACGCTTTTCAGGTACTGGATATTTCCCGTCAACGCAATCCTATGTCAGTCTACATCGTGGCATTTCTGTGTCTACCTTCTATCAGTGGGAATGTCTATGAGGTTCCTCCTTAATGTCACATGGGCGCCAGCGTGCTTTTTCTTCATCTTTAATATTTAAACTACAAGGTGAGGGAACAGACTAAGAATAATCCCCTTCCCTGCCCTGGGGTGTATCTGTCCTAACTTTCTCTTGAGGCTAGGACAATGCTGTCCATTTCAGCTCTATCTCCTAGAAGCCATGACACATCCAAGAATGCTCTACATTTACCTCGAAAAATAACAACTGTTCATTTAAAAGAGAAAAACCTCACCATATGCCAATATTACAGAATATTAACAAGTGACAAAATAATAACATTATTAGCCCTGTTGTATGGCTATTTGCTCCAGATTCAAACATATTCTCATGAAAGGAAGGCAGGGAAGTTCACAAAGCTATGAGACTAATAAGGCCCTGAAGTTTTACAAGCCAGAGACAAATTGCCTGGCGTGTGGTTGGGGTGGAGGGACTCTTAAGTGGGGCTGCCTACAAGCTGCTCAGGAGACTGTGATGATACAGCTTTTGTGACTTGTCACCCAGGCTGGAGTGGGCTTTTCCAGTGAAGAAGCAGCTGCCTCTGAGTCACCCATACTTCTGTAAGTAACCCCCCAAAACTTACTGGTTCACCAAGCTAGACACGGATACAGTCATTTCTTGGGTCTATAGTGGGTGTCCTCTGTTGAGTAATTAGATGTTTGCTCATATCTCCTCAGGAAAAGTTACACAAGAAACCTTCAAGCCAATATTCACATTTGCTCAACCTCCTGGTCAGTGTTTGGTCACAGTTGCTCCTAGCAGGACTCTACACAGTCAGAGTTTTCAGAATGTATTGTTGAGTTAATCAATTGTGTGTGTGTCCCCACATATGCCACAGTGTACTTGTAGAAGTCAGTTCTCTCCTTTCCACTGTGTGGGTCACAGGGATCAAACTCCAGTTATTAGGCCTGACAGACAGCACTTTGTCCCACTTAGCCATTTGGATGGCCTTCTATGCTTTCTCACTTCTTTTTTCACCAAGGCTGACCCCTACCCCGGCCCCAGCAGATGGACAGCCTTCTTGAACACACATAGATGGCTCTGGCTCTGGGTACATACCCAGTATCCTCATTGGTACATAGGAAGGGCCACTGAACATCTTTCCCAGCAGTCCTAGGTGCTCAGGGAGGTGGCAGTTTGTAAGGCAGCAGGGTCAGCTGGGCCTTACCTGCAGTTGTGCTGGTCCAGTTGCTCTCTGTTGGAGTGGTGTCGTTGCCCTGGCCAGCTCTGGCAAGCGACAAGCTAAAACTTGCCAGCAGGAGTGGACAGAAGGGCTCCATGGCACACCTGCCAAGAAAAAAGGACCTGCTCAGAATCTTCCTGAATAGAAGGCTCTGGACATGACTGTCACTCAGTAGGGAGGAAGAAGAAATAGGAGAGAAGCTCATTGTAGGTTTTCAGGAAACCAAGAACTTTGCCTGCTGACTTCACTGTCTCTTCTGTCATCTTCATACTGTGGTGGTACAGTTGCTGTCATCTGCAAGTCCAGCCTGAGGATCCAAGGCTTACAGCTCCTTCATTGCTGAGGTGAACCAGCATGGAGTGAGATCAGACCCCAGCTTTATCCATATTGGCAGCCAAGAGGCATCTGTATGAGTCACCTGGTACCCCAGATACCACATGCCCTAATACCAACTGTTCATCTCTTACACAGCCATTCTCTGGCCAAATTGTATCTATGGTGACTGTGGTATCTTGGGTAAGTAGATGCCAATGCCTTCCTGTGTGCTTTTTGGGCCCCTCTCACTAGGCCAGCCAAATCTACTTCCACACCTGGCTCAGGAACTCCTGCCCAAGCAGCCTTGAGGTCAGTGTCGGGTCCTTCTTTACCTTCTCCCATCCTGTGGCAATAAACTCTTCCAACCTACTTCAGTAGCATTCTCGCACCCTTGCCTCTGACTGTATTAACTTCCTACTCTACAGAATCATCTATAGCCTCAGGTGAGAGCTACGTGTTTACCAAGTTGAATGGATGCAGGGGACAGACCGACTGGCAAGGGGTTCAGCACGGAGAAAGCTCTTCCATACTAAGACCCCACAGGTAATATGTTCTCAGGTTTTCTCTTGGCTCTCCATTTTGCCCAGTCACCTTCAACCATCTTTAGAGGTGACAGCAATGGTGATTACCTTGTGGTGTAGAAAACCTTGCTTGAGGACTCCTGACCAATGGAGGCAGGCAATGGCACCTGCCCAGTGTGTATACATGGTCACGGAACCTCATCTACAGCCAGCCCAGGTGCTCTGTCCCATCCCTATTGAGAAAAACTTTGCTACAAAGCCTCCAAGAAGGATGTGAATGGACCAGACCTCAGAACTGAGACCAGTAGATAGCCGCTCAGCACTCACGCTGTTACAACAGGGAGCACTAATGTTTGTAACCGCTGAAGACATGGCAGGAGCTAGGCAATTCCCGTGTTTCTTCAGAGGCAGCGCTGCCACAATGAGCGGGGATCTCAAGTACATCATAACAACGACCTCACAGAAGTTAGTCAGTGGCCACCAGCATGTATGGTCTCTCCTCTTCTAGTGCCCAAAGGTGCATTGTAGGTTAATAAAGTGTACCAGACACAAATAGCTCTGTGCTTGAGTGTGCACCTGCTCTAGCCTGCCATTTGCATGGGTGTCACGTACACAGGAACTCCTCAAGGGCTGAGACCACTGGCTCCTGGAGGGTGAGAGACAAGACTAAGTCAGACTGCAGGATTGCAAAGCCCACGGTGGATGGAGGTCAGGAATGCTGGGGACACACACCCTCAGCCAGATCCATACTGTCCAGGCTCTCATTTGACAGGCAGCTCCACATACTGCCTTTTCTCTTTCCAGTCTGTTACTGAACACTGCCATGGTACTTTACATACACGAGAGGAAACTCCAGGGTAATTATTTGGGAATTATTAATTGGCTTAATCCAACTCCAGAGATGCAGAATTCCTGGGTGAAACACCGTGCTTTATCCCAAGCATTAATGACCTTCCCCACCAAGCAGTCAATGATCTGAGAGGAGGCTAGGCCAGCACCCTTGGGGAGGACGAAGCTCAACTGCTCCCCCCCCCCCCCTTATGTTATGTGTGGATGGCTGGCTGCAAGTTCTCAGAGCCGAACTTCCTGATGGGACCAGTAGAGGGAGACAAACTGTGCAGACATCAAAACCTGTCCAACCATCTGGTGTCTCTTTATTATTCCACTTGAATTCTAAGGCTAGTAACAACCTGTCGGAGGCTCCCTGGCCATCCCCTCAAAAACTTGTGCAGGCTACTTAGTAAGCACAGGCACGGAATCTGTGCAGAAATAATGTGTGAAAGAGGAATTAAATTTACGCCGAACTCCAAGGATTGTAGCTGAGTAGTATTTGCTGTGTGCCTGCCAAGTGCTAAGCACAGGCGGCCTGGGGAGCTTGTGCAGTCTGCAGAGCTGGGATGAACAACGCATTCTCTTCCCAGAAAAGCTCACTTTATTTTTACTCTACTCAAAATCCACCCATCTCGCAATATGACTATGAAACTATCATTCTTATTCTATTGAATACTATTCCAGTGTTTCCCAAGACAAGATTCAACAAGCCTGCTAGGATCTGGACATGCAAAGCGGAGTCAAGTCTCATCCTTGAGCAGGGAAGCCCCCGGAGCTGGAAGGGCAGTTCAAGGGTAGAGTCCTAGCAGCCCCATGAGCAGCTGTGGAGGTGATGCCTCTAAGGAACGAAGGCAGTGACCACACAACCCGGTTGTCGGTCATTGTTCCCCAGAAATGAAGCGCACAACCAGAACCTTCAGCAGGCGGAATGACACTGCAGCCTGAAGGAAGCTGTGCATGACTGACGGTCAGGGCAACCTTTGTGTTAGCCCACAGGAGCTCTGCATCCTAGGGAGACCTGAAGAGCAAGAGTGGAAAGTCAGGGGCTGAATTGAGAAGGCAATGCAACGATGCATTAGCCCGTGACTTGTTCACTCAGGTTCACTTTCTACTAACAACCCTGATTCCTAAAATCACATGGAGGCTCGATATCAGATGTCAGAAATCTACATACCTGGAGAGTGAGAAGACAAAGTGTGAAGACCACCATTTCCCTCTCAGCTTCCTGGGGAGACCATCTCCACACCAAGGGAACATGAACACAGTTATGGAAGGTTCCAGGATATCTTTCCCAGGACCACTATCCCATTTCCAGGGTCCTTCACTTTGACACACACATTATCCATGGGTCTTAGAGAGGCAGGGTAGTGAAGGTTCTTGGGACAGGCAAAACTTGATCTATGACAAATCCTCACAGCAGAAGTATCTTAGGAGGACTAGAGACACTTGAGTGACAACCGACAGGTGTTTCACTCTCACCTGAAGCTCAGATGACATACAGCCATGAGCGCTAGACTGCTAAGGCTGGGTGCCCTGCACCCATGAGCTGCAGTTCAATGTAGGAAGTCCAGATGTAGGAAGGAAGGCACCAGCACTATGGCATAATGGCTGGTAACATCAGCCACTCTTTATGGAGCACAACAGAGTCTCCTTTCTGCCTTTACTACACCTTATAGGATCCCAAACTGAAGCTCTGAGGGCTTGGTTGTCTGTGTGTAATACACATGAATACAGTGACCTGGGAAGCCATAAGAAGGTGTCAGACCCCTTGGAACTGGAGTTACAAACTATTGTGATCCCTTTCCCTCAACCCCATGTGGGTGCTGGGAAGCAAACTTGGGTCCACTGCAGGAGTGTATACTCTTAAACACGGAGACATCTCTCCAGCCCCCAAGTATCTGTTTTCCTATATAACCTTTTTCTATAAAGTCAAGACAAGGTGATCCATCTGGCAAGGTAATTGTTTTTAATGCTCCAGGAAAAAAGAAAAAAAAAAACCCAGATAAAACAATGTCTTTCTACAGCAAAAGAAACAAAACTCAGACCTTCCCTAACTTTTAGGTGTGAATATACTTAAAGGGTTGAAAGATTTAAAACACACACACACACACACACACACACGCACACACCACTCATTAAAATCTGCAAACACAGTGTGTTTCAGGTGTATCCGTATGACCTTGCTTCTTTGAAGATGGCTTTGCTTATTAAAAAAGAAAAGATGCTCACGGGGAGTCCTCAGCTCAGTGGGTGAAGGGTGGAACTTAATTGCTTTTGAGCAAAGGTAATTGAATGTCTAAATGCAAACATGGAAACATCTTTAAAAAGAGGTGGCAAAGGAGTCCACACATTAAGAAAAAAGCAAAAGCAGAAAAAGCAGGCAGGGAAGAGGGGAGAGGAGAGACATGGTGGTGGGTGTCCCAGCCTGACTGTAAGTCACCTGGTAGATATCCTCATGGTCTGGGCATGGAATGGGCTATCTAGATTGATAAGAACTGACCTGCAGGAGGCAGTGCCATCCTGGGCATGTGAAGAGGCGCACAGAGGGGTGGCAATCAGGTACTGGCCACTTGGAAGGAGGGAATAAGAGAGGGAAAAAGATGGAGAGAAGGAGGGGAGGAGGAAATGGAGGACAGAGAATGAGGGAGAGAAAGAGAGAGAGAGAGAGAGAGAGAGAGAGAGAGAGAGAGGGGGAAGGAGGGAGAAATAGAGACAGATGCAGAAGAATAACATCCAACCCAGCTTACTAGGAAGGACCTGTGAGCCAGGAGCCTGTCAGCAGGTCTGCTAGGGAACAATTTCAATTCCCTACGTGGTGCATACTAATTTGCATAATTCCAATTATTCACCGAGCCCTCTTGAAGACGAGTAAGAAGTGAAGAGGCTCTTCTGTAGGAACTCATTCTCTTTCATCCAGGCGACAAGACCAGAGCATGAAAATCACAGGCTCCCACTCTGCAGTACATTCTCATACTTGGACTCATTTCATCAACAAGCAGTAAAGTGTCTGGTCCAGTCTGGTTAGGCACTGGTTTAGAGAACAGGAGGCTAGCAGCATTTCTCTCAATGGGGACCATTGAGGTACATGCAGCCAGACTCTTGGGGATAAGATTTACTCTCCC
>NW_021604659.1:540583-556306 GCF_004785775.1 Grammomys surdaster
AACCAAAGAAATACAAACAGGATTCTCCCTCCATTTCTAGATGATCACAATGGGTCCCCTAACAGATATCCTCCCTGTTATTTGTACAAATTGAATTCTGCAGGATGGCTCTGCACTCCTGGTGATAGTGATTAGGATTTCGGGAGGACATCTTCCTGCCTTCCTGGGCCCCAGACCATCATAAGATTGCATGTTCTGAGCAAGAGAATTCTTGAGAATGAGAGTGGGGGTGGTGTGGTGTGAGTGTGTTAGTTCTGGGGTTACATTTCATTTTATTGACGCTCTGTTGGCAAACTACAATCAGCACCATATAATTATAGAAAATTATAACAGCAGCACGGCAGAGAACCCAAAAACTACCCCTTGGGAATATTAATAAGTAGATACTCTCTCCTCTTTAGTAGAAAACGCACAGCAATTTCATAAAACGGCTGGCTTTCACACCGGGAGGCATCACGGGGCTCATGCATTTTTAAAGAAATGCTGATTTTAGTGTGACCAGGAGATAGTAATAGGGATTGTTCTTTATTTGTCCAGGGTGTGTTTGTTCATTGGTTCAACAAGTGTTTTCCATGCCATGGAAGGAGTCTAGTTTACCTGGCAAGGCTAGACAAACACGATCACTTTAAATGTTTCTATTCTAACTGGGGTGAGTGGAGGTGTGCTACTGTAGATGTCTTCAGTGAGTTCGAGGTATTCCTGCCCCACCTCCCACGAGCCCACCTAAATACACTTGATGTCAGTGACTAAATTTGCATCCTCAGCTTCAAGGCACTCCTGGGAGCATGAAATACTGCTCTTCCAAGACCGTCGTGTAGAGGCATGCCTGCATGGCTCCTGAGCTGAGCAGAGAGTCAGACAGTCAACAGATGGCTACCTGGAGAAAGCCTTCCTAAGGCCAGGGTCCCTCACCAGTCCTATCTGGGGAGACAAAATGTTGTTCTTGATTTTTTTTTATTTGCTGTTAAGCCAGGATGGACAGCAGTACTGAATACTACTACTATTCATCACAGGGTGATGCTAGTCTGGATCTCACAAGCCAAGGGCAGGCAGAAGATATGTTATTGCCTAGTGAGGTGCTGAGCTCCAGAGAGGCTTGATAGAAGAGCAGCCTTGAGCATTTTAGTGTCTTTAAATCAGCCTGGCAGTACACTGAGGACAGGGAGACAGATGAGTGAGGCAGACACCTAGGCTCAATACCTGTCACTCTGTAAGTTGCCTGCCTCTCAGACACACTACCTTCCATAATCTGAGGCTCTGCGATCTGAGACCTTGTGCCAACTTAGGATGCATGGGAGAGCCGTGGTGAGCCATGTTCATGATCTGCTCTGAGCCAGCAACAGGACAGTACCCCTGCATGCTATGCACATGCTCATGGCACACCCTGTTCCAGCTCATCTGGGGCACCCATAGCTGAGGACCTCCTGAAACTGGATTCCAACAGGAAGACACATGGGTGGGAGAGGGGACTCGAAAAGCTCACTGCCCAGTGGGGCAGGCATACAATAGGAAAGTGCTGAGTGTTGGAGAGGAAGATGACGGGTGTCCAAGAAAAGGATTTCTCATGATTAAGGCATTATGGGCTAACGTTTTATGGTCTCTGCTCAGCTTAATACCTGAACTTGAAAGCATCCTAGATGCAGGATTCCGGAGCTGTTTATGCATTCCCAACACTTGAGGCTAGAGGTCAAATGCTGAAGATGACCAGCAGATGGCGCCCCGGGAAAGTCACAGAAACATCCACCCACATCAACCTGCTGCTGCCAGATCAGAGCTCAGCCTTCCTAACTAACTCAGCATGTCCCCAAAGGTCACCCTCACAGATTCACTTTATAAATGTGGTTTCTGGTCCCATCACTACCCGAATAACGACTGTAGCGATGCTGTGACCAGCTTCTCAAATCCTCTCCATTCACACACTGGTGAAGCGATTAATTACGAATTAGCCTTTTAAGGCACATCCAAATTCCCCCTAGCAGGCCCCTCACCTCTCATGTTCTCACTTTCAATTCAATTCTACGATCTGTGGGTCCCTCATTCCTCCCTCAGTCAAGAAATTTAACACTCCAGTGAAAGTCCCTTGGCTGAAAGAGCTGGGAGGAAATTACCCGTCAAATGGCATGGCACATTCAGGACACTGGCTCTCTTCCCACAGCATCAATCTTTCCATACATATTAAAATCAATTATTCTGGAGACTGTAACTCACAGTGCATATATATACATATCCGGGAGGCACTAAAGGTGAGGTGGCAGTGGCTCTGGGGACTCCTGCTCTCACCTGCCAGCTGCTTAATGGATCTGCTATTGGCTATTTAACACCCCGACCAGGACAACCGCTTGGAGAAAAATTGTTGGCAGCATAGCCTCTTCTCAGATGTGTAGATGGTGCCTATTCTTCACCGAGTGGACAGTCTTGTTATTTCTCAGCCAAAGAAAAGGGTTAGTTCCCAGCCAAGTCTTCTCTGCAGAGCCAGGCACGTGGCAAGAGCCTGGTTTCCAAGTCCCATGGCTCTACCATTTTCCAAAAGCAAGAGCAGCTTGGGCAAATCATGCAAATTGGGAGCTCAGTATAGGGGAACACTGATGACATGAATGAGTTAGGCCAGTTGTGCTAAGCAAATGGCAGGGGCTAAAGGGGCTGGGAAAGTCAGGCCACATTGCCAGCCTGCAGGGGACCTCACATCTGGGACTGACCAGAAGGACTTACAGGATGGGTGAATGAGTGAATGAAATAATGAATGCCCTCTAGTACTGTGCTGTGCTCTGTCAACAGAATGACCATTTCTTGTTTGCCTTGGACCGTTGGCTCAGGGCTATGGCGAGTATAGCCCACCCCTCTCTGTTTCACCAAGGGTTTGGGGAGCTAATCACAAGGCCCCCTTGACTATGTGCCACAGAGGACTGGTAACCATTAGAGAAGTGGGAGGGAACTTCTGTTGTCTTTATAGGGAACCCCACCACCACCAAGTAAATAACCTTTACTATTTCAATAATAATATTCAGAAGATTGAGGAATTGAGGAATCCTAAGTTTAAACTGACATCTTTCTAACCATGGCTGCTGTTTCTGCAGCATGCTCATTGGAAATGCCTGGATCTGAAAAATTTAAGATACCGGCTGCCATTCATAAGCTGAGTGGCCTTGGGCCAGCTTTAACTCTCTCTGGATCTATAAAGTGAACAAGCAGAGCCTAAACTCTTCTGTCTCCAGGAAGCTGGAGAGGTGAGGGAAGCCTTTGGTGCTGCCTGGCCCATGGGGGCCTTCTGCAACAATGTACCGAATCCTGACAGGGTGATCACGTGATCAAAGTCACTACTCAGGAACTCATTCACCAACCCTCCAAATAAACTGACATACAGTTCCCCTGCTGTTGATGATGGACCTTTCTGGAATGTAAACAAATACTTTGAAATGAATTCAGCTCAAAGGTGACCAAGGTGAAGACAGTGTGATTCATTTTACTTCTGTTTCTTTTTGTGCCTGCTGGTGCTGAGGGAGGATCTACATCTGGGGGCAGACCTACACTTGTAGTTCCAAGGACAAAAACTCCCAGAACAAACAGGACATAAGAGCCTCTTAAATGCCAGAAGAGGCTATTCCCCCTGAACATATAGACAGGATCCAGCAGGTGCTACATTGTAGCCAAGCCTCTGACCCTTAGATACTAAACAAATCCAGTCTAGGAAGGCTCCTTCCTGTAAGACCAGCAGAGAGCGTCTAATCCACACCCCTACAAAACTAAAGTTAAGTCTTCTTGGCCTCTGTTACCTCTGGAGCAATACAAGGTTTCCACGGCGCCAGTTTCACAGGGCACTATGGATCAGAGAGGTCAGGCAACCAGCCCACTGACACTCAATTAGTAAAACGACACAGTCTGAGTTCAGATTTGGGAAGCCTGCCAAATGCCCAGAACACAGACACCCACATGGCCACTGTTGAAGTTAGTTGTGGGCATGCTCTTGCTTCTGATCTTTGTAAGGTTTCATCAGGATGAGTGTGGGGCACATCTAAACTGACAAACATTTCATTTTAGGACAAACGGATACACATTTTGTAAATTCCCAAAAAAAATTAACTGAAAAATATTTACTGACTTCCCCCAATCCTCAAGGAAAAAAATATCCATTGCTTCTCTTGGCAGAAGCCAGTGTTAGCATTTTGTGGGTCTGGGACTCTAAACATCCGCATGCAAAGCTTCGTTTATCCTGTTCTACCTGGGAAAGGCCTCCTCGTCCTTAAAATAGGTACTTAATAAATATTTGCCCAGTGGGTGAATGAAGCCGCTTTTACTCCCCACCCCAAGGGCCAGCTTGAGTTTTCTTCCCCTGCAACCAATGCTTCTATAAACACAGAGCCCCACTGCCTCAAATATTTATCAACAGAGACTCAAGAATATTATGTCCTTGAAGATACAGCTCCTTGCTCTGTTAAAAGAGGAAGAAACCTCAGTGGAAGGAAATGTCACAACCTACTAGAAAGAAGAGGAATAAGAGAAGCAGAACCAGGCTTCAGTATTCTCAGAGTTTAGGCCATTGTGCTTAGCAATTGTCAAACCAGGGTGAAACCTGTGAGGGTCGGGAGGGTGGGCAGGGGCTGTGACTCAAGCATCTTTTCTATGTCACCCATGCCTGTGGAGAGGCTGGGAAGAGCAGGAGAAGAGACACCATGACAGGGCAAGACAGAAAGACTCTTTTCTGGTGAAAATCAGATGTTCCTTGGACTTGACATGATCTCAGGGCTTGGGAGAGACGCCCTCAATGGTCCTTGAATACACGGTCTTCATTCTGTCAGCTACAGAGATATGCCAACCCCAAACCTCTCTCCTAAACCCAGGTCCTTCTAAGATAGAAAAGAGAAAGGACACAAGCCCCACCCTCTGACACTGTCCAACTCTGTGTCCTCAAGATTTCCACAAAAATAGAGCCTCAGAGGCATTGAGATGGTTCATTTTATAAAGGTGCTCACAGCCAAGGCCATAATTGAGTTTGTAATTGAATTTGTTCCTCAGAACCTTTGTGAGTGAAAGGAGAAAATCCACTCCTGAAAGCTGTCCTCTGACCTTCACATGTACGTTGTGGCATGACCGTGCCTGCGCATTCACACACAAACCCTGATAGTAATCAAATTTAAAACATAGCCTTGCATTAACATGGCCCAAATAGTGCTTATTCTCTCATTTCCATTGGAAACTATAGCAATCAATCAAAGAATCTTTAAATGCCACCAACCTCCCGGATCAAGCTTAGATCAGACTGAAGGAAATAATAGTCTTCAATTAAGCAGTGATTTTCTAAGCTAGTCAAGTACCTAAGAGGGACGAGAAGTTGATTAAGCATAAAATTCTTAATGCTCAGACTTGGCCTTGCCTCTGAAAATCTCCCTCTTCCTCTGTCTGTGAAATGCCCTGGGGACATGGATTAAGGCTAGAACTGCAGAGCAGAGGCAGAAGGTAGTCTTGGAAGCCTCTCCCTTCCCCAGGATGGGTTTGATTAAGACCTTCAAGGATGAGGACAGGCAAAAAGTAAGGTACTGAGTAGAGTCTCCCAAGTTCCTGTCTTCCTGGAACCTCACATTGTGCCCTTATTTGGAATAGCGTCTCTATAGTTGTGAGCAGTTAAGATGAAGCCAAGATGAGCTGGGCAAAGCCGGCTCCACTGACTTGTCTTTGTAAGAAGGGGAGGAGACACAAAATAGAGGTTGGGGCAGCAAAGGGAACAACACAGCCAGAGCCCAGGAAAGCTCAAGACAGCTTGGAGCCCTTAGCCCAGCAGCAGCAGGAAGCAGAGCTCCTCCCTTAGGAAAAAAAAAAAGATTTATTTTACCATTGAATGTGTGTCTGTATGTGAACATGTACATGAGAGTGCAGGTACCTGTGGAGGCCAGAAGTTATCAGTTGCCTTGGAGTTGGAGTTATGGTGTGGGCAGTAAGATCGAACTGAAGGCCTTTTGCAAGAACGTCATGGACTGAAGAGGGGAGGTGGAGAAATAAAGGTTGGAGAGAAGAGAGAGAGGTGAAAGACGATGATGGGGGGGGAAGAAGATGGAGGAGAAGATGATGACAGAGAAGATGACGATGGAGGAGAAGATGATGGAGGAGCAGGAGGTCAAAGGACAAGTGCGTGACTGGGAAAACCCGCAAGTTATAAGGGTCTCATAGCTGGGGAATAGAGTAGCATAGTGTCGAATCTGCCCAATCTAAGCGAGCAGCTTATAATCATAATTATTGAGTTGTGTTTTCTTGACCAGTCTTATTTGGGTTGGAGATTTACCACAACAATCCTGAGGTATGTAGGTGCCCCCAAAGAATTGATAACAGGTGTTGAAACAAAATGTGTACATAAATATCTGTAGCCATATCTCTTAAGATACAGAAATGAGCTGAATGCCTAGCTGAGGATTAGTGGGTAAATAGAAGGAGACATTGGTACAGTCTCCTGTACCAATGGTTTGATACATCCTGCTGCCTAGCTGAACTATAAAACAGATTGCAAAAAGGAAAGAAGTCAGACTTGTAAGGTCACATGTTATATAAGTTCATTTATATAAAATAACCAGAATGTGTAAGCTGATAGGTGTACAAGGCAGATTGGTGGTTGCCAAGGACTGGGAGGAAAGATGCTTCCTGGGGGAATTTCCTTTTGGAGTGATATGTTGGAACTGGGCACAGGGGATGGACTCACAAGCAGCCTGTATGAACAAATGCAAATGGTGTACACACTTCAGCATGGCTAAGTTTACCTCAAGAAAGACGAGTCACTTCCAGGATTGGGTCAGTTCTTTCTGTTGGTGCGATAGAACACCATGACCAAGGCAACTTGTAGAAGAAAGAGTTGGTTGCTAAGGGGACCAGGTTCATAGCTGTTCCCATGCTGCCATGTCTTCCTCCCTCAAACCAGGATCTAAAGTAAATCCTCTCCTATGGTCACATCAGGGATAAAAGTAACACAGGGAGAGACAGCCCATGCACAGAAAGTGGTGTGCTGGTACTCCCACAGTGACATCATACACTCTGGGGTCTAGGGTAGAGAAGACTTTGCCAAATCAAATCATGATGTTCAGACATTTTATCTCCAGAATTATAAGACAAAATAAACCTCTTTACTTTATGAAGCCTTGGAGCTTTTCCTCACAGCAATGAAAAGCTTCCTCCCAGAAACAGATCCTCTGTTTTGGCATGAAGGACACTCTCCATAGCAAAGGATCCAGAAATATCCCAGGTGATAATATTTATGATAATGAGCCACGTCTGTTGAGTGCTGTGTATGATTTCCTAAGTGCCTGTCACCACCAATCTACTCAACTCCCACAACAGGAAGATATTAGATCCTTACTTTTCTTATTAATATATTATTTATGATTATATACTTATATAAACATAATTATATAAGTGCATATCATTACACTATTAGATCATCTTCATTTTCCAGACAGGAAACTTGAGGCATATAAACATTGGGACCCTTGTGAGGTGAGTGGATGACATTGCTTCCTTTCTAGGGGATGCACTGTGGATGTTGGAAGGATGCTACCTATAGAATCTTCCTTTGAGCATCTGCAGTCCCACACACACACACCCATACAAAGGCTGGGGACCTAAACTTTGTTCTTGTCTATATTAATCCTGAGTCTTGATTAAATATGAGTCCTACATTCTGAGGGCCCCATTGGGCTAAATTACACGGGGAGAATGTATTGCAAATTGCACTCATTATTAGAAGTTACCCAGCAACATCTATACTAATTAAGTAGGGATCATTTCTTTAGCTATAATTTTAAAATGCTGGCAGGACTCCAGAACCCTCTGTCTGCCTGTGAACAGACACAAATGGGTGGAAGACAATGTGTTTTCATTTCCAAGTACTTCAACTCTTATCTTTAAAACTGCTCGATGAAAGAGCTGGAACAGTGAGTGAATCAGTTCCCAGCACCCACACTGGGTAGTTCACAATCACCTGTAACCCCAGCTCCAGAAGATCTAATGCCTTTTCTGGCTTCTCCAGGCAACTGCATTCATGTCTATACGCTCTCACACATATATTCATAAACCTAGTTAAAAATTATATACTAAAAAAGACCTGTCTGCTAACATGAGTCACTTTTTTCCCTTTTTTTAAAAAAATTAATATTTATTTTAATTAAGAGAGAGAGAGAGAGAGAGAGAGAGAGAGAGAGAGAGAGAGAGAGAGAGAAATGTGTGTATGCAATACCTGCAGAAGCCAGAAGAGGGCATTAGATCCCTGGAACTGGAGTTACAGGTCTTTATGAGCTACCATATGGGTGCTGAGACTAGAACCTGGTCCTTTGCAAGAACAGGCAGTGCTTATAAGCGCTAAGCCATCTCTCTGGCTATTTCCTTGCTTTTGTTTAGCTCACACTATTCTCAGGATAAGTGGTGCTGAGTATAGTTTACAAACAAAAGAACTCAGAATACTTTCAGAACTTTCAGTGCTCATATGTGCTCATATTGTGTGTGTGTGTGTGTGTGTGTGCGCGCGCGCGCGCGCGCGCGTGTGTGCGCTATGGTACACATATATGTTCATGTAAGCGTGTGTATGTTGGGGTCCATGGGCACGTGCATCTGTGTGCACATGTATATGGAGGCAAGAGATCATCGAATGTCTTCCTTAATTGTTTCTCATCTTATTTTTCGACACCAGCCATCTTACAGAACATTGAGCTCACTGATTCTGCTAGACTGGCTGTCCGCTGAGTTCTAGGGATCTACCTGTCTCCTCCTTCCGACCCCAGAATTACATCTGCACTCTACCTTTATGTAGGTCCAGGGGATTCGAACTCAGCTCCTTGTGCTTTCACAGAAAGCATTTTACCCACTGAGTCATCTCCCCAGCCTCAGTGCTTATGTTTGCGATGCTTTAGGAAGAAGTTCTTAAAATTACTCTCCTTAAATAAGAAGCGACTACATCCGGTATCAGTTGGAGACTACAAAACAGAAACCACCTACTGCTCTCAGAGCTGTGTACTGCCAGCCTCCTCACAGACAGTGTCCTGATGAGTGCCATGCAAGGGGCATCAGGGAGGTACAGGGTACCTTACAGAGGTCAAGTTACCTCTACTTCTCAGCAAGAAAGCAACAAGCTGGGACAGGAACCGGGCATCTGACCAGAGGGCCACTTTGCTTCTCTGTACTTGAGTGTGGAGGACATGCACAAATGCATGTAAAGAGATGACCCATGCTCTATGAGACCCAGGCTGTCACAGTACTTCAAAGAAAGGTGATGTAGCTCTACTTGTCCACCCATTTTCATCCACTGACTCTGCTGTCTGTCTCTGTGCTGCACAGAGTGCCTGTGATGGTTTGCATATGCTCGGCCCAGGGAGTGGCACTATTAGGAAGTGTGGCCTTGTTGGAGTAGGTGTGTCACTGTGGGAGTGAGCGTAAGACCCTCACCCTAGCTGCCTGGGAGACAATATTCTGCTAGCAGTCTTCCGAGGAAGATGTAGAACTCTCAGCTCCTCCTGCACCATGCCTGCCTGGATGCTGCCATGCTCCCACCTTGATGATAATGAACTGAACTTCTGAACCAGTAAGCCAGCCCCAATTAAATGTTGTCCTTATAAGAGTTGCCTTGGTCATGGTATCTGTTCACAGCAGTAAAACCCTAACTAAGAGAGAGCCCAAGGCGGGGCAAAGTGGTGAGTAGGTGTGGGTGTCTGCCCTCCCTGCATGCACAGTTCTTTTCTTGGCAGTGCCCTGGTCCCACCTGTTCCTACTTGCAAAGGCTCCTGGGACTAGAAAGTAATGCTCACTACCAACTCTTCCCCGGCAGAACACTGCCTTACCTTAGGAAGTCTGAGTAAGGGTCCACCTTTATAACCCAAACTCCTTGGAAGTTTCCTCCCCCAATTCTCCACCCTGGATGGGTTTACTGTTCTCAGATCTCCGATGGTCCTGAGATTGATAAACTGAGCACTTGGGAACAGCCCAGGCTTAGCCACGGCTTAGCCTTTCTAACCCAGGGCACATCACTGTGGATTTGGAAGCATTCTGTTGAGGATTTGGCTGCCAAGACCTGGAGTTCCTCCTTCAGCACAGCTAGGTTTACTGCTGCCAGACTTTGCTGGGTACAGCGGTTGGGGCAGAGCCGCCCTACAGCCTGCAGACAGCAGATGAGAGAAAACACTGCCATTACCCCTTCTGCAAAAAGGACAGCATGAGCCTATTTGTGGAGGACAGAAAGGAGGAGCCAGGACCTTCAGAGCCCTGGCAATGTTCATACAAAAGCTCACTACAGACAGTCATGGAGCTTCTTCATGAGTGGCCACTAACGTGAGACTGCTTTCCCTAATCTGAGGACTCCCCAGAACACTTCAGCACCCCCAGGAGGTTCAGCGCACCAGGATGTAGAGTACATGGTCTGTAATGAGGGCATTTCCTCCAGGGCCAGGCCTGACTCAGCAGGTGTGCCAGCCCCCAGTCTGTGAAGCCTGTCTGGAGTGCAGGGGTAGCATGCATCCCAGGTTCACACAGCAATGCTCAAAAGCCTCTGGAGAAGTGTTTCTGGAGTGGACGGATTTGAGTGGCTATCAAAAAAAAAAAAAAAAGAAAGAAAGAAAGAAAAAGAAAGAAATGGAGAAACATCCCAGATACACCCCCACACTAGAATTTCTTGCAAAGAGAGTCCTGGCAGTCTACCAGCGTTCCCGTCTCTCTTTCTGTGAGCCTTTCTTTAGCACACTAAGTGACCAAGCCAGTCTTTGGAAGCAAGTTCTTAAAGTCAACATTTTTTAAGCCTTTTCAAGTTCCATATAGCACCCTTCTCACCTTTTCCTGTGTCTGTTCTGCCTACAGAATGTGCATGCACACATATCCACACACCTAGCCCTACACTCGCAGACATGAGCACCCACACGGAGGCAGCTTTTTAACTCAGAGCAGTTATCACAGATCCCAAGCTGACAGGAAGTTAACAGAAGTCCTGTCTTTGTCCTATTGTCCTCCCCAGCCTTTGCAAACAGACAACACAGTAAGAGGCATAGTGAACTACAGATCCCACTAGAGAGGTGCTGTGTAGAGGCTTAAATGTGCAGGGATTCTCCCATTATCCACGGCTCCCAGGGAAGTTGTAGCTCCTGAACAGCTGCTTCCTATCCCTGAACACTGTCACCTATGGACACTGACTATGGACCTCTGAATACTGCTGTTCTGTGTTTCTGGACAGTAACCTCCATGGCTTAGAATTCTAGTAGAATTCTTAGCGTGCATCATGGGAGCAGCTAAGCTGTTGGGTGGAGAGTCAAGAGGTTGTAATGCTTTCTTGGCTTTGTACAGTAAAAAGACTGAGGTTTACAGATAAACTGACTTAAAGGAATCACCGCTACAATGAAGCCTGGTATTTATTCTCAGAGGGAAGGCTGATACTGTAAATACCAGAAGCACTTCACAGGTGAGCCAGCGGCTGTGTGGCTTAACCACACAGTAGCATCATTAGCAATTTAAAAACAGTCTGATCATATGCAAAACAGTCAAAAGGATGCAGTCTTAAGCCATAAGCAGTCCACTTTAAAAAAAAAAAAGAAAAGGAAAGGAAAGAAGCAATTCAGCTCTGGAAAACAACAACAACACAACACAAAACAAAAAGAACAAAACCCAAATAAAACAGAAACAAAAAACTTCCCTTTCCAGTGTGGGACTTTCAAACCATGGCTCAGTCCACTTCCTGTTGGACAGTTACTAAACAACATGCAACATTTTTATCTTAGTCCAAAGATGTTTGTCCAAAATGCTAAACCTCTCCTCTTAGCTTAATGGATATTTGGGTTTTATTTTGTTTTGTTTGTTTGCTATGGGGTTTCTCTGTGCAGCTCTGGCTGTCCTGGAACTCACTCTGCAGACCACAGATCTGCCTGCCTCTTCTGTCCAAGGATTGAGATGAAAAGTATGTCCCACCGCTGCCAGACTGACAACTGGTTCTTACATGTTGAACTCAGGAGAAGTTGCTTATGTGTTAGATCGCAATCTATGGACAGAAGAAGGTATCAATAGGCATGCCTCATCTGTGTTGTGCTGAGGACCCGACAGCTACATGGATGTAACATTCTTTTTTTTTTTTCCAAAAAGCAGCTTGAGCACCTGCACACACTAGAAATAGAATTGCTGTGACATTTCTGAGTTATTAAGTGCTAACATTAGATAGCAAATTAAAAATGGTTGGAAAATGTGTATGTCTCACAACGAAAAGCACTGACAGAAGGGGCATTCTGGAAATCCCCTTTCCCATCTGTATTGCACCTCTATGGAATACCTACTCAGCAGGTAATCAAGTCCTTCAAACCCATGTCTCCAGCACTATGCTGGCCTACAATGTGAGGGTCCCCAAGCAGGCCATGGATGCACAGGGTACCATATTATTTATGCAGACTTTCCTTCCTGTTGTCATTTTCCTTGGAGGTTGTTGGCTGCTGGCATTTGTATTCTCACCAGAAACCAGGGCTGGCTGTGATGGTGCACACCTCTAAGTCTAGGAGACAGAGGTCAGCCTGGTCTACATAGTGAGTTCCAGGACAGTCAGAGATCTGTAACAAGACCCTGTCTTAAAGGGAAGCCAAAGCAAGAATCCAGCAGGGAGCATTTACAAAAGGGAGTATTTTTTGAAATAAATACTTGAAAATAAATTCATCATTCAGAATATCTGTATTAGTCAGGGTTCTCCATAGTCACAGAATTTATGGAATATTTCTATATATTAAGAGAATTTATTATAATGACTTACAGTCTGCAGTCCAACTAACCCAACAATGGGCAGCTGTGAATGGAAGTCCAAGAATCTAGTAGTTGCTCAGACCTAAGAGGTTAGTTGTTTCAGCTGGTCTTCTGTATAAGCTGGAATCCTGACTCAGTAGGTTCCAGCAGGTGTGCTCGGAAGTAAGTGCAAGCAGGTGAAGAAGAGATAGACTTCCTTCTTCCATTGTCCTTATGGAGGCCTTCAGCAGAAGATATGGCCAAGACTAAAGGTGTGTACCACCACACCTGGATTTGGAACTTGTTCTGTCCCAGGCTGGCTTTGAACTCAGAGATCTGCTTGCCTTAATCTGTTGGGTTTAAAGGTGTGTAGTACCTTGCCTGGGTCCAACCTTTTCATGGGCACTATAACTCAAGCTATGGATCAAAAGCGTGTGTCACCCCATGTCAAGATCCAGGTCAGAAACCTGTGTCTTCCAGCCGCAAGATCTAGACCACAGGTGGGCCCTTCTTTTCTGGATTATAGTTTATTCCAGATATAGTCAAGTTGACAACCAGGAATTGCCATTATAGCATCACACTGATTAAAAAAAAGTTTTAATAAAAGATGGGATAAAGTAAAATATAGTGCCATTCTAGTGAACAGTATCCTTGGTGGTTAGAAGCCATCTGCTCACCAAACATAGAGAGGAGTGGTTCTTGAGAGGGCCCCACACCCAGCCTAAGGTGGATTCACAGCCCACAGGGACAGAGAAGGCATAATGAGAGGTCTCTGTCATGGGCTTCCCTTGGAGTTTCAATTCAGCTCTTGAATGAAAATCAGTTCACTTTCAAAGGAATTTTGTCTGAGCCAAGCTCACTGAACTGCAATGTGAAGTCAAGAAGACACAAGGCCGGGAGTGTCCTAGGGTTAGCCTTTCTCCTTGAATGTGGTCCAGAGGTATTCCCCTTTATTGTAACACACACACCCATTTAAATCAGGATTACAATTTTAACAGATGCTTGAGTGGATAATAGACAGCATCGAAGTATCGTGGGCTTGAGGAACCTTGCCAAAACTGAAACTCTCTATCCATTGACTAACGGCTCCCACTCCCCTCAGCTTAGAAAACACTTCTATTTCAGACAAGACCTTGGAAAGATAACTTCTTATATCAAACTCATCGCTTACCTCTTCCACAGCACATCCTAAAATGAAAAGGGAAATGAGCTCTCAATTTGACTTCTCATTCTGTTATCTGGAAGCCTGAAGCTCCCATAGCCACCCAGTCTTGAGGAAAGCCCCTTTCCCCTGTGGTGGAGTGGACCATTCTTCAGACAGGGTCTTTACTTTAGATTCCACAAGTAAACACAGATTCCATCAAATCCCTGGGAACACACAGCTTCATAAAGAAACCTTGCTTCTGCATCTCAGGCACACCTCAAATGTATATAGAGAGTTCTAACAAAGCATTAGGCCCTGAAAGAGAAACAGGGATACCCCTACAGCTGCATTTCATCCTTTCAGGGGAGCTGCTTGCTGAAGCATCCTACATTTTATATTTTCAAAGACTATTATTGCTCTTATGAGCAATCTAGGCACTCATTTTAATTTTACCCCAAGAATCTAAAGTACTGTGCACTGAGTGTTTTCCATGTGCCAAGGTGATGTTGCATACTTGTGCATTCTCTTTCCTTTGGCTCACTAGTATTTCTGCCTCCAATAAGAAAACGTCCAGAATCTCTAATGGCCACATAGGACAACAGGGGTTGTCCAGAGTCATTCTGTGTGGCAAGGACAGGGACCAGGTTTCTAATAGCCAGGGGACAACCCTGCGGATGGAATGCCCTGGGCACTTACTCCTCAGCTGCCGAAATTGCTGTCTTGCTTTCCTCCATGGCTTATATTATCACATGAATTGTTTGTAAATCCATTTATTTTCTCAAAATTTTCTTGCCCATTCGTTTTCTGTCCATAAAGAAAGTCTGAAGCAATCACTGAAAACCACCTCTTCTGCAAACCGCCAACACCGCTGATTGCGAAGGGATCTGAGATCTCTTTTATTCCCGAAGGGGGCCATTATTTCCACTGGTTGCCATGGTGATGGCTGCAGTATTGCTGCTGTGTGTTCAGTTTGCAATCGCAGTCACATCGCACACTTAAATCAAACCATTCGCCTCACATGGTACAGGCTTTTCCGAAAACAAACAACTCGTCATGTACAACATCATTAAATGGACTCTTAACTCTATCCCACAGTGTTGAAGGGCTGCTCAGAGGACCATGTGTGTGCATGCTGGCATAAATGTGATGGATACAATGGGACCTGGAAAAGGATACAGCATCTTAAGATGTATCAACTTAGTCCCTGCATTAAATGGTTAGGGAAAACATTCATACCATTATCGATAATGTGCAAAATAGTTTTTAAACAGGAGAAATGATGAAGTAAGGAAGGAGAGTTACATGTTTTCTTGTTGGAAAGTCTGCCTTGTTCACTCGGATCTAGTTTTATTCCTGCTGCTGTGATAAAACACCCTGACCAAAAGCATCTTAGAAGAGGAAAAGGCTTATTAGGTTTAGACTTCCAGGCTATAGTCTCATCACTAAGGGGAAGTTAAGGCAGAAAGTCAAGCAGCTAGTCACATCACATCCATAGTCAAAAGCAGAGAAGAATGAACACACCCATGCTGCCTGCTTGTTGCTTTTGCTCAAATAGATTTCTCTCCTCTTACATAATTCAGGACCCAGCCTAGGGAATGGTGCCACCCACAATGGGCTGGGTTTTCCTATGTCAATTAAGAATCAAGATAATTCCCATAGACATGCCCACAGGCCAATTTAATCTAGGAAATCCCTCAATGGAGGCTTTCTTCTCTAGAGATCTTAAGCTGTGGCAAGTTATTATTAAAACAAACTACCACATACTCTTCAATGAATAAGCTTGGTTTCTCCATTGCACATGTACACACACACACACACACACACACACACAGAGAGAGAGAGAGAGAGAGAGAGAGAGAGAGAGAGAGAGAGAGAGA
>NW_021604659.1:556316-556864 GCF_004785775.1 Grammomys surdaster
AGAGAGAGAGAGAGAGAGAGAGAGAGAGAGAGAGAGAGAGAGAGAGAATTTAGTCTGTCTGAGAACTCTACCTTAAGAAATATGAAGGTTATTGAACTTCTCTGCCATCAGTGTCCTGGCTTCCTGAGAGATGAACCACTCAAAGTTCGAACTGGACATGAGCTGCAGGATGGTGATCCTCTGAGGGTCTAACCCAAGGATTCAGCTTTTGAGTAGAGTGCTGATGGCTTAGCCCAGCAGCAGCTGCAGAGGGCAGGGGAAGCTGTCACTGCAAGCTTCCCTTTACTCTTCCTGCCCATGAGGACGCTCAGGGCAGTCGTCAGCTTCCACCTCAACAGGAGGGTGTTATTAAGAAGGGAGAAAAACCCTGGATATTAGTTGTTGCTACTTGTAAAAAGCGGGTAATTATGAAGCTGGACCCCAACAAGGAAAACATTAAATCTATGTTTCTATGTTTGACAGAAATTAAGTTAATCCAAGTTTGAATCATTTTAGTTGTGGTCTCTCTCTCTCTCTCTCTCTCTCTCTCTCTCTCTCTCTCTCTCTCT
>NW_021604659.1:556874-591849 GCF_004785775.1 Grammomys surdaster
TCTCTCTCTCTCTCTCTCTCTCTCTCTCTCTCTCTCTCTCTCTCTCTCTCACTTTTGCTTTGTGTCCTTCACATCCCTTTCCTGAATCTCCTCCGCATGGCATGACTGCAGGCTGAGAAGTTTTGTTGTTTTAGTGACACAAAGAAAACATTCTCCACATAGGAAAGAATGCTGTGGGGACCTCAGATGCAGGCTGCCATCATAAATGGACACACTTCTTACAACACCCACCTCAAAAAGAAATGAGGGTTGCGACATTTACAGTAATTCACAGCAGCCTGGACATGTTAGCCCTGCTCCTGAGTGCACACCCGACCTTCTCTCTCCCCATTAGAAGTGTTTTCGTGAGCACAGCTTCTGTCAGAGAATGAGACTGAGAACAGAGGTAAACAGTTAGGTGGTGGACTGAATAGTCAGGAGTTGATTGAACCATCCCCTGATGCAGAGGTGCAAAGAGAGCAAAAGGAAGCTATAGGCATATATACTTAGAAGCAGACCTTAGACTGATGTAGTATTGTTGGAAATGAGGGATCTGATGAGGCTGGAGAGATGGCTGAGTGAGTAAAGTACTTGTTGTGCAATGCGGGAGAACCTGAGTTCGAATCCCAACACCCATGTAGAAAGTCCAGATGTAGTGCTGGTCTGTAACTCTAGTGCTGGGAGGATGACACTTGGGTCTTCAGGCTCCCTGACTAGCCAGTCTAGCTGAAATGGTGAGCTGTAGGCTCAGTGACATTGTCAAAAGAAAGAAAGAAAAGAAAAAAAGGAAGGAAGGAAGGAAGGAAGGAAGGAAGGAAGGAAGGAAGGAAGGAAGGAAGGAAGGAGAGAGCAATAGAGGAAAGACCCTCAATGTCCACAACTGGCTTCCACACAAGTCTATACACAGGCATCTGCACACAAGTGTATACACACACACACACACACACACACACACACAGAGGGAGGGAGGGAGGAAGAGAGAGAGAGAGAGAGAGAGAGAGAGAGAGAGAGAGAGAGAGAGAGAATTTTGAATAGGCTTTAACCCAACATTTAGAGAGATGAAACAGGGCTAGCCTGCCCCTTTCACACCTGTGCGTGGGCATGTGCTCTGCACCCAGCCCCCAACCACACCTGCTCTTCCGTGTTTGCTTTCTTCCATGATTCTAACAGGGCAGCTTCCAGGTTTTCCCCTTAACATGCAGTTGTCTTGGTGTGTGTCTCTAGCCCTTTAAAATGTCTTTGGTGACACCCCGGTAAAGTTACATGTTGCCAGGCAACAGAAGCTCCCAACACAGCACATCCTTCAAGAAATCTACTCTTTTCCAAATAATTAGACATCATTCACTACTCCATGTCCACACTGGGAATAACATGAGCCTTGACATCACTCTGAAATGAAAAGTCAATCATACCGATTCCTGGCGACAAAATGTCCACGACATGAATTTTCCAAGAGAAATGAGACTCACCCCGAGGCTGACATCTAACACAGGACCAAGCCAGAGGCAGATGGCTTGCTGAATGAACTCGGAAAGAAAGCTCCCTCTTTCACGCTAAGGCACATCTTATAAATAGAGGTCAAATCCATTTGGTTCAAGGTGAGCCAGGATAACTTTTTAGTGTGTGCATGCGTGACTAGGATAAGACAGAATGCGAAATGAGGCAAGGAGGGATGATTAGGTCATAAATGGGCTATTTTCCTTTGGCACTCATGTAGGTGGTGCTTTCAGTGTAGCTATCCTGTGATATCTTAAAAAATGATAATTGAATAGAGCAGCATCATTGGAAACTAGTTTTCCACGTAGGTGTTTAAAACAACCCTACAGCAGATGCTGGTAATTAAATTACAGAAGGCCATGAGCCTCATCCAATTCAACAGCTCAGGTTCAGTCTTTAGACCATCACAGGCAACTCTGGGATGCTACTTTGGATCTATGACCTTGAGAGCCTTATTGAAACCCACTTTCAATCGAGTGTGTTCATGTGCATGCACATGTGTGTGCTCACTGCAGGTGTGCGTGTGTGCTCGTGAGTGCATGTGTGTGTGTTTTACATGAGTACAGTTAGCTTTGGAGGCCAGAAGGGGATCCCTTGGAGCTAGAGTTCCAGGTGGTTTTGAGCAACCTAACATGGGTACTACATTTGCAAACTGAGCCTCTCTACCTCCCTGTTGCTCCCTCAAACAGGAAAGTGGAGCTACCCCAACAAAGTTTCCCAGTGGTGTAGCTCTCCATTCTGCTCTGTGTTGGCCATATCCGCATTGGCTGCCCCAGTGACAAAAGCCAAAGCGTCCTTCTAGCTTGCTCTGGCTTAGGGACAAGTTTAGTAGGAAGCTATACACATCCTGAGCTTCAAGGAAATGGATGGGGGAAACTAGGCATTGGGGCTCAGAAGATCTTGAGTGGCCTTCCCTACGGTGAACTGGTGGTTGGTCTGTGCCATTGCCAGCCACACCTTTCACCTCATTGAGTCCAGAAAGCAGGAGATGTGCTGTGGGTCCTTATCTCTGAGAGAGATGTGAGAACCTGCTGGATGTTGAATGGTAGAGCCATACTGCCTGAGAGGCCTCTCTTGCCACCCTGCCCGCATGGAAAGAGGCGCCACAGCACTGATGCTGAGAACAGGTTCATTCTCTTTGTTAGATGAAACTCCCACATGATTCCAGGGTCTCGTTTTTGGACACAGGTTTAAGTGACTAAACACATCAAGGCAGAGTCACTCAATGGTAATGAGTGACTTTGATCAGCTGGCACATCTATTAGCTCTTTGAAACAGTGGAAGTAGGGATTGGGAAGACAAGAGGCATCAAAACTCCAAGTTGAACTGAAAAGTGTAGTGCTGGCTGGCATGGGAGCTGGCGCAGAACCAGAGCGGGGCTCTTCCCTGTGATCAAGCAGAGAGATAGCTGGAAGTACCAACATGTCTACCTGACTCCTGCCTGCACAGTCACAAAACTGCAATAAACTTGGCCATATCCTGCAAAGAGGTCACAAGAACCAGTGGTGCTGACAAGGAGGACCACTGAAGAGTTCCTGAGACACATGAGGTGTTAGTTGATGTCAGTCTTTCTTTCTACCCAGGTTCTCTGGGTGTTGCCGTGTGTGGGGGGGGGCAGAGAGAGAGACAGAGGGAGACAGAAAGAGACAGAGAGATCTGTCCAACAGGTTCATGATCTCATGACAAAAGGATAGACAAACACAACAGGCCTAAACAGTGGGATGTGTTTCCATGATAGCATCATGCAGTAGGACAGAGAGGCAGGGCATATGCACTAGGCTTTGGGTATTGGGTGTGACAGAGAAGACCTTTCCAGAAACTGGTAAGAAATCAGGGGTCACTAGACTCTAACTGCAAAGGACATATGCTCTTGTTTCTATCACCCCATGGGTGAGCACACAGTAAGCTGACCACGACTCACCTCCAGAGGAAATGTGATCAGCAAAGCCCTGTCTAGAGGCCCAAGGCTCTGTACTGTTGCTTGGAAATCCATTCTAAATCTGTTATCTTTTGAGTCAGTGTTTTGCATGTAAAATGGACTGTGGCGGACATTCCATGAACTTGGTGTCTTGATCCACACCCTGTCCACATTCTTCCACACTCCCCAGGTTCATCTGCTACTGTCTGCCCCTCCCCCTAACTGCCCTGCAGAAGACAGGGCTCGGGCACAGGAAAGTAGAGCTTGTGTGGCCTCCGTCCCCCTGCCAAGTCCAGGGACTGAGAGTGCCCCTCTGCCTGAGGGAGGGTGGTATTAGAGGGAGATAAAGTAAGCAACGCTGATTAGGACCAGTCCAGAGGGGACACAGAAGAAAAGAAAGGAGCTTTTCTTCAGTGCCCTTTGATCGAGTGACCCCGAATTTGATGCATCTGGCTCGTTCACCGTGAGTGCTGCCCTGGGCTGAGTAAAGAATGCCCTCTCCCCATGCGGGTCTGCTCATTTGTTCGAATAGTCACAGATTAGTTTTCAAGCTTTCTCAGATCTGCTAGGTGTTGGGCAAGTCCTGGGGACTCAAATACAATGAGTTCATTCACCAGTGATGGCCCTTGCAGCCTCATGTCACAGTCAGATGGGATAAAATAGATGTTCTTCTGCCCTGGGCTGTGATCCGACCAAGCATGATTTAAGTTATGAGTCACATAGTATAGAAAATGTGGATTGAATAGGAAACGGGAAATAGGAAAACAAGTCCTGCCTTCAGCTGGACTCTGGTTCTGTGTCAGTGGGCAGTGTCCATCCTGGGTCTGCCTTCTCCCTCCCTGCGATATTTTGTCTCTTTCAGCAATGACCTTCATGAAGGGAGACCTCTGACTTTTGGCCGGAGGACTTCAGACAATCACCCCCAGTATCTTGGACCCCCGCCCCCCAATAGGACTCCGTCTTTCACCAAATCTAGGCTGGAAACAGCAGGTTGTCCATTCCTTTAATTCTCGCAGTTGCTGGCTTTCCAACTAAAATATAAAAACGTATCACAAGGACACAGCTGTATGCATGGCAGACATCTTCAGAAAGTGCACTGGAGCCCAACTAAAATAAAACAAATCTCACTTCTGAACCTTAAGAGGTTTAGGAGGTCAACACACTTGGGATGAAAGATGGAGGCTACTGTCCACAGACAGTTACAAATGCCTAGAACAGAGGCATGGCTCCCTGACCAGGGGTTTGGGTTGGGTTTGTTGGGAAGAGGACCTTCTATCAGTGCTGGCTGGTTTTCTAATCATCTCTTGGGCTTGTGGTACAGATCTAGATTCAGTTGTGGTTCTGTGGTTCCTAGGCTTTTGAGGGGGATCTCGGGTTTCCAACTCCGAGTTTGGTTCCCTGATGTAGCATCTGGATTTCCAGTGAGATGCTTGGGTTTTAGATACAGGTAGATCAGCATCCAAAACCCAAGAGGAAGGAATAAGGAATAAGAATAGGAGGAAGGTTGTTGCCCCAGCTCGCTGTCTCTCTGTAAATATATACATGTGTCTCGTGGGCTCCAGTGGGCCCAGGAGAGCCAGGCACAGCCACCTATCCCTTCCGTCTGCACTAGCACCTCCTGAGCCCAGGCTCTAGATGTCAGGTTAAGGATAGATTGGTGGGGCTGGAGAGATGGCTCAGTGGTTAAGAGCACTGACTGCTCTTCCAGAGGTCCTGAGTTCAATCCCCAGCAACCACATGGTGGCTCACAACCATCTGTAATGGGATCTGATGCCCTCTTCTGGTGTGTCTGAAGACTGCAACAGTGTGCTCACATACATGAAATAAATAAATCTTAAGAAAAAAAAAAAAGAATAGATTGGTGGTGTGGAGTGGAAGGGGTGGGGCTGAAGAACAGACCTCTTGCCTAGGGTGTGTTAGGCCCTGGTTTCAATCTCCTGCACCAAATAAACAAAAAGCAGCTCATTTTCAAAGCAGGACACCCTCAGCTGCTGCCTTTGTAGTTTTAGGAACCTTCACTTGTAGCAAGACTGCCTTCTAGAGCATTGCTTCCCCTGAAGCATAGCTGTCGCATCCCCTCAACTGTCTTATTAAAAACATTTACTCTGGGCTTCTTATGAACATTTAGTGTGTGTGCATGTCTATGTGTGTGTATATGTGCTTGTGTGTATGTAGTGCAAGTGTGCATGTATGTGTAGTATGTGCATGTGTGTGTATAGTGTGTGTGTATAGTGTGTGTGTGTTTGTGTAGTGAGTGTGTGTGTGTTTGTGTAGTGAGTGTGTGTGTGTTTGTGTAGTGAGTGTGTGTGTAGTGTGTGTGTGTGTAGTGTGTGTGTGTGTGTGTGTAGTGAGCGTGTGTGTGTAGTGAGCGTGTGTGTGTTGGGGGTGGGGGTCAGAGGATCAACAAGTTGAAGGAGTTGGTTCCCTCTTTTAGTCACGTGGGACTGAACTCCCTTTACCAGGCTTGAGGCAAGCGCCTTTACCTGCTGAGTCACCTCACTGGCCCTCATTCTTGCAGCTGCCACTTCTTCTTCATAACCTCCCCTGTCTAGCAGGCCAGTCTGCTCTGCTCATCTTTTTGCTACCTCTGTGAGCCATTTGGTGGCTGGGTTTAACTCCCTCCTGGATTCTCAAGTGCACAGGTTTCACTGTAAAATATGATACTGGGGTCTCACTGAGTTGGTTATGGAGGAAAGCTGGGACCACTTAGCCAGCAGTCCCCCTGCTCAATGTTCAGGCCTGCGAGGACAGTCTCCTCATAAGGCCAGGGTGGTCCACATTTTGGTACCTCCTATAGGAGAGGCACTTGGTGAGAGTTTGGCAAGAGAGGGGACCAAAGAGAAGAGGAACTGCTCTGGGGGATTGGTGTATTTCTGGTGCTGATTTTGATGAAGGTCATGACCTAGCTGAGCAGACGGAAGCCATGTGGAGTGAATAACAGACATGAAGGAAGACCCACAACAATGGGGCAACTGATGTTCTGGCCAGGCTTTCCAACAGGGATGTCTAGCATGAGGCTTCCCAAGGGTCTCAAGATTAATGCTAAAATCCCTGAAAACTCTTCTCAAAATTACAGAGCTCTGGAAAAATACTGTGATAAAACAAACGGTTTGGCTGCTTAAGAGGCAGTCCCCTCTTTGGAGAACAGCAGCACAGCACACAACTGTCATTTCCCAGGGCAGGTTAAATGCCATCCCTTGAGGGACATGACTGGGTCCCTTTGTCTCCACAGCTGAGTACCATATTGCTCGGTTGATATAAAAAATAATGTTTTAAAGGAAACATGACTTAATACTCAGCTCAACAGGAGGAAAACACACGGCCATGGACAGTGAATCACTCATTAAAAATTAAATCAGTCCACCCACAACAGGAAACAGCATAAGAGAATGTCAGAGCTGGCTTCATATTGGAAGGAAGCCAAAATAGGTTTGTGAACTAGAAATTCCTGGGACTGGCGGTGGGCATGAGGAACTTCTAACATCTCAAAGACATACACTTTTCAATCTGACCTCTGCCAAACTCCTAAAGTGTGGAGTGGGGCAGTATTGGGGTGTCCATGGTTTCTAAGCATATTAACTGGCCTTTGCAGTGAACCACCTCCACAAGTGAATTAAAGCACTCTGTGGCTCCCAGAAGGATTCTGTAGACTGGATCTGAGGGCAGTGGAGAGCCACCCTCTTGGTTCTGCAGCTGTGGGGATAAAACCCCGAGCTTCCGGCACACTGGACAAATGCTTGACCATCCAGCTACAGCCTGGGCCCACTTTGTAAAGTCACAGTTCACAGAACCCCAATGTTTATTTATTCTTGTTGCCTGTTAGCAGCAGAATGGGAAGAAAACTGACTGCTTTTCAAATAAAAGTTTTCCATTGATAAAACCTTCCTACAGTTCCTTTTTTTTTTTTTTTTTTTTTTTAGCAGATTGAGAGCAAATAGAAGTGGACAGAGAGAAGGGCCTCAGGACAGCTGCTGTCAAAACAGAGATTATCATCACAAAGATAAATAATTTGCAAACCCATCCCAGTAGGGACTAACCTCACAGGCCATAGTCATGGTTGATACACAGCCATCATTATCTGCTGGGGACCTCTGTCATTGGCTCAAATCCAGCTATCACAGAGTTTTGCCTTGATGAGATCTTTGTAAAAATCTTTACCTAGTCCTTCATATCTTAGACAAGGAAGGTGGGACTCGGGTTAAGGAACTCATCCAAGTCCTTAAATAAAACCATTAGGTTACCAGGTTTCTGGTCCCCACTGGCTTACCATCTGTCCTCAACCAGGTCTCCTCTAAACTCCTGTATAAAATTCACATTCATTCTTGCTAGAGCAAGACCTCAGACTAGCCTTTTAAACTTAATCAGATCTAGGGGCTAACGTGTGTGTGTGTGTGTGTGTGTGTGTGTGTGTGTGTGTGTGTGTGTTATGGCTGGAAACCAGAAGCTGATAGCTAATAGTGACAAGTGTCTCCCTTACTTTTTTTTTTTACTGAACCTGGGGCTCACTGATTTATCTAGACCGGCTGGCCAGTGAGGCTCAGGAATCTTCTTATCTCCACATCCCTGGTACTTGGATTATAGGTGTGTGCCACCAAGCCCAGCTTTTTATGTGAGTGCCAAGGATAGGAACTGAGGTCTTCATGCTTGCACAGCAGGCCCATTACCGACTAAGTCATCTCCCAGGTCCTCCAGAAAACATGTTTTTTAAAACCACATACAACTATGAGACTGCAGGAGATACTGATAAACATTAGGCCAGGGAGTGGACAGGCTGTACTGGAAAGGAAACCCAGTGAGGGTGTGAGAAGAGATTGGAAGACTGAGTTTGGTTAGCAGATAACATGCGGAAATCGCTGGGAACCCTGGCCAAGATCAACTTGATGGTCATGAGGTTGTTCCAAAATACAACAATCCACCTGCTAGCCGTGTGCACGGCCTATAAAATGCTGTGATTTGTCAGTGTGCTCGGTGGGCTTGCCCAGCTGTAAAATAATATTTTTAATAGTAGAGTTCCTTCTTCCACATGTATGACTCACCTTGGGTGATGGGTAGGAGAGCTGACTGGCATTTAAGGAAGAAAAGGACTCTGCCAGTTTGAGGGACTCTGAGAAGTATTTGTTGGTTTTTTTAGTGGATTTCAAACAACTCTGCCAAGTTCGGTCTATTAGTCTGCTATAGGGAATGGCACATAGTTCATGTTCAAGGTAACATCTGTAGGGACTGGAGAATGACTCAGTGGTTAAGAGCATATGCTATTCTTATAGAGGACCTGGATAGTTCCAAACACCTGTGTCAGATGTCTCACAACTGCCTATAGTCTTTGCTACAGAGGTCTCTGCTACCCTTGGGTACCTGCATTCATATACCAACTAAACTATAATCTCCCCCCCTCTCTCTCTCTGTGCTCACGCACGTGTTTGTGATATGTGTATTAATGCAGGAGCAGAGGCCAAAAGAGACCCTTAATTGTCCTGTTCTCTCTGTGCCTTATTCCCCTAGACAGTCCCTCTCTGAATGTGGAACTAGGCTATGGCCAGCATGATCCAGGAGGCCAGATCCTCCTGTCTCTGCCTGCATAGCACTGGGGTTACTGGGGATGCTGATATGTGACTATACCTGATCTTTTACATTGTAAATGGGGATTTGAACTCAGGTCTTCAAACTTGGTGGCCAGGGCTCTGACTCATTGACTGTCTCTCCAGCCCTTGGTTCTGATTTTTTTATTCTTCAAGGCAGAGATGCCAAGACTATTTTCAAGCATGTATGAGGCCCACATAAAAGTAAATTTGAACATGCCTTATAAACTGTCAAGTGTCCTATACTAGATGGACCTTATAATAAATGAAATTTGTGCCTTCAGCATAAGGTATTTAAACTATTTAGCAAAACAGGAAACAGACCATGCCCTGCTCTCCAAATAATCATTTCTATCAGCATCAGAATGTTGTTCTTCAGCAACCACACGGTGATATGGCGGCTTTAACAGACATACATCTCTACATCTTGCTATATATCCTAGACTGGCCTCGAGCTCACAGCAATCCTCCTGTCTTAGTCTCCCAAATTCTGGAACTACGGGCATAAGCTTCCCTGTCTCACTTATCTGCACCATTTCTCATTGTGGATCTACCTGTGGAGTTGTTTGGAATCACCAACATGTTCTTAAAAGGTGGCCGAGATCCAACTAGCCCTCACAACACAACAGCCTAATTTCAATCTTTCCTCCTGCATTTGCCTATTCCTGTTAAACTGTAAAAAGGACCCATGATGTGAAGCCTCTTTGTTCAGCAATTCCACGGGGATCCTTCCACTAACATTTTAAATACCTTCTATCGAACTTCACATCATATTGGGTTCTAGAAAGTCGGTACAGATTGGCAGGTTTTGCAAAGATGCTGTCTAATCGGTTGCTTGATATTGAAACTGCCATGGGAGATACTCTTGTTTGTAGAGATGCCATTGAGAATAAGTTCCCAACTGTGTCCCTATCTATCCTTGCATTTGGCACCTGACCTTGCTCCTAATTCAGAGGTCAGTGGGTCTGAGAAATCTCCCTGTAACTCATACCCACAATGGGACTCTTACACTTTTTGTCTGCATTGTGAATGATGGCACCCTTCAGGCAGCAGCTGCTGTTGCTGCTGCCCTGTTGTTGCCCTGTTGTTGCCCACTCCATCTGTTCTATCATTTGAGCTCCACAGACAGGAAAACCTCACAGGGCAAGGGGGGGGCTAGCCTTCGCACTAAAGACATACATCTTGAAGACCTGGCACATGTCCTGCTTCAGGTACTATCTCCTCCTTTCTCAGTGGGCTACTTCTAATTACTTCCCAAATCCCAAAGAATGATATTAAGAGGGCACTCCTGATGATAAAAATGCCTACTTGATAATAGGTGGAAATTGTTTAGGTCACTAGAAAGAATAACTTCACCTTTGATTCCTTGTGGTCTGATGGCCCTCCAGACCCCTCCAGACCCAGACAGCAGCTCCTTGCTGAGCCCAGTTCATGGCTGGCAGCTTGGGTGGTTGTGGTACCAAACTGGCTCTGGGACAAACCCAGGTTTCTGGCACAGGGCTGGACAAAGTTAGCAGAAGTGCTTGCCAATTTGCATTCAGCGAAAGCCTTGATAATTTTTAACCTACATTTTGGGTACTTTAGAAATTATACGATAAGTAAGCATGACAGAAATCTAAAAATGACAAGAAAGGCTCCCCTAGGGTCCCCTCTTTACCTCTTGTCCAACTGGGATGATGCATAGCAGCCATCCTGGCCCTGGGGAATCCATGTTTCTCTGTCAGCTGAAATGGATTTTGAGATGAATGTCAAGGTCTGCCGCAGGGTGCGGTGACGAGACAGGAGTTTATATGGAAAACCCAAGTTCCTTTTTCCCTTCAGGTGGAAAGAGTGACGGATGGGGGATTGCCTGGCTCTGTGTGTGACAATAGACTTCCTACCAGACTCCTCTGGGAAGCACTTCTAGAAGAAAGGTGGAAGCTCCCTAGGGTTTGAGACTGGAAGGCCATGAGTCACCCTCAGTTCCCAGAGTGCATTCCAGACCTCCACAGGCTTTCAGAGGTCAGCAGTGGAAGGAACCTTTCATTGCTTCCAGAAGCTCTACTAATCTGAGAGGAAGCTCAGGGAGCCAGGAGCTAACGGAAAGCCCAAGTGCATGCAAAGGGCTCACGGAGGGCCCAGGCCACACACCCTTCAGAGCGGCACCTCTTCCTGTGCTATGCTTACTTACTCTTGCTCCTTCCTGTGATTCCAAAGGCTAGTTCAGGGCATTCAGCTCCTGCTCAGCCTACTAAACTTATCCCAGACTTCCACTTAAGGGTGCCCCCACCTCAAAGACCAAGGGTAGGAACTATTATTTGAAAATTCAGATCACTATCTTGCTTTCATGGTCAGTCATACCAACACCACCAAAAAAGCATTGACTCAGAGGAGAAAACGAAACATGTTCTGAAAGTGTGAAGGGCAGAACCATACGTCAGTCCTGGTGAACTGGTGAACGCCCAGCTGCTATGTGATATTAGCACTTTTGTTCAGTTTTTATCCCTTTGATGTTTCCACGAGCCAAAGTGAGACCACCACTATACAGCATTATTTGCTTTTTTCTTGGTCATGGCCACCCTTAGATTTTAAAGTGAAGATGCTCCTCCAGTCTGAAGAATGTATTTAAACCTTAATAATCTGTCTTCTATAAATTCCTTACTCTCCTATTTCATTGCATTAAATTCTGGACCACAGGAACCCACTCAGCTGTGACACTCTCCAGATGAAAGACCTTTGGCCACAGATAAGCATGACAGAACTACTCCATTGTTTTGTCTTTTGATTTTGTGTACCAGCTTGTGGGGTGTGTGTGTGTGTGTGTGTGTGTGTGTGTACCTGTGAAGAGGCCAGAGGTCCTCATCAGATGCTTTTCTCTGTTGCTCTCTGACTTATATTTGAGGCAGGCTAACTCACTGAACCAGGAACTCACTAATTTGCCCAGGGCAGCTGACCAGTGAGTCTCACAGATTGGGCTTGTTTCTGCCTCCCCAGTGTTAGGATTCCAAGTGTGTACCTCCACACCCAGCAGTTTATATATTTGTTGCGAATTGAACTCAGCTCTTCCTACTTGCATAGCAAAAACTTTATTAAGTTTATTGTTAAATTCAAAGTTAAAAGGGGTGACTCTTGCTTAAAAGACTTCCCAAACAAAAGAGAATAATTTTGATTCTTTTTTTGAAAGTCAATATTAATATAGTTATTTTTTAATGGAAATTTAAAAATGATGCCAGTAAACTCAAGGCCTTTTGACATACAGTATGGTACCTACACATACCAAGGCCCAATTCTATGACTCTTTAGAAGTTGGACACAGCTGCCTTGATTCTGTGTTGATATTAACATGGGAGCAGCAGTGGTCACAGTAGCTGGGTTTTTTGAACTTTGCTTGGGTATATCTCCCTTAAATAGCCCCATCCTCCTGGGCAGAAGAAAAGAAGTTTGCTAAGGCTGATGTGTCCATTCTGCTAGGATTGCCAGCCAGGCTTTTCTACAGCCATCACACAAAGCATGGACAACAGCCTCCAGTTTCAGGGAGCTTACCTACACTACCCAAGCAGATTGTCCAAAGTTCCAAGTCACCCAGAAGACAGCATTAGAGGCCAGAAGCTAGAAATCATTCTCTGACCAGTCACAGAAATCCTGAAGCTCTGTGCCTAAGTCTCAAATGTTTGCCAACGAAGACCAAACAGGCCAGAGAATCTTGCTTACAGCCCAGGAAGCAGAGTCCCAATGAAGGCAGAATAGATTACTTTGTCCACTCCTCAAACATGCCTCATGTCAAATAGAAAGATTCCTGAAGTCAAAAAGTGTGTGTGTGTGTGTGTGTGTGCCCTTTGCTGGCATGTATGGGGCTAAAGGCTGACATTGGGATGTCTTTCCCAATCATATACCTTTTGAATCAAGGCTTTTCACTGTATTTGGAGCATGATTGGTGTTCTCTTACACTGGCTGGCCAATTGGCCCTCAGGATTCTTCTGCCCTGCCCACTCCCAGCACTGCAGTTGCATGCACTCACTTCTGTGCTTGACTTTTTGTGTAGGTACTGGGGGTTGGAACTCAGGTTCTCAAGCATACGCAGAAGACACTTTACCACAGAGACATCCCTCAGTCCCATATTTTTAAAGCCAGGAACTGAGTGGCTGACTAATGCAGAGTAGACACAGAGTCAAAGGTCAGGACCAAGAGGATTGGAGCTGCTGCCTGGATATCACAGATCCACACAGGAAACACAGACACACAAAAGTCAGTTTAGCATTGCTGGGCAGGAGGTCTGGGCTTGCTAGGTTTAAAACATGGCTCTGAGGGGAGGAGAAGCTGAGGCCAGGCTAGCAGCTGTTGTCACAGGATCACTCATTTGGACAGCTGCTGGGTCGCTGCTGGGCATCAGGGCAGTGGACCAAGAGGCTCGGAAATGCTAGAATGGGAGGAAGGAAGGCTGACTCTGGACAAGCCAGCCCAGGGTGAAGTGCCAAGGAGCACAAAGGTCACATGCTTAGAATCAACCAGAATCTGTGTCCTGTGTTTCAAAAGATAAATCCATGGGGCCTAACCTATGAATACTTCACTCCAGCACAGAAGGCACATTAAAAACAAAACAAAATGCTCAAATCCACAGTGTCATGTTTTATGTGCGTTCACGCCAACATGTACAAGTCAACACCTCTAGCTTATTGTTCCAAGACAATAGGGATTGCTGACTCAAAATTAAAGCTTTATCTCATACAAACGATTCCAGTAAGCCTCCCCTTTGTCCCCTCTGTCTCCATTTACCCAAGCAGAGTTGGATGGCACTCATAATCAATGACATCTAACAACAATGCAACAGATAACAGGACCATAAAACTCAGAAAGGACAAAGGCTTCCTTCTTTCTTAGCTTGATAAATTCTGGGTTATCATTATCCCGCTTTGCCAAAATAAAGAAACAGCAACCGGAGTAACCCAATTTTGATAAAATCAGGCACAACTGCACCCATTTATGTTCCAATGAAGAAATACCAATGGAAGACCCGTTGCCTAACAGAGGAGGCCAGGCAGGTGAAAGAACCAACCTAACAACCTTAAAATCTGCAACACAGTAAAAGTTTCTTCTTCTTGTTTTTGTTTTGTTATTTGAGACAGGGTCTCATGTAGACCAGGCTAGCCTTTAACTCTAGACTTCTTGCTTCCACCTCTCAAGTCTTGGGCTTACAGGCATGTGTCAGCATGCCCCAGTAGTAAGATATTTCAAAGGTGGCTGTGTATTTGGAAATGTGACTTCTTACTTCGCACTCTGGTGATGCCTATTAAGTGAAGCATATCAGCTGAGCATTCTGTTCTCCTCTTGTGACCTCAACGCAGTCATTCCTAAATTCAGATTCTGTGGGGCTTGGTGGAGTACGCCCTAAACCTCAATACTTATGAGGCAGAGGCAGGAGGATCATATGAATTTGAGGCCAGCCTAGTCTACATAGTGAGTTTTAGGCCAGTCAGACCTACAGTCTTAACAAGCAAGCAACCAAACAAAACAACAAAACTCTTAGACTCCCCTCTCTCCCTTTCTTCTGAAAAGGAGAACAGTATTAAGTTTATTTAAATGTTTTTGAAAAAGGCTATGAAGGGAGATGATGGTGGTATAGGCCTGGAATCTCATCTCTAAGGATGCCAAAGCAGAAGGACGGTGAGTTTGAGGCCAGCTTTGGCAACATAGTGAGAACTTGTCTGAAACATGACAAAACAAGATGTGAGCCATGATGTTTAAAGTCGTATTTTCTTACAGGTATCAAAGGAGTAGAATTTGGCTGTTATCTGGATCCTGATGGTGTACAACACAAGATTCCATGACATTGATGCATCTTTACCAAAAGTGCCATTCTGAAAAGCACCCTCTTAGCAGTTTCCCCCTGTGGCAGCAGATCCACTTCTGAGAAGGAATCCTCATCAGGCCACCATGTGCCACTGCGTACCCTAATGGGTGTTGAATGTGTGCCACTGAGATAAGGTTGTAAAAGAAACAGGATGGAGAAAGGAAAGCACGTGGGAACAGCTCACAACAATATGTCTCAGGACACTGAGTGGCTGGACTACATTTCAAACGCCAGGAGGAAAAAAATAATAATGAGAAGTGTGATGTAAGCCATTGAGTAAGTTAAGGCACTAAATTCGCATGTCACCCTCTGACCATATGGCCCATTTCTCAACAAGATAAGCCTTACATAACAATTAAAACCCAGGCATTTTAAGCTAACCAATCATGCATTAGAAACAATTTTTAGAAAGTTATGTACTCACCGAGGGAAAATGAGGGCTATAGTCTGAAAGAGAAAGAAGACGAAAAACAGAACATTAGTTTTCTAGTGACAGTGTTGGTCTCTCACTTGAGTCTCCAATTTCCAAAAGTGCTAGTCCTGACACCCTTTTCAGGATTTTCTGGAGACTGTTTGATCTTCATGGTAATTTCTTTTTGCTACATACATAGGCTTTCAACACCTGTGACCTGCACCAAACCTTCTTGTACTCTCTGGCAGCATATGTGGCTCCCCAGGATCTGAAGTATTTGACACCCAGCCCAGCCCTCAAGAACTTGATATCAATAGGTTGCTGTCCCTAGTGAGGGCTGTAAACTTCCCACCCGAAGCAGTCCCCACATCTTCCCTGAAGATGACCTTTCAATCTAGAGGCACCTTTTTACTCCACACCCCTGGTATCATCTCTGTCTAGCTTAATCAAGCCATGTGTTCTTCCTATTAAAAAGAATTATTAAGATATAATTTACATTTGCCCACTCAGAATGTATAATTTATTGTTTTTTAGTATACTCGGGTATTTAGTAACCCTCATTAAAATCTAATATTAGAGGCTAGAGAAGTGGCTCAGCTAACAGCGTGTTGTTTCCCAACACCTACATGATTCACTCTGTAACTCTAGTTCCAAGGGCTACATCATCTTCTGGCTTCCTCAGGTTCTGTGCACATGTGGTACACAGGCATGCCATACAGGTAAAATACACATTGATATAAAATTAATTTTTTTAAAAAAGACTTACAAATATAAGATCATTTTCATCATCCAAAAAGAAACACACACTCATTAGTTCACTGTCCACTACTCTGCTCTCTCTCTGGCTTCTGACAACCACTCAGTTTCTTTCTGTGGGTTTCCCTATCCTGGCATTTTGTAGAAATAGACTGATAGCATATATGACATTTTGCAATGAGATTCTTTCATTGAAAATAATGTTCCCGAGTCCTGTCCATCCCATAGAATGTTCTAGTACTTCACTTGCTTTTACTAATAAATATTTCACCCTCCCCCCAGTCTTTTTATCCATCCATCAACTGATGGATACAACTCTGTGTTCTTGTTGGTGAAGTAGGCAATCCCACATGAGGCTTATCAGACCTTCATCTGCCTGCGGATGGAGATGTGGTTGGGTTGCGATTACTCATTCACACAGTTAAAGGGTAGGATTGGTTTTCAGTTGTCTCTATTTTAAAATCGCTGGCTCACTCCATGCTGCTTTCTACCAGATTGCTTGTGATGATAGTCCTGGCAAGGCTAGTTACTTTACAAGAAATTTAACAATGTCTCTGCAGTACAAATCATAACAAGTTATTATAAATTATTCTATGGTTACAAATTTAGAAGTTAACTTATGAAATACTCTTGAAGCCACAGAAGCAGAAAACTAATTCAGGTAACTAAAAAAAATGTTAAAGCTGCTTGGAAAAATCTGTACTCATTATACTTCTAATGGCACAATGGATATCTGCTTTGGCCGTTAATATATATCATTGCCCTGGGAATCTTAGTCAATGCAATAAAGCAAGGGAAAAAATATAAGACATAGGAACTAAAAAAGAGAAGTATAAAGTGTACTTCTGAGGTGGCATAGTGGTCTATGTAGAGATTCCTAAAGATTTAAAAAGCCCCTATTGCTAAGACATGCACTTAGCTCACAGGACAAAGACAGCTCACGGATATTGTAGTGTTACACAGGCTAACAAAAAAACCTGTTGAGGGAACAATGGTAATTCCATACTCAGGGAAACTGACAGTCCCAGAATCACACATTCATTTATTAACAACAAACCGACAGCATTCTCGATCTATTTGTAACATCTGACACTGTGTGCTGTCACGTCATTCCCTAGGGAAGGAATCAAAAACAATGAAGAGGCAGCATGCTGAGTCACATAGTTGCAAAGGGTTCACAGCATGCCACAGAGCCCCATATAACATAATGCCCAAGCCCAAGGCAGAGGCTGAGTGTTGGGCAGAAAGTGGTTAATATGGACAGGTAAACTGTCTTTTGTAGAGCAGTTTATTATAAAACTTCACTCCTTTCACTCACCCTAAAATACCCAGAGAAGAAGCTTGCAAAAGTGCTTGCTTGGAGTCAGGCAACGGGAAAAGCTAAGGTGGACATTGCCTCCATATTCCCAGGGTAATCGACAAGAATGCTTAAAACTACCTTCCAATGCTATGCTGACTCGTTTCAATATGAAGTAAAGCCCAGTAATAAACAGAGGCTTCTGGGACAGGACTACAGCTGGAGGCACAAGACTGGGTCAAACCTGACTAAAACCACAAAGGAAAAAGCTAGTTTGGTGTGGAAGCATAGGCTGTTTTGTCAATAGGTAGGTAAACAACCAAATACAAATAATAACTCAAAACCCAACTTTGAAGTAATGTGTTGTTGGTTTTGTATTTTTTTTTTTAAACAGAGTTTGACTCCCCAGAACTTCAGGTAGTTCAATGGGCTGAGCATTGTTGGTCTGTGCTTCATGCGTGATTGGATAACTATTCCTCTAAAGCAGAACTACAACAAAACCACCACCACCCCAAAACAGGCTTTAAAATAAACCTCTACCAACTATACATTTCCTTTAGCCTGAGGCCTTGTAGACAGTCCACATTTCGCTGAGCAAAACCTCTAAAACTGCACATGAAACATTTAAAACCTGCGGGTTGAGGTGGCCGTTGATGTGAGCAGTTTGTTCAACATCCTTCCACAAACTAGAAGCTTCCTGCTCTTATCTTGAAAGCCAGCATCCTCCAAAAAGGGGAAGGAGGGAGGAGGGGGTGGGGAACCAAGGGGACAGCTTCTATTGTTTCCTCCCCACACCTCACAGCTATCCTATGAGGTAAGGGAAGGGGGTGTTCCCTAAAGATGGGGACCCTATAGCCTATAGTGGTGTGAGGAAGGGGGACAGTAGGAGGATCCTCCAGCCTACTACTCTTGGCTGTATCCCCTGGCCTTGCTTGCTCATAGTTTGGGGTGGTAGCTCTGTCCTCTTAGTGAAGCCTTCAGGGCAGCCACTGTCTTCCCTCTCTAAGTTCTTAGTGTCTAGGGCGCTGCTTGCCACATCCTGGAATGACATTCTGCTCCAGGCAGATGTATTCCTCCAAATTCCTCCCAGTTCCACTGTCTTTTTTAGTCTAGAAATACCTGGAAAGAGCCAGACAGGCCACATCCCTCTTCTGGGATTGAGAGTAGTCTGAACTGACCTGCTACAGAGGAAAAGCTGGGGTTGGTGGTGCCTGAGTACACAGCCACATCCATTCAGAAAGGAGAGGGAGGAAGCCTGGCTTACCCTGGGAAAGAGGCTGGTGACAACATCAGAAAAGGGGAAATCCACCCTGAGGAAAGCCTGAGGGCAGGCAAGGTCAGGCCCAGGAAGAGAGCTCCCAAAGGAAGTAACCAGCAGCTAGGCCTGGCCCTGATGGTTCCCAAGATAGAAGGACCCAGCAAATGGAGTCACTGTGCAGCCAAGCTTCATGAAAAAGACAATCGAGTGTAGTGTTAGAAGTTCATGGAACTACCCTGGCTGAGGATACAGTAACAGTTGCTGTTGAGGTAGACAGAGCTAGCCAATCATTCTGAACTCAGACAAGAGCAAAATGTCTTTCTGTACACCAGTGGCCCACGTGCGTCTCGGACAATCCTGTGGGCAGCGTTTTGCTGCCTGCAGCTTATCTATCTACAGACTTTTCTTTTGAATGGGCGATAAGATTTTAAAAATTGTGGAAGCGCTTGCTTTTTACTTTAAAACTCTTGCGCTCATTTTTCATATCTCCAATTTTTATGACAGTTGAAGATTCCATAAAGCAAAAGGCACACAAAACTCTATGTGGGGAAATAACAGGGACGTTGGCCTTGAACAAATCTTATTGTGAATAATCAGACCTGGCCAAGTTCCTCCATTCTGGCTGCATTCTGGCCGCCTTCTCTTGAGATTCCGGTTTTCCCAGAAGGCATCGGTAAATGATTCAAGACCACTGGGGTAGCAAGAATTGTTATCCACTGTCAGCTGTAGTAACCCTCAAGCCCAATCACTATTCCCATGAATGTACAGACTGGCTAAACAGCAGGGCACTGCTAGAAATAGAATAGTAACTAAGGCCCTATCAAGAGAGCCGCAGGCAATGGGGGATGGCTGTGCCCCAACCATACCTCCGGCTTGCCTGCGTTCCATCAGACAGCCACACTATGCTGCCAGGGGGTGTGGAGTGCTGAGAGCGTGTCATGTTTCCTAATCACCGAGGCTGCAGATTACACAGATCTCACACAGCCAAGTCTCACAGCTTTCTTGTTTACCTTGTGGATATCAGCAAAGCTGCTACTTCTCCATCTTCTGATGCACTGAAGAACAGGGAAGAGAGGCTGAATGTAGAAGAGGGAAGTCTCCCCACACAAAGGAGTGTGGTAAGATGTTCCTCTGCCTATCTCATAGGTTCAAACTACCCAGAAAAGGAGGAGAACCTTTGCAACAGTGTCTCCAAGGTAACATCGCCTCACTATCCATTTGTCAACCCAAACAGACTAGCACATTTTCTCAATGTTGGACAATTTCTAGCAATTATTCTCAGGCACGATACCTGCTTGCTCTCCACCCAATTACATATGACACTTCTCTAACTGCTCACTGTAGGGTGCCCTCTTGGCATATTAGTAAGCTAGGGGAATCCTTGTTTGCAAGCACAGGCCCGGTGGTTTCCCAGATTGCTACATCTGTCTACAGGGTTGTGATTGCCCTGGAATTTAGGAGCATGGCAGTTCGGATCTATTCTCTTCAGAGGCACAGATGCTCTCAGCTTCAGACAAATGCTAACGATTTGTTCATCTCTTGGTGCAGGGCTCACACACTTTTCTGGTAGTGATATAGTGACAGTCACTGTCACGACTTGGACCTGTGTGGTTGTTGATTGTTGTTTTTTCTCCTTTTTTCTATCTTTTACCCCAGGAGCTGCTTCTTTGTGGGCTCCTGTCCTTGAAGGTAGAACAGTGTGAACAGCCTTGTCAAGCTCCTTGGAGAGGCCCACAAGAGCCACCTCAGCTTCTCAGTATTCCCGGGAGGAGTTCGTTACTAGAGCTGTGCTATAGACAGAGAAACTGAGGCCCTTGCTACAAAGAGTCCCACTGCTGAGCAGGGCAGTGGCTCCAGACCTGGTTTACAGGCTTCGCCGTCTCCTTGGGGTCATCCTGGACAGAACTGGCCTCATGAGGTCATTAGAAACAGGACCCTCTGCCTGCTCTGTCAGTGCTTGCTCACGCCCCAAGCCCACCTCAGCCTAGGTTGCTCACCTAGGGATTTGCCTTCTGATCACAGCACACACAGCTCAGGCATGGCTTCATGGACCAACCCCATCACCTCTTAGATTCACAGTTTTTACTTCTAATGCTGCAGAGCTGAGCTCTGGATCTTGCAGGGAGATTCTAAGCATCATGATGTGGGTGTGACTTAGGAAGACAGGATCAGCAAAGCTTACTTCCTTAGAAGATTCATCCACAGCAATTCTGCCAGCCCACTTGGAAAGGATTTACAGTGTAAAGAATGGAAACCTCCTCTAGGTGGAGGCATGCCCCTGTCTCCTCCTTTAAGGGTTAAAGCAGTGGGTACAGGCCAAGAAAGGTGGGTTCATCTGCCTTCGACAATGCACTTTTCCTTCCCATAATCCCTACGTTCTAGGGCAGTCTCTATGAGTGGCTACAGGGTTTAGCTAGTTCTGTTGGCCTTTCCGAGGTCTGACTCTGAAAGGTGTAACTGTTTCTTTTTCTTTTGGATGCTGGCCAAAGCCTAAGTATGCTTCCTAACTCTCTAAGGCTTTGGATTTCCTTGATTCCTTTTTAAAGCGCCTTCTCTGCTGTGTGTCTGTTTGCCGCCAGGTGGCTGACCTGATACTCTATCCCAAGCTGTATCGTCTTTACTCCTCTTTTCCATCTCCCCCCCCACACACACACACACACAGCTGCAAGATTTACAGCTTGCTAGCCCTGGGCTTTTCCTTTTTAAGGCCAATAAATTGTCCCTGAGCTTCCAACTTGAATCTGTTCTTTGTCCTTTAGCTTCTAGGATTCTTAACTTCTTTTATTAATGAGACTAAGAACCCCAAGAGGGTACCCTATTTCCCTGGCCAAGATCCTCAGCAACACTTCTTTACTGCCTTTTAATTCTTTAATTGGCAGAGGAAACAAACCTCTGTCCCTGACCCCTTAGACAGCATCCAAAGGACTAAAGACAGTTTCAGAATTAAAAAAAAAAAATCAATACCACCAACTCTACAAACAATGGCCCCATTTTCTCTGCAGCAGTAGACAAGCAAACACTTCTCATACAGAACCCCCATGGGTTCTCGGGCTGACCCACGGAGCTTCATTGGCTATCCACTACTCGCTTTGGAGTCATTTGTCAATTTGTCCCTTCCACCTACTCTCAGGCTTGAGTGACATACTTATGACCAAGCCTGCTTCATCGGCCACACTTTATTGAAGAGGGCCTCAGTCCCCTTTATGCTCCCCATCCCCTCCCCTCACAGCTGCTTATAGACTTTTTGCTTCCTGGATATTAGTTCCCATCTTTCTTTTTCCCTTACCCATGATGCCATTTAAGAGTGGGAAACAGAGCAGAGCTCAGCTATCTCCCATGGTCGTGCTAGCCAAGGCCCGTCCCACGCTGGTCTCTCCATTGATAGACTGCAGACTCTGGTTTTCTGTCCCATAGTACCCAACAAGTTTACCCCAAGAAAAACATCAGATACAATTTAATCTTTTCTCTGCTACTTTCTGCTTGTGTACTGATACGGCTGTGTGGGATAAAAATTATCCCCAAGACAATTCAACATTCACAGACACACTAGGAATCAGCCAACTGAAGTGTGCTTTTCAGCTTGTTGCCTAGGACACATGTAGATGGAGAGGTACTTCATAAAGGACTCAAGGAGCTAGACTTCTAGTGAAACTGGTGAGGTGGTGCTTGGCCTGGGAGAACGGTCCATGGCCTCTGCTTCCCGTAAACCTTGAAGACTGGTCTCATGCCTAGGCATTTCTCTAAAACCATGCTGCAGATTGGGCAGAATGGATCTGCAGTAGAACACATCTAAGCCTCTGCAGCAACCTTGAGCTAAACTGAATGTCTTCCCTAAGTGATGGATTGGGGCAGATAGTTAGAGTATAGAGTGTCCTTATCAGAATCTAGACCATCCCAGGGAAGGAAGATGTCACAGTGATGGCCTCTAGAGGCCCCCCCACCCACAGGGAAGACAACCCTACCCTCTGAGCACACCACCATGTCTGGATTTCCTCATGCTGTGCTATATCACCCGAACCTGCCAGATTCCTTTCTTCCCCTCTCTTGATCTCATCTGTGTCCTCCAGACTTCCTGGATCCCCACTCCTGGCAGTCTTATCTCTCCCTCTCTCTCCCTCTCCCTCCCTCACCCTCCCTCTCTCTCCTTTTCCCCCTTCTCTCTCTCCCTCTGCTCTCCCCTCCTCCCCCCCCCCCCCCGTCTCTGTGGTTTTGTTTTCCAACAGCACTTCCTTAGCCACATCTCACCATAAGACAGTGAATAAAGGAGAATAACGAGAAAGCCATCTTTGTCGCCATAGCAGCCACCCTGTATGGGGGGTGTGATCCACACTTTACAGGTGACAAGAGTGAGTGGCAGAAGTTAAAAACAACAACAACAACAACAACAACAACAAAAACCACCCACAGACCCTCATGGTCTTAAGTCTAAAAGAGATGCTTACAGACGTCATTGTTGTGTGGCGACACTCGACGGTGGCAAGCCCAGGGTAGAAGATGACACTGAAGCACAGCACTAGGTTGCCTTGCACCTGGCAGGCTCCCACCTCAGAGGCACAGAGACCTGACTAGTGTGAGCTACACAGCCTTCTTACAGATGTGCGGGGATATTACTCAGGGACTAAGATAAGCCATTCATGTCATAAGAAAAGGGGAAAGCATCCTAAACTTACCTAGAGCAGTTTGTAAGACATTTCTGAGAAAGATTTTGACAATGATGAAACCACTTAGGAGGAAGATCTGCCAGTCAAGTAATCATTTAGCAAGAGTACCCTCAAATATTTTGGTGCAGTGATCTTACAACTCCTATTTGACTCAAACCATGGAACTAGTCCTTTATAAAATTCAAAGAACTGAGCCTCACAGTGAGAGAGGGAAAGAGCAGAAGGCACAGGGTGCGTCAGCTGCATCGTTTGGAGGAAAGGCTGTGTTTCTCTGCTTAAACAGTTCCTAATGAAACACAGAGGATTTACAAACCACGGGGCTGTGAGCAAATGCATCTCCAGCCTTGATGGGTGTTACACAGGACATGCACCTACACACACACCCTAATCCTACCCAGAAAGTTCTGTGAACTCAGCAGGAATCCTTCCTCCTCCTCCACAGAAAAGAACACTGCTGTATTCATCAGACAACAAAAACTGCATTATGACAAAAAGTATGCACTGCTCCACGCCGGAACAATACGCTGCATTGCAAGTGCAGAGTTTTTACTGAATTCTGCTTCCATCACCTAGAAAGATCAGCTGCTCTCTTCCTTGGTCGGGCAGTACAGCTATAAGTTCAAAGAAAATCATCTCCTTTAAACCAGAAAATCATCTCACATGTGTATGAGCTGCTGGTCGCACAGCTGGTGGTTCTGGGCCTTGGCAGAAAGCAAAGATGTCAGAGGTCAGGCAGAGTTGGGCTGCTGTGTGCCTGGTTTTTGATTGTCTCCCATGAGTATGGAGTCCTTCCTTCTGTGGTCTGTAATCTGAGGGAGCAAGGATGGAGCAACAAGAACCAGTCTTGTCCACAGACACAGGGAAGACTGAGGTCCAGAGCAGAGGGCCTGACTGCTCTACAGTCTCCATACCTGAGGTCATGGAGGCAGCTTTGCCCTGACAACCCAACAAGACAAGGTTGCGGGATCGAATTCAGGATCTGAGCAGTGAGGCCCAGAGATGGAAAAAAGAGTGCTTATACCCAACAGTGACCTGAGCAAGGCCAGACACCACACCTAAGCACATTTACTAGGTCAATCTAGACTTCTATTGGATGTGTCCAACAGGTGGCTCATGGGCTTCATGCTGTTGTGGAGAACTGTGAACACAGTGTGGGATCATCAACTTAGTTTAAACTTCGAGGTTTGTTGCAAGTTTATTTGTGGAACTCATCTGTGCAGTTCTATGGTAATGCCCTGTACAGATGTCAAAATGCTGGGCATACCACTTTAATCCAGTATTCTACCTGATCCTCTTGACAAATCTGAGGTGACTTGCTTGGGTAAAAGAACTAACCAGAATCTACATCTAGCTCAGGATAGGTGGAGAGTCCCCAATCTTTGTTTGTTTGAGACAGGGTTTCTCTGTGTAGCCCTGGCTGTCCTGGAACTCATTCTGTAGATCAGGCTGGCCTTGAACTCAGAGGTCAATCTGCCTTTGCTTCCCAAGAGCTGGGATTAAAGGTGTGTACAACTGCTGCTCAGCAAAGCCCCCAATCTTAGGAAGACCCTACCAGACCTTTGGGGGCAGGCCAGGAACCACTTCCTGAGAGACAGACTGTGGAGGGAGGACTCCTTTGCAGGCAGAGCCAGGGGAAGTGGTCAGTACCCAGCAGACAGAGGAAGGGCTCTGGCCATGACACTTCCCTTCCCATAATGCTCTGTGGGCAAATGCCACCACATCCTTAAGAAGCCATTTACCAGTGATACCCCGATGAAAACAAACAAGTGTCACTCCCAACTCATCAAATTTAACAAAAGTCCTCTGCAGAATCTACTGGCCTGAGCTGGGTCTCCAAACTAGTGAAATTCCAAAAGTTGAATTTGAGCAACTGCATGTAGTTCAGTGCTATGCCTGGTGATGGTTGAGTGGCATCAGAGAGTGATAAAGGACACACTTCCCTGGCCATCAGCAGAAATGTACCTGGCTGGGATCTTGAGCCACTATAAAGCAGGGAGCTCCATGTTAGAACTGGCCTTTTTCTACTACATACTTCTTGTACTCGAGAATCTTCCAATAAGCCACACTGACAGGCACAGTGCCTCAGTAGTTTTGCTGTCTTAGGTATCAGTTAGTCAACTGTGGTTGACTAACAGCATATAGAAATTTCCAGAAATAAAAGACTCCATACATTTTAAGTTTCTCACCCTTTTGAGAGTTAGGAAATCTCTTGGTATCCTATCGGGGCTGAATCACATCTTTGCCCAGTTTATATCTGCTGGGTGCAATAGCCACCCATTGGCCACTCAGTAGCTACTTCCCTAGGTGGATTGACCCTTATTTTAATGATCAGATCCCACAGTGAAGCCAGCATTTTAAATCACAGGATGTTGTTGGAATTGTTATATTTTATTATTAGCTTTGGTTGTAAATCTCTTATTATGCCCAATTAAAAAGTAAGTTTCATCATAGATATGGATGCCTAGGAACAAAACCCATAGTACCTCTAGGTCACGGTGATTACTGAAGCTTGCAAGCATTCTCTGGGAGGTCTTAGAATGCATCCCCAAGGGAAATGGGGCGTGATGTCTAACACCCATCAGAGAACTAGATGGGAGTTTACCATGAGCATCCTCACCTAAGCACTCATTCTACCTAGGCACTGATGTCTCAGGCATTGAAACCATGACAGCTGCATGGCCTGGGCACAACGCACCAGGCTCTTGTTCCTCATGTCTGTACCATGGGCCAAACACCAGGCAGGTACCATCTCACTGGTCACTAGTTATGGAATGGAAAGATGAGAAGGACCTTCTCCAATGTAGAAAGGAAACTCCTGTTGTGTGGATGGTGTCCGCCAGTGGGTATGCCAAACATTGTCCCAATCATCCCCTTATTGGTCTGTGCCCACAGACTTGAATGTGAGTGTTGGAAGTCAACTAGTGTTGTCAGCCTGTGAGTGTCACATTGGCATGGCAAATACTCATGACCAATGAAGTCCACATTCATGTCAAGATCCTCCTTAACACTTCAATTCAGTATGTTATAGGCAGGACCTCTGTGGATAACTCAGGCCAGAGTCTTAAGGTGCTGTGTGTAGATGGGGTTCTGGTACAGATATAGGACAGAGTGATGATTGCATAAAATTCTGCAACCTGAGGCCACTACAACCACACAGAAGTTCATCTAGCCTCAGCTCTAGGTAAACTGTACAGGGGGCAGGGTCATGGACCAAAGGGTAAAGTACACAAGGACCTGAGTGCACACCCTCAGAATCCATGTAAAAGCAAAGCATGGTGGTGTGTGTTTGTCACTCCAGCACTGAGGAGCAGGACATACAAGGGTCCTTGGAGTTCACTGGCCAAGCAGTTCATCTGAATCAGTGAGCTTCAGGGTCAATGAGAGGCCCTGTCTCAAAATGTAAGACAGAGAGGGAGTGAAGAAGACATGCAATTTCACCTTTGACCTCCACATGCATGCCTGTAGACACACGCATATACACAGTCTCATAAACACATGCATACACCACACATTCAACACACACACACACACACACACACACACACACACACACACAGAGAAATGCATATGCCATACATCCCTCCACAGATACACATACAAATGTATATATCACACATCCAACACACACACACACACACATGTGCATATACCACACATCCCTTCTAAGACACACATACACACAAATGCAAATACCACACATCTAATGTACACACATATACAAAAACACACACAAAGAGCTTCTTCAACAGATAGTCTTCATAAATAGGACTATTATCCACCTAAGAACAAGGGGAAAATACCAGGTTGTTTTCGTGAATGTAGTCACAATGAGGGTCTGTACATTTCTAGTAAACTCAACTCAAAGAAAGGAGAACAAAAGAAGAGTCAAAACCAGAATCTTCAGATTTGGAAGAGTGTGTGGTTTTGTAAACAGTGCTCAGCCATCCTTTCAGTTGGGGTGTGGCCAAGGAGACAGCAGCAGCTTCACATCACCCATCTGCTGCACTGGTGGTATGATGAGCCGTTCCCAGCTAATCCAAAATGTGCAAGGTGTGCACTGCTGATGGTGGTGATGGGGACATTAGTCCCCCAGGACAGGTGATGTGGGAGGAGAGATGGGCTGGCCTCAAAGGGCAGACACCTAGTCCTGGTGGCTTACACTGTGAATGGAGCACTTAGCTTGGAACCGTGCTTCTGACTAATTCTGAAAACACCAACTAACTTCCTCAGTGCTGTGGGTGATGCAAGAATACTCAAAGCAACTGCCTGCCACTGGCTAGCTTCTGGGACTGAGAGTGCTCCTGGAGACACCTAGCAACCCAGTTCCAGAAAGTCCCAGTGTGGTGAGGTGTAGCTCTGTGGTTCCTCATCTTTGATTCTCCTGGTGGAGGCCTGTATGTGTCAGAGGGAAACATTCACACTCTTATGCTACTGTGTGTGTGTGTGTGTGTGTGTGTGTGTGTGTGTGTGTGTGCGCACATTGTATTTGTATGTGTGAGAGTGTGCATGTTGTATGTGGATATAATATATGCGTATGGGATGTGTATACATGTGGTACATGTGTATGAGTGCATGTGGTATACATGTTCAATGTGCCTGCATGTGTGAAAGTGTGCATGTTGTATGTATATATACTATGTGTGTATGTGGGGTGTGTGCATATGTGTACATGTATGTGTGCATGTGGTGTACATGTTCAATGTGCCTGCATGTATGAAAGTGTGCATGTTGTATGTAAATATAACGTGTGGATCTGGTATGTATGCATGTGTGTATATGGTATATATGTATGTATGCATGTGATATGCATGTTCATGTGCCTATGTGTGTGTTTGTGTATATGCCCTTACCCATTTGTGTTTTAATTTCCTCTATAAAAAGACATAAGATTTCAGTTAACCTTTTGCACATTTGGTTTGAAGTTGCAAATAAAGCCAAATTTGGGGATTTCTAGGCAAAGAGAGAGAAAGAGGCATCCTCACCTCCCAATGCCAGCATCCCTGGAAGGAAGGCTCCTGGCTGTGCCTTCCCTGGCTAACAGCCCTGGGAAGAAAGCCATGATGCACTGAGCCCACAAGCTCTTTCATAAAGTGTTGAGGCCTGTGATAGCAGCTCCCTCAGGTCTCAGCTCAGTGCCACTGTGACTTTCCAGCACAAATGACCCCAAAGTGACCTTCTCCTTCATAGACCCCAATGAAAACAGCACAGACTACCCAGGCCTCCTGCCTCACTTAGATCGTACAAGGCTCTAGCCTCAGTTCTCAACCTGTGGGTTGAGTTGATACCCCTTCAGGAGGGCGAATATCAGATTCATGCATATCAAATATTTACATTATGATTCATAACAGTAGCAAGATTACAATTACGAAGCAGCAACAAAATAATTTTATGGTTGGGGGTCACTGTAACATGAAAAACTATATTAAAGGGTCATTAGGAAGCATTAGGAAGGTTAAGAACCACTGCCCTAGAGCATTTTCATGAGGCCTGCAGTCACTGAGCCCCACAGGAAATGGAGCCATCAAACAGGGTGGACAGAATCTCTCAGAATCTCCCCCCCTCTTTCTCTCTCCATGTTATTAAATGTTATTGTAAGGCAATAGAAGGTGAAAGGACTAGCCCAGCTCAGTCTTGACACCATTAGCCCTCCAATTTGAGTATCACAGTATCAAATCTCAGGTTAGTAGCTTTCATCAAAGGGCTAATGCAAGCCTGCTGTACAGTACTGCAAAGAAGATATACCATCTTCTTAGTGGGAGAATGAGAGGATAGGAATCACGGTTGCAAATCCTAACTGCTTACAGAATAAAAGTTGTCTTGGACCATAGTATGTAGTACCAGAAAAATGCTTGCATTTCCTGAAAGACTAGGAACATTCTTTCACTGGGACTAGAACAATACAAGCCCTTGTTTCACTTCAGCCAAGAAGCTCGGGACCCAACTAAGGCACAATTACAGTCTTCTCTCATCTTCAGGGAAAGAGACCCAGCACATGCTCGCCGAGAGTCCGAACCTGCCTGGTGCTTCCATAGAAGTGCTTCAATGTAATGCTCTCAGCCACCCTGTTACTTTTATTATAATTGCATAGGTTATGTCACAGTGGAAAGAAACCAGGAACAGGTTGAGGAGGCAGCATCTAACCCCAAATCCATTTAGACCATGAATGATACAACTGGGCCCCCTTTCCTTAAAGTGCCTAAGTGGGAGAGAACACAAATCATCTAAAAAACAGCCAGCAGGATGGAAGCTGGGCTCATGGGGTGGGGTCATGATGGGGGTGGGGAAGGGCAGGGTGGGGTTTCCTTCCCTAGCCCTTGCTATTGGCTCCAGGCATCAGAGGTGGGGCCCACAGGAAGTGTGGAGGAAAGTGTTTTAGCTGTGGAGAGACAGGACTGGAAGGTTCCTCTCTGCTTTGGTAGCTGTGCTTTCACTGGACATCGTGTCTCTTATGGTGATTGTCACACAAGATGAATCGTGTGTGTGTGTGTGTGTGTGTGTGTGTGTGTGTGTGTGTGCATGTGTGTGTATGTGTCTGTCTATGTGGATGAGTGTGTGTGTGTTGGTTCATGTGCACATGTATGCACATATAGATCAGAGGTCAGTCTTGGGTGTCATTCATTCTTCAGCTACCCCCTGCCTTGTTTTCTTCTGAGACAGGGTCTCTTATTGATCTGGAACGTGCAAGTGGATTAGTCTGGCTGGTTTGCGAGCCCACCTTTCTCTGTGTTCCTGGCACTAGGATTACAAGCATCTGCCATGGTGTCTGGCTATATACATGGGTTCTGGGGACTGAACTTAGGTCCTTGCACATGCAAGATATACCCTTTATCAACTGAGCCATTTCCTCCACAGCCCCAGACAATGGCTTCCTAAAATCACCTCCAGCTCTCTAACACCTTATGGTAGCATTGTTCATCATGGCTGTTTACTCAGTCTCAGAGCACAGATGAAGGAAGCTCAAGAAACTTCCTGAGAGCTGAGAAACCCAGTTACTCTGTTGGATTAGTAGACACGCCAAATTCCAAATGACTCACTGTCAAGTGTGATGCCATCCTGAGTGCACAGATCTGAATTGGGAGCTGTGAGGACTGGGAGTTTGAGAAGTCACTGTTGAGACCATCTTTCATACCACTCACACACATATGCACACACAGACACAGACACACACACATAGACTCATACATATTCGTACAAAGACTCATACAGATACACATACACACAGGCTAAGAGAGAAACACAGAGATTCAGACAGACACATATGCAGACACACATAAGCACACACATATGTACACAGAGATGCAGACAGACATATACACACAGAGATCCACATATCCACACACAAACATATATACATCATACACATACACATGCACATATACACATACATATCACAAATACACATAACCCCCTCCCCCTATGCCTGAGTTCTTGGGTGCTTGTGCCTTTTCTGGGTCCTATGATGAAAAAAGACTGTTGGCAAGTCACTTTCTGTTGGTGTCACACATAGCTATGTCCACACTAGCTGTGACTACACACATACAGCCTACTGGGATGCAGCCAGGGAAAGTAACTTGTAACTTAAATCCATTGGAAAGCTATGTAATGCCTTGCACATAGTAGGTATTCAGTAAACATAAGAAGTATATCATATATGTCATTTCAAATGCAGGCAACTACTGACAGAGAGGGGGAAGGGATGGTAATTGTAGCAACAGGAGGCTTGGGATAAGGCCTGGGCATCCTAACTTCTGTGGTTGAGTGTCGGATCCACAGTGGCTTCCTGTCAAGTTTCCATGCATTTGTGTGACCATGACTTTCTGTAAATGTGTTGTCTTTCAATAAAGTTTACAAAAAATTAATGTGAGTTGAAATTTTGGTGTATTATAAATGGCATTTGCTTTGTATTCTTCCCATACCAGGAAACAAATGAACAAATTTGTTTAGTTTGTCATGAAACTCAATTTCAAAATATGGCCAGCTGAGAGTTATTGCTGTCATCATGCATGTGTGTGAACCTCAATGATGGGTGGCAGAGGACCAACAGCATCCAGAGACCTAATGGGTGTCACAAAACAGTGTGGCCCCTGATGTCACCCTAGAGTGTGTGCTGATTTGTCTTCAGAGCCTGATTTCTGCTGGACCAAGATTGTTAGCTGGAGGCACAAACTGTGTACCTGAAGATAGTTTCCTGATTTAAACCATATTCATGTTTTTAGAGGAATTCTGAATCACAAGTTTTCACATCAAATGGAAGACTTGAGATGTGATGTCTGTTGGAGGAAGGGCTCCTCTCACACCCATGATGGAGCTGGGTATGCCATAACCACTAGGCTTTCATTCCTCCTCTTACCAGCACAAGATTCCTAGGAGGCAGTGGACCCTGTAGCAGAAAACTGCCCACTCAAATACGCTGTCTGAAACCCTGGGCCTTCTGTAGCTTCAGGAGTCAAACTCTCCTTCAGGGTGGCTGACATGTTTATTAAACATCAGCACATCTACTCTTGTACAGCAAGTGTGGGGCTGTCAGCATGTGTACTGGCACCATCTGTTCACTTGTGGGCACTGGTGACATTACAGAGGCATCCATGGTGCCCTGGGAGACCAAGGCACTTTAAAGCAGAGTAAGAAAGCAGAGGAGTTTGTGTGGGAAGAGAAGAGACACAAATCCCAGGAGTCTAGGGATGGCAGAGGCACCAGTATCCTCAATATCTGATGACCTGTTGCAGGACAAGGTGGGACACTGACAGGAACTTGATCTTGCAAAGCTCTGACACTGTCCACTAGGAGCTAGGTTGACTGCACTCAAAGGTCCCCATGCTTAGTGAATATAAAGCCGGTGTCATCTTCTAATGACAAACCACTAAAGTGTACTGCACACCCATGCTTAAGAATTAAACATTAGGGGCTGGAGAGACAGCTCAGCTGTTAAATGCACTGAATGCTCCTGCAAAGGACCCAGGTTGAGTTCCCAGCACCCACATGCAAATCTGTAACTCCAGTTCCAGAGGATCCACACCATCTTCTGGCCCCCTACTAGCACCAGGCATCAACATGGCAGCAGACATACAGGCAGACAAACACTCACACACAAAATACAATTAAGTAAGTCTCTGAAAAAAAAATCAACCATCAGTTGAATTAGAAATGGAACCATTTATGAGCTTGTGTTTTAACATAAGCTATACAAGGACAATAAAAGGAAACCATTATTTCTTTCTCATAGAAAGAAACAATCACTTCCCATTATGAGCTGGCTGTCACTTTCTGCAAACACTAGGGATAGCATTGAAGGCGTAAGATTCAAAAAGGCTCTTCAGCCCCTGGTGAAGTGGGTGTGTACATTCCGTGCTCTCCCCATCCTCCATTTCCACAGGGTTGCCAATCAATTTCAGAACTGAAAATAGCCACAGACAGGGAAGGAAGAGATCGAGCTGGGTTGGTTACCATGTGAGTTACTAATGAGGTTCTTCTTCTGTCTTTTAAAGATCCTTGCTATCCTCGTGACATTTGGAATGATAAAATTAAGGAAGGCAGCATCTATTTCCTGCCATTTGATAGTCACAAAAATATCATCAAGGAACTTTTGAGTTAAAGATGCTTCTAAAGGAGCAGACACCACTTACCGAAGCTCTTGTTAAGGAATCTGACCTTGGGCAGGCCTTCAAGGGTCAAGGCGCACTCTCCAAAGGGTTCTGAGAAAACTCTGGGAAAGGGACTCATAGATCCAAATCCATCATCTATGGAGGATGGCTGGCTGGCTGGTCCCTGTCACTCACAGAGACAGCAGTATTGTGACCTTCTAGCAGAAAGCCAGTGTCCTTGAGCCTCTGATCACTGTGTTCTACAAAGTTCCAGGTGAACACAAGCCCTTGCCAAGGATGAAGTACCATGGCCTTAGCTAGTATAAAGAGCTTTTAAAAGAATCATCACAGGGTCCAGAGAGATGGTGTGGTGGTTAACAGTGCATGCTGCTCTTCCATATACCTGGGTTTAATTCCCAGCACCCACACAGCAGCTCATGACTGTCTGTCATTCCAGTTTCAGTGTATCTGAAAATCTTCTCTAGTCTCTGTGGACACCAGACACACATTTGGTATACAGACATACATGCAGACAAAGCACTCAGGTACGTAATAAATAAATATTAGTAGATTTTGTGTTCTCAAAGTCACAGTTTCAACTGCCATCAGCCTCGGCTCAGTGACAAGGATTTGTTATGTTACGTAGGATGTAAACTCCCTCATAGTATATGTGCCAATGGATACCAGCTGGTGGCACTGTCTTGGGAGATGGTAGAAACTACAGAAGATTAGGCCTGGCTAGAGGCAGTGTGCCACCCAGAGTGTGCTTCAGAATGGGATAGCTAGACATCCTACTCTCTACTACCTGTCCTTCACAAGGTAACCATCCCTTGTCACCTGTTCCTCCTGTCATCCCCTGGTGCATCCTCCCTGCCACAGATGGAGACACACAGAGAGCCACGGAGCCTCGACGCCACAGAGCCACAAAGCCATGGACTATACCTTCCCAAACTGTGAGCAAAATAAACTTCCTCTCTTCTGAAATTATTCTCTCAAGTATATTCATTCACAGTGATGCGAAAGTAGCTCAGGATTGCTGTCTAACACAGTGCCTCTGGCTGTGAAGTGGATTGCCCAGGCAACGCTGTTTATTAATAAAGATGAAAATCCTTCCCCTAAAATTTCAAACTGTCCATGGGTAGGCAAGGGATTAAAACAAATGAAGTGAAGACTTTCATTCATTCTTAGAGACAGCTAGAAACATCGTCTCTAGAAATACATTTCCTAAGAAGTTTGAAACTAATAATTCCCTGCTGGCTGAGGTGAGTCATGGGCTGTGATTCTCTGGGTTCAGGTGCAGACACAGAGTGGGCTGCACAGCAAGGAGGTAGGAAGATTCCAGAAGGTAGACTATGAAAGCCTTTAAACGACCATGGAATTTGCTTTCCAAGTAACTGAGGATCTTAGCAAAGGATATGAGGGGGGGGAGACCTTTAAGAGATGGCACTTGGATTTCCTTCCACAAGGGAAGATAAAGCTAGGGTTTAGATGCAGGCAGCTCCAGATACATACACACACCCCACCCCACTCCACTCTTTCCCTGACCAGGACTTTTTATTTTCCTGGATAGAACTGCCTAGGGCCTTGGTTTTTCCAGGAACCATGAATGAGCTGTATTGGTACCAGGACTGTAAAGATACTCTGGAGGTCCATTAGAGACCACCTCAGCTTGTTGTTTTCACACTTGCAAACAGACACACCCCAACTGGTGCACACACTCACACATGTTCACCATCACCTCCCACATTTCTATGCCCTTGCACAGTTACGCATGCTCATTCACACATTCACGCTTACGCCTACACAGTCACACCTACACCCACACCCACCTATACGTTCACACTGCCGTCTCCCCCCCCCACTCTTTCCCCACATATTCAAACTCTCACACACTCCCACCTCCTCTCTCTCATCTCCTCTCCCACACATACACACCTCTCAGTCACAAAATGCCACCCCAGGGGAGGTCAGACTCATCCCCTGTGATTAAGCACCCCAGGGCCGAAAGCATCTTTTCTGCGTCTGTTAAATCTGCCAGCTCCATTCTGTCATCCAAGCCAGATACAGACAATTATTATTACTATCTTTAACCTATAGTTTACTCCTGTGTCTGTGTGCATTCATGTGTGCATGCTCACATGGGTGTACCCGCTCATGTGCAGATGGAGGCCAGAGGTCAACATTGACTGTCGTCCTCAATTACCCTCCACTTA
>NW_021604659.1:591859-613799 GCF_004785775.1 Grammomys surdaster
TGTATTTAAAATTTCTAACACACTCTGCTGTCCCTTAGTCCTTGAATCCTGCTGACAGACGGCCCTCTTACACAACTGGGTCTTACCATAGCCCAGGGCTTCTTGAGCTAGCTACTATACTTTCAACAGGATAATCCTTTGTGTCCCCACTCCTGCCCTGCACAGCCTTGAACATCAGGACAACATCATCTACCCCATCCTGTCCCCACCCCCCTGCCCTGCAGGTCCCTACTCAGCAAGGGACAATCCAATCTACCCAACCCAACCCACAAGGGAGTTGGCCTCTTCCTTACTAAGGGATGCCACTGAGTGTCACTATCCGGTAGCAGAACCACTAAGAACATGTGACTTGCCTTTCTGGGTAGGACAACCTTTCTCACCTCACACAGTGATATGGAAGCCTTAAGAAAGAACTCCCTGGCCTGGACTACCAAGCCCTGGGGACGTTCCATCTATATGGTCTGTCTACAGGGGTAGAGTGGTTAGGGACCTCTGTTCATCTTCTTCCCCCTACCAAATGACCACCCAGTCCTAAAGGGTGGCTTTCTTCTTGACTCCTGTGCTCCAATGAAGGAAAGAACCAACCTTTCCTGTATCTCTCATCATTCAGTATTAAAAACATCCCAGTGATACACACAGGACCACAGAGTCTCCCATAAGCATCTCTGAGAAGCTGTTTTATGCCAAGAATCCAGCAGGTTCCCTCCCCGCTCTCACACACACTCACCCACTCATCCGTCCATGTCTGCCAAGCACCCACCACATGCCTGGCCCTGCCAGAGTATGAGTGAGACAGCTCAGCTTCTCCCTAATGCTGCTGATAGACTTGTAGGAGATGAGAATAAATACATTAAGGTAAAATAAAAACAGCATCAGCATCTCTCATCCAAAATGCTTGGGGCCATAGATGTTCCAGCTTTTGCTCTTCCCCAAGATTTCTGAAATATTTGAGTATATCTAATGGGTTAGCTTGGTGATAGAACCAAAGGCTAAGTGTGAAATTCATTTATGTCTCATATATATGGAATACACAGGTATTAGGTACTTTTGTACAATAGTGTGTGTGTGTGCGCGCGCCCATGTGCCCCCATGAGTCAGAATTCAGTCTTAGGTGTTAATTTCTCAGGAGCCTTAACCTTTTTTGATGTTTTGTTTGTTTGTTTGAGACAGGGTCTCTAACTAGTCTAAGCTTGCTAACTAGGCTAGTGAGCCCCAGGGATCTGCCTATCTCTGTCACCTTGGTGTGTGATTCCAAGCATGAACCAACACACAGCTTTTTATGTGGGTTCTGGAGACCAGCTCAGTTTCTCAGGCTAACATGGCAAGTACTTTACTGGGCTTCCATCTAGTCCCAGAAGGCGCTTTTCATCTCTTTCTTCAGCATACCTGCGTTTTGACCAGGATGCCATATCACGTGAGTGTGTGCTTTCCACACAGAGCATCTTGTCTGAATTCAGAATGTTTGGAATTTTGGAGCATTTAGGGTTTTCCCACAAGAGGCACTTAAACTGTGTAGACTACCAAGTGCAGTGATAGCTAGAAAGGGGCCTAGGTGACACCAGGGACGGAGTTACACTTACCACTGCAAAGGACAACCATGTCCAGTGGCTACAGTAGCCCCAGCCATGCCTGACACCTGGAGCCTATGATACTTAGGTATGGGTTGTTCACCTGCAGTATGGATCGCATACAAAACAGTCAGGAAGGTCTATCTCATCCCTAATGGCCAGCCACTTGGAATACGATGGCTTGACCATTCAATAATAGCTGATTCTCTGCCTTGGTGTGTATACCAACACTCTTGTGCTTAGCAATACCGGTCAGTTTCAAGTTCAAGGCTATCCTGGAAGCTCCCAGGAGACCCTCAGTCCTTGACAGCCCATTTTGTTGCCCATTGGCAAAAGAGAAGTCATCATCTGGGGTGGGGGGGATTGCCAGCTGACAGTCCTTACCAGCCCTCACCCCACCATACCCAGCTACGCCCCCAGAGAAGCCTGTAAAGATGCATTTTCAATTCTCCACGCTGGGAGCATTCCAAGCAGCTTCCCAACAAGCCAACACTGTTCTCATCTTACCTCTGCCAGCCCCCATCCAAAAAGAGGACACTGTCCTCAGTAACGATGCTAAATAATCAGATTGCAGCTGGGACATCTTGCTGAATGTCTAATGGTTTTCATTTGTGAGGGCTGAAGTAAGCACATCTGGGCCTCCAGAGAAGGCCACATGCGTGCGGGACACGTGGGGAAATGCTCTAGGCTCTTGGCAACCCATAGCTCTGCACTGAGATGGCAGCTCCTGGCTAGTCTGAATGTTCCCGGAGAGTCAGAGGAGAGGCTGCTGGGGATGGCTTGTTTCTGAGTAAGAAAAAGCCCCACAATTTGGACGAGCTGTGGGATAAGCACCCAGGAAGAAAAACAGAATATACACAATGTCAAGTTTATTACTGAACTTGCAGGTCCAAAGATGACTCCCTTCCACTTCAAGGGCTGCAGGAAGAGGGGTGTGGGGTATCCAAGAGCTCCAGGTTTCCAGGGGTCAGATAGGGTACAGAGGCAGACAGAAACTGAGGAAGCAAAGAGTCTGGGAAGCTGACTATCAAAGACCAGGTCAGATCCATGGGTCTAAGGGAAAAATGTTGCCAAAGGGATTATGGCCAGAGATGCTGACCAAGCAACTGGAAAGTGACAGCAAAGGCATCTTAGGTATGAACCATCTCACCAGGGAGCCAGTAGATGCAGCCCTCCTGCTACTGTGCCTTTCTGCAGTTGTCTATTGATGTCTGCAGTATAGGGGTGCAAAGTAGAGAGCAGATAAGAGTCAAGAAGGCCTGCCTAGCCCTACTATATACAGCATGTCAGACGCCACACTGACTGTTCAGTGATGGAACCCTGAGTCCCCAGGCACCCACAAGCCTGCACAAGGAGAGGGTCCCCTTTCTGACCTGCTTCTGTCAGTCACTAGCTTCCCTACTTCTCATTACATCCTGTCTTGTCTGCATCAGTTAGAGCCTCCCAAGAGACTGCGTTCTCTACAAGGACAAGCGACACTCCTACATCCTTTCATCCTCCGCAGCAGGCAGGACAGGCCCAACATATCAACCTTTGTATGAATTAATAAACATAAGCAACACCAGTGGTGCTCTGGCAAGCATGGAGCTAGACACTTTGTATCACTACCCGCAGACCTCACAAGCAGCTAGGAAGGGTTGAGTTATTATTCACATTAAGAGGAAGATCTGTCGGCAGAGCCAGGACCACAGGGGCAGATCTGACTCTACAGCTCTGCTCTGTACCTGATGTCCCCAAAGCACGTGCTGATACTAAAAGTGAATAACTTTAAATATCACCTTCCAAACAGTGGTGGCTTTGCACTGTTTTGCTTTGTTTTTATCTTAGATTTGTGATTCTCAACAGAGTTTCTCTGGGTAGCACTGGCCAAGCTGGAGCTTGCTCTACAGATCAGGTTGGCCTGAAACTCAGAGATTTGCCTGGTTCTGCCTTTCAAGTGCCGAGATTAAAGGCATCCTCCGCCACCACCTTCCGCACTGGGGTTGCACTTTTAATCTGCTTGGCAATCATTTCAGATATAGAGAGGTGACTTCTGTCACACTCATTTCAATGATTTCTATAAAATAAAAATTAACAGAGTCTAAATGAATCAGAATGTGTTATTAGTATCCTTCATGTGTTTCTTGCTTCTTTGTTTTTGTTTGTTTGTTTTATTGTTGTTTGAGACAGAGTCTCAGCCTGTAGCTCAGGCTGGACTGACACTCACAACAATCTTCCTGCTCTGGAGTGCTGGGATGGAACCCAAGAGCTGTAATTGTACGTTAAAAGCAAAAGCCAAGCAGCCAGACTAAATGCACTGGAAGGCATGAGACAGAGGCACACCACCTTCTTGGGGCTGGGGTTATTCACACCAAATAACTTGAGAAGGTAGCTACTGAAGAATGAATGTGTAAGCCAGCAGATGACTAGTTGATGTGTGAACTGGAAGCCTTTCAGCAAACACTCACTGTCCCTCAGCCCTCCCCTAGCCCTAACCTATAGCCAACTTAGAGTTCTGATCTTCACAATAGAGAATTTGACCTTTGAAACAGAAACATATTTATTAAAAGAAAATAAATCAACAATTAATCTTGCAAAATGAAAAGCAGCATGCACAGATTAGCAAATGTTTAAGGAAAAGTTAAAATTTCCCATAATCTCACCCAAATTATGGGAGAAGAGGGTCCACTTCATGATTCCTGAGGCCAATGTTGTACTAACAGACCAAGACATTTCAAGGAAACAATAAGCCAGCATCTCCCAAGATCAGAAATGTGGAATTCTCAGCAAAATGTTAGCAAGTTGAACCCAACAGTGAGAAAGAAGTTGGCATAGCTGAGCAAGACTCAGCCCAGGTCCAAAAGCCTGGCTCTGCACTTTACAGCCAACGAGTGCAATTCATCATATCGATAGGCTAAAGAAGAAAAACTACAGGGTGGTTTTTCTACAAGTGACAACAAAGTACATCTTATAAAATCACGACTGTCCCACGAGGAAAACCCCAGCAAAGAGACTGAGAAACACCGTTAAACTGAAAAGGCACACATAAAGTCCTTCAACCTGACCTCACACTCGATGCTGACAAAAGAGATGTTTGCCTATGAGAAACTAGATGTTTGCCTATGAAAACAGGAACAAGATAAGAATGTCCTGTGTCTCAGTACTCCATTTCAACATCATGCCAGAAATTCTAGCTACAGCAGGGAGAGAGAGCATTAAATAATATAGAAATGTAGAAAATTGAAACAATTAATCAAACAACGTGTCTTCTAAAATGTACATGATTGCTGCAAGATTTTTAGCGCATGAGGTAAATATAAAATTTCCATTATTTTTAAAACTGTATCAAAAATAAACAAGTGATGTTTGAAAATTAAAAAAAAACAGTGCTATTGACATTAGCATCCCAAATTTAAACATCCACAAATAAGTTTAAAGGTATGCATGAGATCAATATGAAAGTTAGGACACTTTACTAAAAAGTCAAGAGCTCAATAAGCAGAAAGCTGTCATGAATAAGGAAATGTAAAAGTGTCAGATCTTTGAGTCAGTGAAATCTCAAACAAAATTGCCACCAAATCATTCTGTGGTAATATTCATCCAACACAAAACTCTCCATTTTAAACCATTTTGTCTTAGATTGGTGAGAGGCATTTAGAAGCCTTCATAGTTTGCAACCAACATCACAGTCCCTCTCCAGTAGATTTTAATCTTCCCAGACGAAGCTCTCTGTCTGAGCTACGCACCAACTTGCCTCTCTTCCATCCTCTGACACTACCATATTCTACTTTCTATCTTCACACTTGAGTAGGGACTTCGTATAAGTAACATCATGCTGTCTGTGGCCTATTTATTTATCTTAGCACCCAGCTTCATCACAGCCTTGGTTGTGAACACACAACACATGTGTACTTTGTCCTGAACACATCATTACACCACACAGCGCCAATGAATGCTGTCTGAAAGATCCTGGCTTGGATTAGAGTCTAAAATGTTAGAGACTGCAGTATTTTTACTGGACACAAAATTTTCTGCTGTTAGCGAACATAATGGTCCAATGACAGAAAACAAAAACATCAAATATTTTCCTGTGGTCACTGCTCAACTTGTAAATAATATCTTTGGATTGTGTTGTGTTGAATGCTTGAATTTAAAAACTGCTTTTGGAATTACTGATAGAAGTTTTGCTTGAAAAAAATTGTTCAGTGATTTCTTTTTAACATTTGATTAGAAGAGAATACCTTCAAAATGGCTCTAAACACACTTCTACATTTATGCAAAGTGGCTGTACTGGCTAGTTTTATGTCAACTCTATACAAGTTAAAGTCATCTGAGAGGAGAAAATCTCAAATAAGAAAATGCCTCTGTAAGACCAGGCTACAGGCAAGCCTCTGGCAGTTTTCTTAATTAGTGATTGAAGAAGGAGGGTCCAGCCCATTGTGGGTGGTGCCATCTCTGGGCTCGAGATCCTGGGTTATGTAAGAAAGCAGACTGAGCAAGCCACAGGGAGCAAGCCACTAAGCCTCACCCCTCCATGGCCTCTGCATGAGCTCCTGACTCTAGGTTCCTGACCTGCTTGAGTTCCTGCTCACAGAGCTTTGATGATGAACTGTTCTATGAAACTGTGAGAGAAACTAACCCTTTCCTCCCCAAGCTGCTCTTTGTCACTGTGTTTCATCCTAGCAATAATAACACTGACTAAGACAGTGACATTCTCAACATTAGCAATTATGAAATAAAAATGTCAATCAGCTTTGTAAAGCACTGCAGAAGTTTCTCTCCTGAACCAAATATTCAGCCGGGGATTGAATTCCCTGTGTGAAAACAAACAAGCACACAGCCTCATTAGCATGCAAATCCGCTTTCATCTCTAAAAAAAAAACAGTAAAAGTAATGTATGCCAAAGCATTATTTTAGAATAAAATTCATTATGACTTATTACCAGTAAATGTTTGATGTGGGGCTTACAGTTTCTATTGCTGTGATAAAACACCATGACCAATCCAACCTACGGAGGGTTTATTTGCAGCTTACAGCTCCAGGGGGCTGGGACCCTAAGGGTGAGGCTAGCAGGAGGCAGACCTAGTGGTTAGAGCCAGAAGCTGAAGGCTGAAGGCTCAGATCATCTGAGCAGGAAGCTGAGAGAGCGGACTTGCCATGGTGTGAGTGTATTAACTCTCAAAGCCTGTCGACAGTGACATACTTCTCCAGTCAGGCCACACCTCTTCAGCCTCCCCAAACAGCACCAACTGGGGACCAAGCATTCAAATGCCAGAGAGTGTGGGGGACATTTGTCATTCACACCACCAGAATAGTGACATTTGATGTTGTCGACTTGACAGAATCTAGAAATATCAGGTAGATGGCTCTCTGAGCCTGTTTGTAAGGGATTATTGGATGGCTTTCTTAAAAAAAAGTATTAATTTAGTTTTATGTTATATGTGCCTGAGTGTATGTATGTACACCATGTGTAAGTCCTTGGAGGTCAGAAGAGGTTATCAGATCCCTGGGAGCTAGAGTTATATACAGGTTGTTGAAAGCTGCCCCATGTGGGTGTCATAAATCAAATTCTTATCTTCTAGAAGAGCAGCAGTGTTTTTACCGCTGAGCTGTCTTTGCAGCCCCTTGAGGGATTATCTTGGTTGTTTTCATGAAGGTGAGAAGATAGCATCAGCCCTAGGCTGGGATTTAAACTATTCCAGTGGAGCGTGGAGCTGAGCGGTAAGGTGTACCCATGGCCATTTCCTAACTATGGGAACCATGTGAACAGCTGGCTCAAGCTGCCCTGTCTTCCCCGGCCATGATGGACCCTACCTTGGAACGAGGAGCCAAAATAAACCCTTTCTCTCTAAGTTGTTTTTGTCAAGGTATTTTATCACAGTGACAGAAAAAGAAACTAAGATACCAATACACCCAGGGCGAATAAAAATTTCTAGGTGCAAAATGACATAATATAAGCTGAAAATTTCAGAAGCCTGACTTAGTAGCCTTAGTATAATAATGTCTTCAAGATTTGTCCTATAGGACTTCCTTTTTATGACTGGGTAGTATTCCATTCCATGTTTATGACACACCATGCTTGTTTTTAATTCTAAAGACAAAGGCTCAAACTGAGTGCCCCCAAAGGCATAGATTTAGTTTATGTTTCATTATGTTTTTGTTTTGTAAATGAATAATGTAATGTAATGTAAAGTAAGGGAACTTTTTTTTTTTTTAAACAAATCTACATTAGGCTGCCTGGGGCATAGGACCTACAGCCCCCTGGTTTTTCCTGCGTTCTTCCAGCCTAATGATTTTAACTAGCTCTGATTGATGGCAGATGGGCCACCATCCTTTGGTCTTCCTTGCTGAAAATCCCTTCCTGGCCTTCCCAGCTCTCTCTATTCCTCCTCATGTGCATTACTCTGACACATGATCCCTAGCTTCCAGGCACGGTGAGGGCACTCTAAGTGCTCCTGATTGGTCTGCTGGAGACTTGGCCTGCATCTCTTGTGATGCTGACCTACTTTCTCTGGGTGAGATGATATAAAAAGCCACTCAGCTTTTTAGAGACACGTCTGCGTTTTGCCTGTTTTCTTCTGCTTTTCCCCACGGGCTATAGTCTGCGCTAATGAGATCAACGTGTGCCTACATTCTGGATCGTGCCTCTGAACTTGGCCTAAGAGGGTGGGGTGGGATGGGGGGCTGGAATTACCAGTCCTTACCTGTCCTCTAGTCTGTCAATCACCTGGCACTAGGCCCTGGGCAAAGGGTCTAGGGCCTGTGTTCACTTGCTTGGATGACAGAACCTTCCAGATGGGGACTTGACTTCTGACTTAAGCAAGGCAGAAGACAGGGAAGCTGTTTACTGAAGGAGCGGGGACGAATAGCTGGAGTCAAAAGAAAAAAAAAAAGCAAGCAAACCAAAGAATGCACAAACACATAGCTGGGAGGTAGAGACCTACCTGTCTGTCAGGAAATCTATGCTGTTTGCTTACCTGGTAGAAGTTTCACATAAAAATTTTAGATTCCTGGCTTTTCTAAAAAAACAAAGGGGTGGTACCATTTTATGTCTATAAAGGGCGGCCCCAAGCAGTGCATATAGTGGCCAAGCATGCTCCATCCTTCTTGGCTAAGGTCTAGGTGGCTCTGCTCTCTGTTAATGGTCCCACCTTGGCGATTATTTCTGTGACCTCTCCTGAGGCTCTAGTGTCATGGCCCAGTCCAGGGTGGACAGTCCTTAAACACATGCTGTCCTTATGAATGCCAACTGTCAACTGTCCAAGCCCCCAGCAGTGGGGAGAAGCAGGCAGGATAAGTCAGTAGGAAATCTTCATTAGATGCTGGCACGTTTATTGTTTGGGGGACTGGCTTTCTGTGACACTGACTGACCTTGACCTCAGATCTCCCAGAGCCTTCTCCTTTCCACACGTGGACAGACTAACCCACCAACCCACTTTCCCCTTCCCATTCTGCCCTGCCTACACACAAGCGGAGTACTTAATACTGCCGTTCAAGGAGAGTCTCTGGGACATAACCCCACTTTGGTCAGGGATATGCCTCTGGCCTACCTCCTCAGTCTGTTCTGAACATGCTCCCAGGGTACCCCATTCCTTTGTCTGGCACCTAAGCACTTGCTGTGCTCCTGAATGCCTGGAGGAAGGCTGCTAGATACCAAGGGTACAGCAGAGGCAGCACAGTCAGGGATACATGAGATACATACAATTAAACCGTGAAGTCAACTGTGGGTCGCAATACCAGGGCAATTAGATATACAGGAGTTTATTCTGTCTCCCAACAGGAAGATATTCACCCAGGGCTCCTCTGTGTCTCCCATGCCTCTAGCATAGTGAGGGAATATGCTCCTTGCTGGAGAAGCAGGTGGAATTTCACTGAAGGAAAGAGGAAAGAATTACCTCATAATCGAGGCTTAAATGTGTATACATGCAAGGTGGAGACATCTTAGGCTTCCAGAAAAGCACAGTGTGTGGGTAAGGTCCACCAAGAGGGTTTACTTAAAATCTTGTGGCTCCTTAGGAGCATGTGGTGTATGGATGAGAGTACCTCCTATAGACTCATGTATTTGCATGCTTGGTCTCCACTTTGGAAGGATTAGGAGGTGTGGCCTCCTTGGAGTAGGTGAGGCCTTGTTGGAGGAGGTATGTTGCTGGGAGTGAGCTTTGAGGTTTGAAATGTCTATACCAGGCCCAGGCTCAGGCCCTGTCTCTGTTCTTTCTCTCCCCTTCCCCTCCCTCTTCTCTCTCTGTGCCTGTTGCTGCTTGCGTATCAGTTCCTTCTCCAGTGCTATGCCCATCTATTCCCCACCATAATGATAATGGACTAACCCTCTGAAACTTTATATAAGCAAGCCCCCAATTAAATGTTTCGTTTTTAAAGAGTTGCTTTGCTCATAGTGTCTCTTCACAGCAATAGAACAATAACTAAGCCAGAGTGTGCCGTGCCACAAACTGTCTAGGTAGACTGAATCCATGTGTAGGGCTGGCCAGGAGCTTCCAGACTATCTCATCAAAGAATGCCAAGGTCAGACCAGGTTCTTAGACCAGTTAAAGACTGTGGGGGAGGATTTTAAGGTCAATGAGGTTCCACAGGGACCCAGGTGGGAAGAGATGGAGGATGCAAACAGAGGCAGGTGGGGTTGTGTTAGTGCAGGCTCCCTGAGGTGATTCAGCATCCATCCCAGTCGCAGGTCCCAGTCATTGACGTGTTCACCGTCTGCTGAAGAACCCTGGTAGACTGTGCTCAGTTGAGCAGTGTGCTGTAATTGCTCCTGACAATGAGGAACCCCAGGTTCACATTTCAGCATGTTTCCCCCCCACCCCCCCCCCCCCCCGCCTGCAATAACAAAATCCCAACTGTGGGAGTCCTAGTTAAAGAACCTCAGGTCACATTCAAATCTTCCAAAGTAGAAGGTTAACAGATGTTAACCTTCAGAAAACTGGGAATTCTTTAAGATAAAGAATAATGAAGCCGGGTGGTGGTGGCGCACGCCTTTAATCCCAGCACTTGGGAGGCAGAGGCAGAGGCAGAGGCAGGCGGATTTCTGAGTTTGAGGCCAGCCTGGTCTACAGAGTGAGTTCCAGGACAGCCAGGGCTATACAGAGAAACCCTCCCTGTCTCGAAAAACCAAAAAAATAAATAAATAAATAAATAAATAAATAAATAAATAAATCCTGCTGGTAAATTCTTTAATTGTGGATAGATACATTTCCTTTTTATGACAGAGAGGGAAAAATTCTGAAGCCATATCTTACAGAAAAAGCTATCGTATAAGCCATAAACAAATGGCTGATCCTATGACACGTCTGGAAGGACACATCTATAAAAGGATTTTGCTGGCACTTTGTGCTGTCTAAACACAATGACTGACTGGTGCGGACTGGCCCACAGCCTTTGTTCAGAAAGGCATTTATGAAACTTTGCTCAAAGGGAGGGAAAACCTTCTCATGGCAGCTGGTCTTTGCATGCCAAGTTTCTGACATTCTCCAGGGAAGATCTGATAACAAGATAGTAATCGAGTCCAACATGCAACACCCTGACATTTTTTTCAGGGTCCAGCTAGGGATGGAGATGAGAGACTTAGGGACTTCTGATGAGATCTGCTGTAATATTCAGTGACTGTCCCAAGCAGTTACAGTAGCATGATGCTACCTAACCAATGTGCATTCTGCACATGTTGCGAAAAACAGAATATTAAAAAGGAACATTAATGGCTGGGGAGATGATTCAGTTAAGTGCCTGTCCTGTAAACATGGAGACCTGAGTTAAAGCTGGACATAGTAGTGTGTGCCTGTAACCCAAGCACTAGTTAGAGGCAGGGAAGGTGGAGGTAGAAGGACCCACCTTGGTCAGCCAGCAGAGGCAAATCAATGAGTTTCAGGTTAAGTGAGAGACCTCTACTCAAGAGATAAGGTAGAGGGTAACTGAGGAAGACACCAGATGTTGAACTCTGCCTTCTACACACACACACACACACAAACACACAGGCACACATATGCACACATACAGGTAAACCAACATGCAGTACCTTCAAGCTACAAAACCACAGTATCAATTGAAATAATACATACTTCATTATATTATAATTATTATATTAATATATATGCTCACTTTTTAGTGCCTACTTAATTAACAATTAGAGTCATGACTGAGCAGAGCTCCAGGTCTGGGAAATCGTGAGTTTGGGCTGTACAACACATTTTCCCCACTTAAGGAGCTGCTTGCCCAACTCCTTCCCAATCATCTCACCCAGGGATCTTCTCATTCCGTCAGCTCCTTTCACAATCGAGTCCCCCAAAGGGGCCCTACACAGGCAGCTCTCCCCAAAGCCAGGAGTGGCCGAGCCCAAGCCTCCAGCTGTTCCAACCTTTAAAAAGTATCACATCTGGGCAGGCTGTCACTGTTGCAGGGTAAAACACGGAATAAAAGCCCCTCTTTCTTTCTACCTCTGAGGATATGTGAGAAGGTGCTACCCACTTCATCTTTTTAATGTCTTTGCTGATACATGTAAGTCAGAAGCTATGGCACATACATGAGCACATGCGCAAGTACTCGCGCACACACATGCACATGCGTGTGCATAAATATCGAAAACAGCTCACTTTAAGAGCATAAACTAGGACGGGTCCCCTTTTCTTTCTCCTCTAGAGATATTTATTCCACCTGGATCACAAACAACCCTGGGGGCTTCTGTGTCCTCATCTGCAAAGTGTCCCCTGCCAGTGTGGCTAATTGTTTGTACTTCTTCTCTGCATAAAAAAAAAAGAATGCATGATTCTTATACATTCCACTCATGGCTTAATTTGGGCAAATGATATGAATCACTTGATCCCCCATCTTTCTGAGGGAAGCCAGCTGTTCAGGATGATGGGCAGGAGCTAGAATCCAGTGATTCATGATAGGCAGCTAGCTCTCCTTTTCTACTGGTCGTGCAGACTTTTAAAAGGCCCCATCATGTGGATAGATTCTCACTAACTTCCATGCTTAAGACCGGAACCCCATCAGTAAAAGATACAGCTGGGAGTCCAGCTCTACCATGCCCTCTGCTTTGCTCACCAGCCAAGTATCTTAGATATAAAAATATCAGTTAGGCCTACAAAAGTTGGGATCACCCACAGAGTGTGGAAAGATACGGGTCTTGAGTGTGAGACCTCAATACCCACAGTGATTCTTAAGCTACCTCACTGTGCCAAGAATCTTTAGTGATATTGTTTAAAGAAAGACAGCAGCAGGCACTGGGTCACAGCTATACTATACTGAAAGTAGGATTCCACAAAGTGTGTGCCCAGGGGGTGGTTTGCAGCCATGAGTCAGGATGATTGGAGGTGGGGGAGGTGTCACGATGTTCATGGGGCCCAGGTTTCAGAATCAACTCTTCCCTCACACAGATCATTAAAGTTGGGGTATCCTGGACATCTAAAGCCCCATCTTCCCTCCTAGGATTACTTACTATAAAAGTGAAATCGGAGGAATATGATCAGTTACACAGATTCAAGAGTAATTCTCAACAGAGAACGCCTAGGATGCTGCCTCCAATCCCAACCAAGACCTCTGAGCTGTATACAGGCTCGCTACAGGTGGATGGTTCTTAGGACCTCGGGACTCAGTGTTAGAATGGAAAATGAGGAGTCCTGATCAAAGTCAGCCCAATATATAAACTTCTCACAGTTAATTCAATGTCATTAGCATTTCATAAAAGTTCAAACTGTGTCAAGCAAGCTCCAAGGATGTTTTGGTTTTAAAGACAATGTCCAAGCCCATGCCCATTTAGGAGACAGTCTAGGCGCAGTATAGCATGGGGTCATGTCACCTGCTGTGATGGAGTGGGTTTTTGCTTCTGGGTGTTTCAAATATAAAGAAACAAACAATACCTTCACCACTCACATGATGGCATTAACCCCTAGGATAATTTGCAAGTAGAAGATTCGAGGTCTAGGCTGGTGGTGCAAGTCTTGGGTCCCAGCAGGCTAAGGTAGATGGACTGAAAATTCAAGGTTAGCCTGGGCGACAAAATGAGTTCAAGGCCAACCTGAGTAACTCATGGTGACCTTGACTCAAAATTAAAAGTATAATGAATACTAAGAATGTAGCTCACTGGGAGAGTGCATGCCCAGTATATGCAAGTCCCTGGGTTGGTTCCACCCTCAGCAACACACACACACACACACACACACACACACACACACACACACACACACTTCGTGAGCAGGCACACACACATTCATGTGCTTAAGTTCAATGGAAAATGAATGGCTTGGCTGTGACTTTGGGAATTACCTCCTTGATACCAAACAATACGTCTTAAAGGTAAATGTGCCAGTTCCTCAGAAACTTCAAACCTCAGCCTTTCAGGCCACCACCACCATCCCATCAAGAGGGAGGCACCTGGGCAGGCTTGGAATCTGTACTTATTCCTCTCCAAGTATTAGCTCTTCCTGAAGCTTCTGCCTTAGCAATCGTCCTGGACAGAATCTCAAAATGTCTAACTGTACTGTTGACCCGAGGTGGATCCTAGAGGAGATCTACCCTCCCAGGGAGAGCACCAGCAGGAGTTGTAGAGGCTTAAAAGCAGAACAGAGCAGAGAAGCTGCCCTCATGGAGACAGGGTCCTGTCAGGGAAATGAGTGTCTCCCGTTGCGGCACTGGGAGCGAAGGGCAGGACTATAGACACCAGTGCCAGCATGGGCTGGAAGGACAGAGTGGTTGGGGACACAGTGAACACACTTAAGAGAAAGGACAAGAAGACCAGGAAGCTTCCTGCCTCAGGAAGCAGAAAGCTTGGGCACTGTACCTGCCTGCAGAGATCTCGCACAGGGTCAGTACTGAGCTGTCTTTGGGACACAAAGTTCTGCTTTCCTCAAGGCCCAGCTGGTTTCTACCTGGGAGTCAGGGACACTTTTGGTTCACAGGATTAGGGAGAAGCAAGTCACCCTAGGCAGTATGTTGAGACTGGAGGCTAAGAAAAGAGCAAGGATATCCCAAGGCCCAGGCGCTCAGAAGGGACTGCAGGGGAGGGGGGGGGAGCACACCATCAGTCATGTGTCCCAGTGCCAGCCTCTCCATGGAAACTGAAAGAGAGAGAGGCAGACAGATGGGACTACTAACTGACTACATGGTTTGCAAATGCCACAGCAGTACATGGTTGGGAGGGAGACCGGGACAGTGGTGGAGAGAGGCAGGGGTGAGTGAGAAATTCTCTGTGGATATGGGATATTTACTGGGGGCTCTAGACACTAGTAGCTCCCTCACCACAAGACTAAAATAAAAAGACTCTTGCAGGCACTGCCCCAGACAGCAAAGAGTTAGAGGACCCCAAATCCTAGGGCCAACAGTCCAAGGCTAGAGAGGTGACAATTCTCTTTCAGAAGTCTTTTCAGTAATATGGCTGACTCCACTCAAGCACAGAGGAAGGAAAGCATGGCCTTGATCTCTAGGGTCTAAATACTCAATAGAGCACTGGCCCAAAGTGACAGACTTGGGTTTTGTCTTTCCCACATAGAGGAGCAAGTGACAGACAGAAGGAGGCCTGTTTGCCTATACAGGGCCAACAATTCTGACTTCTTGTTTTCTGTCAGGTTCCAAGTTTCCTAAGCTAGGTTTGAACCAGGCTGACCATCTAAGGCCCAGCATGTAGACCCATGATTTTAAAGATGGGCAGATCTATAGAGAAGATGAACAGATCCATGGAGAAGACAGTCTTTTAATTCTCGAAGGGCATCTCCCAAAAGCCAGAAGCGTGGCTCTCTTGATAAAGTAAATAAATGCCTTGACACTTTGAGAATGAAGAGAAAAAGGAAACTGTGATGGCTCACAGCTGTAATCTCAGCACTCTGGGTTTGAAGGCAGGAAGCTCAAGAGTTCAAGGTTACCATCGGCTACACAGTGAGCCGGGGGTGGGCCTGGGCTCTGTAAGACCTTGTCAAAAGAAAAGCTAACCAAAAAACAAAAACCAATCTTAAAAGACAAGAGTGTCCCCCTCCACACGATAACACTCACCCTCAGAATCCTGGCTTCGAAGCATTAAAATGCAAGTTTGTGACGCGGGGGTGATCTTCCAGCAAGGCCAGCACATCCTTGGTGAACGTGTTCCCAAGCCAAGGAAAAGAAGTGACACTCTGGCCTCTCTGCTTTTATTTCCAAGACGCTCTGAGCACACAGCCTTTTCTCCAAGGTCCCCTCTACTTGGAAACTTACACACACACAACTGGCAAGTGTCTAGGACTATGTAAGCTACACAGCATGTTCTTAGACATCCCTTCACTAACTATTAAAAGTCCAGATTATTGTTAGTGGACTAAAGATGTAGCTTATCTGGTAGAACGCTTTCGCAGCAAGCATAAAGCCCCAGGCTTAATATTCAGTATCTTGTAAATCAGGCATGGTGGTGCATGCCTGTAATCCCAGTACTCAGGAGATTAAGGCAGGAGGATCAGGGGTTCAAGGTCCTTGTCAGCAGATCAAGTTCGCAGCTATCTTGGGCCACACAAGATCCTGTATCAAAAAATTTAATTCCCTTTCTCTATTACTCATGATGGGAATGCTTTAAGAAATCCCAGTGGCCCAGCCTGGACAGTCATGGGGCTATCCCCAACCTCAAGTCCTCTTCTGTACACGAGGAGACAACGGTTTATCTCAGCTGAGGGGGATAGTACCTCTAGTACAGTGTGCAGAAAAAAAATGAAATGTACTTGGACTTATTATTTTCCACTAACTGCCAAGGCACCTCAGATGTGGTTTTGATGACAGAACTAAATAGCTTCTTAATATTAAATTGTGATCATGTTTACAAAGAAACCCCTAGGAAACTTCAAACACACAGTGGGTTGTATCTCACCCCCCCACCCCCGCCCCCAGTACATCAGACTTCTCCCAGAGTTGAATGGGGCTCATGGTATGAGCAGTTCTAAACTTCTACACAGAATTCATAGTGTGTTGCAATGTTTTCAGGAAAGATAAAATCACCCTAATTTATGTAAAGAGTATTCCTGAAGATATGCATAATACATTCCATGAGGTTCAGGCACCGAGCGTGTAAACACCGCAGAACGATCACAGCACATATTGACTCGGAGAGAAACAAAGCCCTCTGCGGCAGGCAGGCAGGCAGGAGAAACTTGGATTTTAGATTTTGTCTTTTTTTTTTTTTTTTTTTTTGCTGTTTATGTGGGTAAGATGCTGGGGGGTGGGGTTTGTGGGGGAAGTGGTAGGCAGAATTCTAAAAATGTCCCCCAGATGTCCACCCTTTGGTTTATTTTTTCTTCATCAAGTACTGATTTAGGGATTGCTGTGAAGGGACCCTGCAGATGGAATGGTGTTTGCTAATAAGATGGCTATAAAACAGGGAGATTGTTCGTGGTTACCAGAGTAGATCAAATGCCATGAGACGAGTCCTTGAAAGCAGACGAAGGGGCTGGTGATGTCGGTCGGTCAGCAGGTGATGGCACATGTGGTCAAGACTCACGCCCTGAGTTCTATCCCCAGGACCTCGTAGTGGGAAGGAGAGAATCAACCGCAACATCCACACATGCACCCCGACATGTGTGTTTCTTTTTCCCCATAGCCACAAGCAAACAAGTACATGTGATAAACTATTTTTAAAAAAGCAGAGGAGGAACAAATGAGCCAGAGACAGGAGGCAGAAGGGGATCTGAGAGCCAGGGGACCAGGAGAGAAATTCCCCAATCCATGGCCAGATTGGAAATGTCAATGGCAGGAACATGAGGAGAGGCCCCAATGACAGCAGTCTGCAAAGTGAGAGTCTTCATCTTTCAACTACAAGGAACTCAATTCTGCCAGCTGAGTCCAAGGAGAGTCCTCCCAGAAAGGATCACTGCCCAGGAACACAGCAACTTCATCCTTCAAGACCAGAAGTAGAGAAGCATCCAGGACCAGAAGCCATGTTCTGGGTTCTGACTCACAGAGCCTAAGAGAAGAAGAAACTGGTATTGTCTGAACATCTGAACTCACCAAGTGTGCTCATTTGTCACAGCCTACCATAAAAATCTGGTGAGGACAGGACAGGAAGGTGAGTTAAAACCAAGTGTGAACTGGTTGAAAGAGTCTTGCTCCACCCACCCACAAGGACTCAAATTTGACCTGGTACTTCTTTATGAGGCTCGTCATGCACCCGTGACACACAGCCAGCTCTGCTGTGTACACCTGCAGGATAGGAGTCCATCTCATATTCTTGTACTACAAACCATGAGCTCCTGACATATCTATGTTTGGCTACAATATGCTAAATGAAGGATGTCTATCGGTCAGGAAATCTCACTGTGAAGTAACAAATCATAGCAGGTTAATGCTCAATATATACATTGCATTTGCTTCTTTCTCAATGTTCTAAAAAAGATTTACTTATTTTCATTTTATGTATCTGAGTGTTTACTTGCATGTATAGATATGCACTATGTACCTGCAGTGCCCAGGAGGGTAAGAAAAGGGCACTGAATGCCCTGGAACTGTAGTTATGGACAATTGTGTGGCCTTGTGGGTGCTGGGAACTGAACCCAGGTCCTCTTCAAGAGCAGCCAGTGTTCTTAACTGCTGAGCCATTGCTCTAGTCCCTCAATGCGTTTCTTTTTAACAGAAAGGAAAAGTATGGTAAGTATATGGTTTTTGTTGAGCTGAAATTAAAATATTACATCACAGTCATCTATGTCTTCAATTCCATAATAGAAGAACCACAAAGCAACATGATGATACTTAATACAGTTGCCCTCTGTTATTCCTAAAAACTTAGCCATTGAAAATGGTGCCACAATCCAACTCACTGGTTCAGTTGTGACTAGGTCAAAATGTATCTGCTCACTTAAGAGTCCATGACAGGGTTTTAAAAGAATCATCTCGGGAGTCTAAAAATCATTTTGCTAGGAGATGAATTCTCACAGGGAAGCCATGCTGAGAAAGCAGAATAAGGCAGAAAAATACACCAAGCCCCCGGTGCTGTGGAGGTTTTGATAATGGTAAACCACAAGCTTGAATACTCATTACTGCATTAAGAAACCCAATTCAAGGTCCCAGTGTCAGTTTCCTGGACAGTATTAGTTCACTATTTTTACCAGACAGGAAAAAAATAGAAAGATTTCACTATTTGAGTTGGAACAAAGAAACATGGCTATAGAATATCCTAAGTCAAAGTAGCAACACCTTCCCATTCACTGAGTAGGGCAGAGCTCAGCCATAAGGGCAAAGGCTTGACTTCACCATTTACATTCACAGAAGAGGATTGAACAATGAACTGGGCATACTCCATCACTGCCAAGCCACTTCTGCAAGAGTGTATGAGGCAACATGAGCACAAAAGGAAAAACAGAAATGAAGGGATTTTTAAGCCTAGTGTCTTTCAAGGGTTCTTAATCTTTTTTAAGGTTTATTTTGTGCGTATGTGTGAGATTCCACATGTATCTGTATGCACCATGTAGATGCCTGGTGCCAGCAGAGATCAGAAGAAGGTGTTAGATACCCTAGAACTGGAGTTACAGATGGTTGTAAGCCAGCATGTAGGTTCTGGGAACAGAACATGGGTCGTCTGAAAGAGCAGCCAGTGCCTTTAGCCTCTGAGCCATTTGCTCAGCCCCATGGATTTCTTCATCTTTTGGGTGACATGGATTCCTTTTGCCATTCTGTAAAGCACATCATCAGAACAATACTTTGAATAATAAGAAATACAATCTATAGGGTCGGAAGCCCATTATAAAAACAGGCAAAAGATCGAAACAAGCACCGCTAGGGAAACCACTAGGAAAAACACAAATGCAAACTGCCCTGAAACCCTTCCACCCACCCGAGGAGGAGGGCAAGGGTCAAGGAAGGAAAAGTAAGCTTCAGTTGTTGGCACACATGGTCGTCTAACTTCCTTTCTGTTGCTGTAATAAAACACTCAAGACTGAAAGCAACTTAAGAGAGGAAAGGGCATGGTTTGGCTTACACTTCCAGGTCACAGTCCATCATTGGGCATGTCATGGCTGGAAATCAAGCCAGAACTTGAAGCTAGGACCAATGGGGGAACACTGCTTGCTTGCTCATTCAGGAGCTCTACTTTGCTAGCTCTTGCATACTTCCCAGGACCATCTGCGCAGGGAATGGTGCTGCTCACAGTGGGCAGGGCTCTCCTAATTACTGATAAACATAACCCCACCATAGACATGCCCACAGACCAAGCTGAATGTCTTAGTTAGGGTTTTACTTCTGAGAACAGATACCATGACCAAGGCAAGTCTTATAAGGACAACATTTAATTGATGCTGGCTTGCAGGTTCAGAGGTTCAGTCCATTATCACCAAGGCAGGAGCACGGCAGCATCCAGGCAGGCATGACATAGACAGAGCTGAGAGTTCTACATCTTCACCTGAAGGATGGCTAGTGGAAGACTTACTTCCAGGCAGCAAGAACAAGGGTATTAAAACCCACACCCATAGTGATATACATACTCCACACCTCCTAATAATGTCACTCCAGGCCCAAGCATATACAAACCATCACACTGACCTATGGAATCCCATAATTGTGGCATCCTCTCTCAGATGGCACTAGGCTGTGTCAAACTAACACAGTCAAGGATAACTAAGACAGATCAGAGACACAGAAATCTCATGCACTTCTGGTGGAAAAGTAAATGGCATGTCCTCTAAGGATAACAGTTCAGAGGTTTCTTCCCCCCACCCCTGCTCCCAAATCCCCAAGACAGAATTTCTTTGTGTAGCCCTAGCTGTCCTGAAACTCACTCTGTAGTCCAGGCTGACCTTGAACTCAGAGACCTGTCTGTCTCTGCCTTTTGAGAGCTGGAATTAAAGGTGTGTGCCACTACCTTATTTAAACATAAGAGCCTGAAAGCTCATCGTTATTCATTCATCAGAAATGAAAACCCATGTCTACACAAATATATATGTGCACATTAGAGCCACTCTATTCACTACATGCTCGCAAATGAAAACAATTTAGATGTCTCAAATTGGAAAATGCACAAAGGGGGAGCAGCTACACTGTGGAATGTCACTCAGCAATGAAGTGGAATGAGCTACTGGTACACACAGATTGAGTCAGAAACCTTTGTACTACGTGAGGAAAGCCAGACACAAGGCTGTATACAAAGTGAGTCCCTTTTTCTGCAGTTACAAGAAAGACAGGGTGACAGGGTGGGAGATTCCCCAGTGAATGCCAGGGTAGGGGTAGGGTTAGAGGGTCTGATTAAACAAGAGAGAAGTTGAGGTGATAAAATACGTCAAGAGTCAATTAGAGGCTGCACAACTCTACGTATTCTTTTCAAAACTCATAAAATTGTACATCAAAAAGAGGGGCTTGTACTGTGAACAAACTCAAAAAAATGTTTCTAAAAATGAATAGGATGCACATTAACAATTTTTTTTGTATCTTTAGCAAGGAAACAAAGGCTCAAATATTGACCCCGATCTGAGTTGCAAGCTCTTTGAAGTCTGTCCTCACAGGCATCCTGAGCCTGACACATTCACATTGTGAGGAGCGAGGTCCTTCTGCTCCATAAAGCTCTGGGCACGAGTATCCTTGTGACTTCTCAGGGTCACCTGCTGAGGCTGTAGCCACAATAGTTCTACCCATGTCCAGCAGAGACTGGGGCAAGTCTTTCAAGGGACGCTGTAGAAATAACATGTCTGAGCAGCAGATTCTCTAGGGCAATATCCATGATTTTCAGACTTTTGTGTCCCTTGCCCACAAAGACACTCAATAGTAACTATTATTATTATTATTATTATTATTAAACCTCTCCCTTCTCTGATCTCTAAAGTAAAAAAATTCTACCTACTTTTCATTGAACTCATACTTCCAAGTAACAGTGGATTGCATTCATATTAAAGATTCGGGTAATAATCTAAATGTATAAGGAGATTTATAAGTTTATTATTTGCACAGCACACATCATGGAAGAAATTAATCTGAAAAAATTGCAGTTGACAGAAGCAAATTGCATATGTAGCCATGAATGCAAATCACCTTCTAACTTCATTTTACAATGCACATTAAGCTCCCTGTCCCAAATACAATGCTTTAATGGGGTGGGCTGCACTAGTACCGGGCTTCACTTCCCTCTTAACATCGAGTAGCACATGTGTTACTGGAAAGCCTGAACAGAGTAATGTAGCTGGGCTCACATTTGCTGAGGTCCTAACCCATGTGAACAAACCGAGCACATGAGTCCACCCACAGCCACTTGTGTACGTGACAGGCATGTCCCTCTGCACAACTACACAGCTAATTTTTGTAAAAAGCTGATTTACAGATGTCTTAACCTCTGATATATTTGTTCAACGTTGCTCAGCTATAGGAGTTGGCTGATAACTGGTTGCGGTGGCTTACTACCATAAGCTATGCCAAAGAGGCAGAGGCAGAGGCAGAGGCAGAGGCAGAGGCAGAGGCAGAGG
>NW_021604659.1:613809-757006 GCF_004785775.1 Grammomys surdaster
CAGAGGCAGAGGCAGAGGCAGAGGCAGAGGCAGAGGCAGAGGCAGAGACAGAGAGGCAGAGGCAGGAGGATTACGAACTGGACAGCCTAACTTATACCTTGGGACTGCAGAGATGGCTTAGCAGTTAACAGTGCTCTTGCAAAGGACTCAGGTTCAGTTTCCAGCACCCACATGGTGGCTCACAGCCATCTGAAAGCCCAGTTCCAAGAATATGATGCCCTCCTCTAGCTTCTTTGGGTACTAGGCATCTGTGGTATACATATAAACATGAGGAAAAGACACTCATAAAAAAAATCAATACTTTTTTTCCCCCCAAAAAATTCTTAATTATTGGCTAGAAAAGAGGCTAGGGTTTTTGAGAGAGTTAGTCTGAGAAGGACCAGAGAGACAGCTCAGCAGTTACGGGCATTTACCACCAGAACTGATGATGACTGGGGTTTGATTCTCAGAACTCACATGGGAAAGGAGAAACCAACTTCTGTAAGACCTCTGACCTGCATACATGTAGACACATGCACACACAAATACACACACGCAAACACATACACGCACACACTACCACCACCATCACCACCACCACCACCACCACAAGAGCTATATAAAAGAGAATGCTATGTTTTGATGTGATGTCATCAATACAGCCCCCGTTTATCAAACATCGTGGTTTCTAAAATGCTCCTTTGAAGGGAGGTGTGCATTCAAAGTGAACGACTCCAAGTTCCTGCCCACAACAAGACACTTGCTCCTTGATCAGTCTGCACAGCAGCTGGGTTCAGGGTGACAGATAGGTATCCTGCTTAATCCAGAACAGAACAGTAAATTTGTCACACTGCCAGCGGACAGAGAAAAACCATTGAGGATGTGAAAAAGAGGAAATGGGCTTTGGCACTGGAAACCTTCCCCACAGGAGAAGGGCCAAATGGATACAAGCGGTGCCCACGTATGCATTTTAAAACAGTCAAAGAACTGCTGAATACACATCAAATTTCCTTCTCCTCTTTCCAATATAGAAGTTTTTAAGCACTGAGGAAACAGATACAGGCCTGTCAATAGCCAAGATTTACTGAAAGAGGGTGCAGGCTTGGAACCAGCGTCTGAAAGACAGCTACATAGACAAATCACAGACTCCTCAGTCAAAGGAATGGTATGATTTACCAGTTAAAAGAATGCTCAGAAGCATGCGAGATAGGCTGGAGAGATACAGGAAAGAATGCAAACAGTGAGGTTTGAAGGGCTGTGAATTACTTGCATTAATCATCTCTGAAGTGTGCTTGAACCGGACATCCGGGCATCTGAAGGCCACCACAGATGCAGGGATATGAAGTTGATCGACTAAGTCAATCAAGATGTAGGCCACTCCAAGTCAATACTCTCTAGCAGATTTGAAAGGAGCATCCACTATCTTAGCCAAACAATGGTGATACTCTCTGTACTTTATGTCTAAACGAAATATAAACCATGGAGAAAGCTATGTAAGGAGGAGAAGGTTTTAGATCACCACAGGCAACCGTAACCAATAATAAAGAGCCCTCTGCCGTGCAGGAGGAAATAGAGATTGTTTTTGTCCTAAAAGTTCGATCAATTCAGGAAGTGACTCACTTATGCTTACCCTGCAGTCAGTCATCTCATTCTGATCCGAATGACTGAGGCAACCCATCTCCAAATGTGATGCTCCAGATTTTCCTCAAGCATGTCTTTAATGGCAAGATGTAAATGTCTCCGAAACAGTCATGATAACAGAAAATGAGACAAAAGCTGTGTGGGACCACAGGCTGCCCCTCGGATGCCTTGACATCTCAGTGGTGACTTCAGGTCTCTCAAGATGCCCTGGTTTGGGAGTTGCTGATTTGACATTGTTTCCCAGGAGTACCACTCTCAGGTTGCAACTTACTGTATGTCTAACTGTCAGTTCTGCTATGCATCAAATGGGCTGGTAGCTCACACATATTTAATTAAATGTCAGAAATTGCAACAACTGTGGTCATGGAAATCCACTGGACATCCAATGGGTAGGGGGCACCTTGCTGCAATGAGTAGGTTCTAGGCACCTTGCTGCAATGAGTAGATTCTAGTATTTTTGAAGAGGCCCTCTCCAGAAAATATAAGCCAGTATTTCATCTAACATCAGCACGTGACAATTGTGTGTTCAGGTGCAGAAGAACAAAACACCAAATGAGCCTCATCCTCATCAAGAAATATGCTAAGGGTCTCAAGCGCCCATTTCCTTAAAGAGGTCTGAGACTGTGGGGCTTGCTCTACACTATTTTTTGACATGATTACTTGTGACTTCAGAGTGCTCCCCTCTCCCCTTCCCTCCCCTTTCTTTCTCCATCTACTTCCCCCTCCCCCTTCCTCCCTCCTTCTTGACTCCTTAGATAATGACAGCAGCCTCCCAGCTCATGTCCCTTTGTAGCTCCTCACCTGCTAGTCCTCCTTTTGTGGTCACCTCAGGACCACTCTAGACTCACAGAGCCTGTGGCTGGTCCCCTTGGTAGAGCCCAGCATCTCAAACTCTCGACCTGCTCCTCTCTTGGGAAAGGTTGAAAGCAATGCCAGGACAGAGAGAGATTTTTAGCTCTGCCACATATGATTGAAGAGCTCTGAACAGAAGAAACACTTCATGGTGAAAGGGAATGCTCAAGTGTGTCTTTCCAGGTATAAGAAAAACGCCTGCCTCTAACTCATTCATTGGCACCTATGCTTAGCTCTTAGTGGGACTCATATCCAAACAGCTTTTTAGATAACTGAATAAAGTAAACCCCAACTCTGTAAAATTTTTTGGCTAACAATCTCTACATTCTTCATTCTTCCCAAAGGCACTTACACACTGGGAAAAACATTCTTTCCCGATCTCTCAGCATGGAACATGGCACGCTGACACCGTGCACTTGAGTTCCTTACTGTGGGTAAAAAAAACGTAAGATTCCTTACTCTGCCTTGAGAAAAGCTGCTTCACAGAGTTCTAATCTAAAAAAAAAAAAAAAAGCTGAAGTGTATTTGGGTCATCTACCGTGTCTAAAGCGTATGCCATATCAATGCATATAAAGAATCATGAAATGTATTAATATCATAACACAGGGTATAGCGCAGCTGAAAGAACACTTAAGCTCAGTGCAGAACAGATGGGGTGGTTTTCTCTTTTGCAGGCAGTACTCAGCAGCCTGAACTCTGCTCTGGTCTCAGGAAGAGGTCATCTGGACAACGCATGATCAAAAATGCTTTCTTCCCAGAGTAGGGGTCTCCCTGCCCTCTTGGATCCTCCATGAGCCTGGCATCAGAGCAGGTGACACAAGACTCCAATATGATCTGCCCTAGCATTGAAATCTGCAGGATGACATGTGGGCTCTGGGATGTTCTAAGCTATTTTAAGGGGTGACATGCATGGTAAGTGTCTGCTGGCCTTAGAGGCTGAGGACTACAGGCCACATCCTTACTAAAAGCTTCCTGAGGCCTGATCTTGATCAAAGCTCAAGTTATGGCTTCTTGGACCCCTGTTCATTTTCTGAGCCTTGTTTGCTAGAAAAGTTGGTTCTTCAGTGTTGGTTTTGAAAGCTGTCCAGAAGATGTCTGTGAAGTTTCTTTTCTCACTGAGCTAACCAGAGTCATACTGGATCATGTGTTGTCAAGAGCCAGGACTCATGCACCCAGAATTTAACATAAGAAATCCTTGTCAATACCTACTCTTTGGAAAGAGCTGTCTGCTCTTTCATGCCTGAATATGGTTAACTTGAGTTAACATGAGCATATCACAGAAATGACAGGATGTGACTTCAGAGGCTAGATCCTAAAGACATGGTGGCTTCTTGCTTTCTCATGGATCTTGCTCTCTGGGAGGAAGGCAGATGTCGGTCATTGTGTTGGTTAGATTTCCTTTGCTGCAATAAAACATGATGACCAAAGATAACTTGAGGAGGAAAGGGCTTGTTTTTATCTTACGTTTCAAAGTCCACTGAAAGGAAGCCAGAGAAGGAACTCAATACAGGACCATCGAGGCAGGAACTGAAGCAGAGGCCGTGGAAGAATGTTGCATATTGGCTTGCTCCTCAAGGTTTGCTCAGCCTGCCTTTTTATACTACCCAGGACCACCTATCCAGGGGTAGTACCTCACTCAGTGAGCTGGGCCCTCTCACATCAATCATTAATCAAGAAAATGCCCTACGTACTTGCCACAGGCACTCTGATAGAGGCATTTTCTCAGTTGAGGTTCCTCTTCCAGGTGACTCTAGCTTGTGTCAAGCTAATAAGATCTAATCTGGACAGCCATCAAGACCTTAGAATGGTGTCTGCATGCAGGACGTAAGCAAGTAAGTAAGGCCACTGTGCATACCCAACCTCAGCTTGCCAGCTATGGAAGGAGACCTTACAGTCCCACCCAAGCCTTCAGTTGAGATGGGATAAATTTTCCAGTCACATTCTAGAATACAGAAAAGGAGAGAAGTGCTGAAGACCACACAATCACATAGTACCCGGGTATGTGTGCTTCCCTGTCTCTCTCCTAGGCACTATCCACTATCCTAATGCCTCTGCTTAAGGCAGAAGAGGTATGGTCGTCTCAGGGTCTCTTGCTCTGCTATTTGCACCGATGACCACTGTTTATGCAGCTTAGCGACCAGTACTCAATGCTCATACTTTCTAGGTTTTAAAATTGTACACTAGCAAGCCCAGGGATGGAAGTGCCGAGCTCCATGGACCCATGCCCACATTTTATGATCTACAATTCAAGGGATGTTATTGGAAACTTGCCTGGATTGTCCTGCGGGTGTTTGTATGGCTTATAGGCATGTCCAAGTTGCTTCCTGAGGGCCACATGCATCTTAAGACATGCAAGAATGAAGCACAACACATTTGTAAATGACAACATTGCATTGCAATGAGCAAAGGCTGGACACCCCTGTACAATATCAGATACTGCATAAACAGTGCTAAGAAAAGTGAGCAGAAAGAAACAAACTGTGCTTCATGGTAAAAATGTCTGCTAATCTCATGTTTGCTCCATCTCATGGTGTATTTGTGTATTGTGTTCATGTGTGTCCATGTGTGAGTAGGCGTGTACATCTACCTATTTGTGCACATGTGGAACCCAGAGGTCAATGTCAGGAATCTTCCTCTAGCACTTTCCACTTATTTTTAACTTGTACTTATTTATATATTATGTATATAGTAAACCACATTACTTACTTTTGCATGTCTGTGTATGTGTGTGAGGGTTCAAGGCCAGGGGACAACTTAAGAGACTCAAATTCTCTTCCTCCACCATGTGGAGCCCAGGATTGAACTAAGATCAGCAGACTTGGCATCAAGCACCTTGTAGATTGAATAAGAATGTCCCTCATAGGCTCATATGTTTGAATGCCTGGTCCCTAGTTGCTGGGCTTTTAAGGAAGGATTAGGAGGTATGGCCTTGTTGAGGGAAGTGTGTCACTAGCTTTGAGGTTTCAAAAGCCCATACCAGGCACAGTCTCTTTCTACCTCATGCTTGTGGATAAGAAGTAAACTCTCAGCTACTGCTCCAGCACTGTCTGCCTGCCTGCCTGCCTGCCTGCATGCCTGCCTGCATGCCTGCCTGCATGCCTATCTGCCTGCCTTCCTGCATGCCTGCCTGCCTGCCTGCATGCCTGCCTGCATGCCTGCTGCTATTCTTCCCACTATGATGACCATGGACTAAGCTTCCCAAGTAAATGCTTTCTTTTGTAGTTGCCTTGGTCATGGTGTCACCTCACAGCAATTGACTAGTAAGTAAGATACACCTTTACCCAATGATCTATCCTGCTGGGCTTCCCCTTTATGTTTTGGAGGCAGGGTCTCTCACTAAACCTGAAGCTCTTAAATTAGCCCATACAGACTGGACAGTAAGACCCAGTGATCATCCTGTCTCTGTCTCCCTGCACTGGGGTTACAGACACATGCCACCTGTTTGGCTTCTTACGTAGATGATGGGGATTTGAACTCAGGCCCTCCTGCTTGCAGAGAAACACTCTAGCCACTGAGCCGCTCCCTAGCCCTTACCTCATGTCTTGCTATCATCTTGCTCTCCTTCCCTATCCTCCATATTGTAAGCAGCCGTGCCTGTATTCCTATAACTGTCTCCACAGACTGCATAAACAAAGTCGAAAGTCTGTCCTCACATGCTCTTTTAATTTGTACAGACACTCACTTTCCAAAGACATCTTCTGCCTGACACCGCGACTAAATCTATTTTCACGCATCTTGACACAGTGTTTAAACTCCACCCAAATGTGCCCTGTACTCGTTATGGGTGTTTTTCCAGTGTAAGCTTTCTACAGGGATGTCCCCTCCTGGAGCCAGGCCCCACACTGACTGCTGGATACAATTTGACTGACTGGAGCCACACCAACCTGACTGCTGGACACATTTTGATTCTATGGGGACTTCATCAGAAATAAAACAATAGGAAACAAAGGCAAGCAATTGGGTCCCCTTCTGAATGTTAACCTCAAATTCCAGAGCCATCTGAGATCCTGCAGAGAAACAGAATCATAAGTTGTGTGTGATATAGACCCTCTGTGAAAGGAAAACGGAAAGGCTGGGAAAATGGCTTAGGTTAAAGTATTGGCCACATAAGCATGGAGGTCTGAGCCCGAGCCACAGAACATTTATAAAAATCAAGGCCAGTGCTGGGGAGGAGACAGGAGGACCCTGGGACTCCTCTGGCCAGCCAATCTGACCAAAGCAGGGAATTCTGGGTCAACTGACACACCCTGTCTCAAAAAAAAATTTGAGGAATGATACTTGATGTTGTCTTTTTAACACACACACACACACACACACACACACACACACACTATCCAACATGAGATTACTTTGTCAAGATTTTTCTCAGAGTAAAGCTCTCTAGAATGAATTTAAAGTGATTTTCAAATCAGAAGCTGATTCGCAAAACATTTCATAATTGGGATTCTCCCCGACTCCTAGCAGGAAGCTAAAGATAGCTTTGCTTCCTGAGGTGTTTCCACCGTGCCCCTGCACTGTGCCCCTAGGTGGTGCCCAGTTCCAGGAAGGCCACCCGATGTGGCCTCCCCATAGGGTAAGGCCATCCCTGACAGTAGATAACAAGAGGGAGAAAACACTAGGGATTTTGGGGCTTTGCCATTACTCACGCCAAAGGAATGGCATGCCATTCCACGCCAGCTCAAGGGCCCACTCTCCAGGCCTCTGCCCCAGGGCAGGGGTGCTGGAAGGGAAAGCTACCAAAGGTTCCAGGCAGCCACAGCTGCCCATAGAGCTGCTGGCTCTGGGTCAGCACATTCACTTGGCCAACTCCAGTGTCCTCAGCCAGAGGCTAAGAAGCCTGAGCTGTGAAGTTCTGAGTGGGAAAACAGAGATGGAACAGCCAGGGGGTTGGGGAGAAGGTGGGGAGGGGAGCCAGGGCAAGTGGCTATGGAGGAAAACACCCACCTTGCCACCTGCTTTGGTCTCCTCTACAGGTGACAGGGAGAATCAGGGAGCAGGAATACAGACCTCTCGTGGCAAAGTGGAGCTCTTCAAAAGCAAACCCAGGGCAGACTTACCATGTGTGGCAGAGGTAGTCTAGGGGCAGAGTTGGGACAACCTTCCAGCCAAAATGCCAGAAATGGCCCCTAATGAACAGTGAAGCTCCTATAACACATGGAAAAAAGAAATCAGGGTGCCTGGAAAGAGAAGGCTTCAGGCCCATGTGGATGACCAAGGGTCAGGATAGCCAGCCCCTTCCTACAGGAGGTTGCAAACCAGGGCAGACAGATGTGAGAGCTAGATTTCACGTCAAATGAGGACTGCAGGAGTGGGGTGTTGGTCCACCCAAGAGTACAACACACAAGCGCCCTGTTTCTTAGGTAAACAAGAATGAAGGAGAACACAACAATGGTCCATAAGACTGTTCCATCACTCAGCGGCCCGGCAAACCACTATCAGCTAGCGCAGTCCTACAAAACCTCAGTTATTGGTGGTTTTTTTTTTCAAAGAGTACTCTTGAAATTAGACCACACCACAGACAATGTGTCCTGGCTGGCTCCATCCAGCTGCGTCCCTCCAGTGCTTTCTTGACTAGGGAGAGGAGCACAGATAGCACTTTGGAATTTCCCACAGTGACCATCTCTTTGGGCTCAGTTGCTGTGCTCTCCTATCCTCTTGGCTACCCTCGTGTCCTCCTCTATAGCAAAAGAGCCTGACCTCATTCTTGGGACCCTACAAAAGCCTCCAGAGTTCTAGCCCTGGCCACATGTTGAGATTCCTACTGGAGCTTTGTAAAGCCCCCAACTTCCTGTCCTTCCTGTAAAACTCCACAGCAAGTGCTCGAGGGACAGGGAAATACCCTGGAGACTCTAATAAACAACTCAACAGCCTCTTTCAGTTTGAATTTTTTAATGGCATAAAATCATAGGAAAAATAACCAAAATTCACTACACGGGTGCTCCTTTGGCAATGTACAGATGGAAGGACAGGTACAATCCTCGGGTCACACTGTTATCTCCAGAGACCTCACTCTGATTTCAGCTCCCCCAGGCCTGAGGACTGTTCCCTGTGCTCTCCCCACTGTATCGGTGAACCACACCACCTGAGGAGAATGCAGACTGTGGGGTGCCCTGAGGGAGCCATCTGTCATCTGCTCTTACCCCACTGCTATGAGCTTGAGTGTAGCCCCTGAAGGTTCACTTGCCAATGGGTGAAGCACACGGTTTGCATGGGGCTGATTTTATCCCTGACCACAAGGAGGACATGTGAGCTCAAGCCAGGAAAAATAGCAGTTAACCCTGCACATGGATGAAACTTTGAAGAGGGCCCACTGTCCCAGCCTGGCCTTTCAGAGCAAGAAGGCTCTAATTGGGGTTAGTCTATACTCAATTGTAGGTTGACTTTCTATTGGGATATGCTGTCTCCTTCAATAAGGAGGTCTGGATGGGAGGCTGCTGGAGACCACTGAGACACCAAGGACTGAGGTGAGAGGTCACAGGGCCTGGATGGACCTATGTGGGCTTAGGTCCTGTTGTTCCTGAACTCTCAGCTCCTTCAGCCAGTTAGTGATCGTGATCATGACCTGAAAGGAACTTGACCATATTTCGCCTCTCACCTGCCTTGGCACTCTGACACAAAGCTGGTGACAGACTCTGGGTCTAAATAGCCAGATGAGACTGTTGGGCAAACCTCTCATAAAGCAAAAACGGGAGTAGGTGACTCCATTCGTCGGTTGCCTGAAAGTGTGCAGAAAGTGTGCTTCTCATTATGTTAGGACATCTGTGGAAGGCAAGTGAGGAACAGAAGGGCAACTGTCTTTCTTTTCCTATTTCAAGCAATACCTTTCTGGGCCGGTTCTTCCGTGTGTGATGTGAGTTCAAATATAGGTGTACAAAAAAAACCCGCACTCTACCAGCAGCTGAGGTTACATCACACACACGCCTGCTAAGGCTGAGACCCAAGAGAGAAGGCAGCTGCTTGCTATTCTCAGGGATAGATTTCCCCATGTAGCACTTTGTGCTGGTCCTCACTTAGCCAGACTTGGTGTTTGCTTCTTGCTTCCCAAATTCTAGTCTGGGTAAAGCAGAGGGAGGTACTTGCCCATGTGGACAGTCATGCCTCTACCAGCTCTCTGGCAACCTGGCTTTGAGGATGAAGAACAGAACCAACAGATTGAACCTTAAGTGAGACCCCATCAGAGATTCCACACAGAGACAGAGAGCACTCAAGCCCAGGGTCTCTCTTTTCAGTGAGTCTTGGCCTCCTGGAGGGAGTTTCTAGCTCTAACCATTGCATCCTAACCTAGTTACCAGTAACTAGTGATTCCATTGCCGATATACCCTCTAAGCCCATTACACTTGAACAGTCAAACGTTCAAGTGATGAGCTCAGAGCAGTCACCCTGGTATGGCCACCCTCTCCACCTTCCTGTTTAAAAAAACAATTGGTAATTGAGCCTGCTCACTCCAGCTTCCAAGATCCCAAGCCACAAGGAAAGGATGCCACACTTCTGCAGCTATCAATCCCTGTTACCCTGCAAATGGAAAAGAAGCTGAGGCTAAGCAAAGTAGCCAGGATCCATCTCATCGATCTCTGCCCAGCGCACAACCCTATCCCTTCAGGATGTGCATTTGAATAAAACAAACAATAAATCATTTGCCAAACAAAGCACACTGTGCTCAAGACACATACCCAGGCTGCTGTTGAGACTCCTCCTGGAGGCACTATGCTGGATGGAAAACATTCCCCACAGAATAGTCTGAGCGTCACTTAGGCAGAGCAGAGCAGATAGAGAGGTGGATACAGAGCCCAGGATCTCACCTTCAGGTCCCGCTCAAGGATGCACCTCAGCTGGACACAGGATGGGCCTCATTTTCTGAGGCCCAGGAGCGTGAACAGTGTTTCAGGTTTAGGGAGCAGGGGATGAGGGATCAATCTACCCAGCTCATAATGGGAGACAGACATTGAAGTCCTGATCCCTGAAGTGTGCCATGGGGTCCCAGGTAAGACTTATTTTTCTTAACTGCCTCTGTTGCCACACCCCATATCTAAATAGGGAGATGAAACACACTACATCCTAGGCGGAGGAAGGCAAGAGGTGACTTCGGTTGTTGGCAAACGGAAAGATTCATACAGAAAATCTATTTCTGGTGACGTTAAAATAAATGAGGAAAGTCATTGAGAAAATAACTAGAGAAAAATGGGACTGCTGCATCAACATGCAATGAATTCAAACTCATATGCACAGATGCCGGGCTATGTCTGTGTTTCAGACCTAGAGACTGCCCTGTGTGGATGGGCAGGTACCTGGGTCAGGGTGGGCTGACAGAGCAAGGACTGAAGAAGAACCTAGAGGCATCAGGGCTGACCACCATGACTTTGGACAAGGGGGCCCAGCCTTCAGAGAGCTTCCTGTCTCCTGACATACAGTAGGCAGCACCTACATTTCTGTTCAGTCAGTTCTTAGGAATTGTACACTCATATTCATTCCACAAGCCAAACCTCTTCTCGTGGGCTCCCTTCCTGCTCCCGCTGTGATTCTGTCTCTTTGACACCAGCCAGGGTGTTATGAGTGCCGTTGACATCCTCCTTCCTCATAACCTTCCCAGAGGGCTCACTCCTACTTCTACACAGATTTCCTCCAGTTTCAAAGGAAACTTAAATGTAGACTCCTGGATAGGCTAGGGGGAAGGGGATGAAAGTCATGGATGCTAGGGCAAATGAAAATTTCAGGGTTGTCCCCCAGAGGGGTCAAAGTTCACCACTAGAAACTTTATGGGCCTATTTGTAGCAGCTTTGCTTGTGGAAGCAGGTAGACCCTGTGACTCTGAGGTGCCCATGTCTCTGATATGATAGGTTTTGCTGAATCTTAATAAGATAAACAGGTTAGCCCAGAGAGGCAGTTTTGAGTTAAGGGCTCTCTGCTTCTGTTAAACAGATGCAACCCCCACCTAGAAGAGTCAAGTGCTGGAACTGTGTACCCCACATCCTACAACCTGGCCTCATTCTTGGCCTTTGAACTAGCATCTGCTCCAGGGACACCTGGTCACCCTAGCCAGAACCTCTAGGTCTTGGTTCTTAGTGCACCTCTGACTGGTGTCATGACATAGCCTAGGAACTCAGCCTGCAGCCTCAGTCTCCCTAAACCAACCTCTGCTCTGGGTCACACCTATAGCCATCAGCTCTTTCCTTAGTCTGCAGCCACACACTGCAAACATAGGCCATAAACCAATGCACTCGGTTTTTAAAACCATGCACGGCAAGTGCTTTACTTACTGAGTCATCCTCCTAGCCCCAAATTTCTAGGTTTCATGATGGGGAGGGGTCACTCAAGACTCTTCAACCTATGAAAAGAGGTCTGCAAACATGTTTCTACAGAAAGAACTGCCAATGCTCCAGACTCTCCACGGGAGGGAGGCACTGGTATCTCGGGCGGGTTCAGACTGTTGGCTGGTCTCCCTGAGATTGCTAAGCCCCAAAGCACTGTCTTTTCCTATTCCTCTCTGACCCTGCTCCAGCTAGCTGCATCCAGACACCTGCTGTTCCCCAGGCAGGAGAGGCCACTTCCCACTGTGAGGCAAGCTTACAGAAGCCTCTCTGTCTGAAATACTTCAGTTCTGTTGGCTGCCAAGAAAATGTTCACACCCAAACCTGCCCTACTCAGTGAAGCCTTCCAGTTCTCCACAGGCCCATTCCACCTGTTCTGCCCCACCTCTGCACTGGATCACCCCTCTGCCTCCCTTGGGGAGGTAACTTCCATATCCCTGGGGACCAGGGACATTCATAGGACAGGCACTGTCCTAAATGGCAGTACTAAGCATGCTGTGTGTACAGTCTAAGTATTCAATAAAGATTTAAGCGTTGCATTTGTCTCTTCTTATAGACCATCAAACACTGCTAGCATTTGGGGGAAAACTCAGAAAGAGCCCTTAAAATATTTCCAGATTGCTAAGAACAGACCTAACTCCGCTCAACACAGTGCAAAATTATTAAATTTCTGATTCTTGCACTTTTATATTACATTCGAACCCAAGTTGGAGCTTTGCTTTAAAAAAAAAAAAAAGCTTAAGTGAGGAGGCTGGTGACATCACCAACAGAGGACTGCTATGTTAAAGCCTGCTATGTGGGCAAAAAGAAATGTATTGAATTACTGATGCATTTGATCAAGAGTCGCTAGGAGCTCAGGCAAAGAACACTAAGTCAACAGCGGCTGGAAGTTAAGGACAGGGTGACTGGCTGTGTCAGAGCACCCCCATCTAGCACTTAAGTGTCTTCTGTTGATGTAGGCTGCTTTTAGGTCCAGGGAAACCACTCTCGGAAGAAAGCAGTCAGGAACAACGGTTCCTTACATTCGTAACAATGCAGGATAATGTGGCTAGAGACCGGGAGGGGTTTTTGTTTTGGTTTTATCTGTGAACGGCACAGTACAATCAGAACTATGGAGGAGTTTTATCTACGAAGCTAAATATTTTATGCTCTTTGAGAGAACATTTGCAAGCTTTGTGTTCATTAAAGGAAGTACCCTACAGCAACGATTTGCTGGCCTAGACTGAGTGTCTGTGCACCTTTGAATGCAACAGACAGGACATATACCTTCTGGCTGCTTATTAAATCACACTGACTGCCTCCCCTGTAACTAGAAGAGGGCTTCTACGTTGGAGAACCAAGGTGTTTTGGCCTGGATTCTATGCCTGATGCAACCGTGTGCCACCATGTTTTCTAGAACCATCTCAGGACATTCCAGAATCTTCTTCTTAGGTGTGTCCAAGAATTAAGACTTCACACTCCCTCTGAAAGAGTATGTGCAGGAATGAGAAAAAGAAGCTTGGTCCTTGAGAGTCTAGCTCTCTGCTTCATTACCTAGAGCAATCGCCTCCCTCTTTTCCTCTCTCCTCCCTCAGCCCCATCTCTCTCCTCCCTGTTTTGTAGAAGATCAGGGTGAAGGGAAACTGGGGTGAAGGGAGAAAGATTGGAGAGAAACTTGGACAAGAAGTGCTCTCAGCTGGACTTGTTCCCCCAGGGGGGTCCCCTTGGGTCTCTAAGGGACCTGGAAAGCAGTCTAGGGCATTTTTTTAGAAGGAAGCACTTTACCCACGGAGGAAGCTAGAGTCTTTCTCACTTCTCTCCTCAAAACAACTAGCCCATGATCCACAGTATGTTCTAGAACACATGACCAATATGGAACTGTTACAATGGTCTTCAACATGTGAGTTTGACTCCTTTGGGGGTCAAATGACCTTTCACACAGATTACCTAATACTATTGTAAAACACAGATTATTTACATTAGGATTTCCAAGAGTAGCAAAATAATAGTTATGAAGTAGCAATCAAAATAACTTTGTGGTTGGGGGAGGATCACCACAACATGAGGAGCTATATTAAAGGGTCACAACATTGGGAAGGCTGAGAACCACTGGGCTAGGGCAAGGCCACTTGTGGGAAATTGTGCCATGAGAAAAAATGGACTGCTGGTATCTTCAAAGCCTGATCAGAGCCCTTGTCTGTGTCTGCCTCCATGTGCCCTTCTCTACCTACAGGGAAATGGGCTGCCTCCAAGACTCAAAGATCAGCATCTCCAGAGGAGACTTGGCCCTCCCTATGGGTGGAAATCCACCTGTGTGGGGAATCCCAATAACAAAACTAAATAGAAGCTGGTTCCTGTGATGGGAATTTCATACAGACAGGTGGAGACAAGAAGGGAGGCCTCCAGGCAGAGCATCAAATCCTGCAGGTGGGCATCCAGCTTTGGGGCTGGCCTCTTTGAGCTGGAGAAGAAAGGAAGGTCAAAGCTGGCAGAGCTTCACAAGATACCCATGGCAGATAGAGCTCCCCACTTCCAGGCCCCATAGAGGGGCAGCTTGCTCTCAGAACAGCACTTGGGCTTGTTGGCCTTGAGTCAAGGTCAGGGCCTTGTGTACAGAGAGCACGCAGCCCTCAGAGCAAACTGTTTAGAGGCTGGCTCGGGAGACACAGCCTGGAAACTCCAGCTCCTTGGAGTGGGAGACAAAATAAAATGACACATTCTAAAGGCTACTTGTCATAATATACTGCAATCAAGCATCCATCCAAACAAAAATCCAGAAAGCTAGTAGAGGAAAAAAATGGAACTAATTTTCTTCTCAGTACAAATGGTGACTAATGTCCAGCTGGGAGAATCTAAATAGATCCAAGTCCTAACAAAAATTATGTCTGTTTCTTGACTAGAAACCCAGCACCTGCCCCAAGGACATGGTGACGGAGACTTGGACACCCTCAAGCTCTTAGTTCAAGTGAGAAGGCCCCTGATTGATCTGCAAGCAGAAGCCAAGTTTTTGCTCTTCGTCCTCTCCACTGCACCAGAACCTTTGAATCCAGGTCCATCTCCTGTTCTAAAGACTGAATCACCGGGCTGTGGGGATGGCTTAGTAGGCGTTTACCATATGAGCATAACTACCTGAGTTTGGATCCCCAGCTCCCATGTAAAAGACCAAGTGTGGTGGCATGTACCTGTAACCCAAACACTGCGATACATAGAGACAAGGGGGTCCTTGAGACTCAGTAGCCCATCAATCTAGACAAAACAATGAGCTTCAGGCCAGTGAGAGGCCCTGGCTCAATAAACAAGACAGAGGGTAGGAGAGATGGCTCAGTGACTAAGAGCACTTGCTGCTGTTGTAGAAACCTGGTTCAATTCCCAGCACTCATTTGGCAGCTTACAACCGCCTTTAACTCCAGTTCCAGAGGATCGGACCCTGGTGGGCATGAGGCAAGTATGTAGTGCGCATACAACAAACATGGGCAAAGTACTCACACACATAGTATAAAATCAGCATCTTTTTAGAAGATGGAGAAATGACACCAGACACCTTCGAACCTCAGACAAGGACATATGCAGGTAAGTATTCCTGTGAGTGTGCACATGTGAGCAAACACACACACACACACACACACACACACATACACACACACACACAAGGGGTGGGAGAGAAAGAGACAGGGTAGAAGAAGAGTCACACCTGCTCAGGTTCATATCGGAGGATCACATCCTTCTGACACCATCATTCCACCTCAGAGTGCTTGCCCAGAGCCCCAGTTTGTGCCATCTCCCTCAGGAAACAAAGACCTGTTTGTTCTATTGGTGGCTCTGTTCCAGGCAGGGTGACATGGCTGAAGAGCGCTTGGCCTCCTATACCGTTCCTGTTCCTGCACAGACTCCCACACCACTGCCTCTGCTCCCTTTGCCCATGCACTCTTTCTCTTCATACCCCAAACATCCTGAATCTTGGGTACCCTGTAATAGTCTGGCCATTCCCGAGCAGATGCAGAATCACACATCTACTGCAGGAGCTCATGAAACTGTCATCCCCACACTGGACTGTCTAAGTGATCAGAGACTGTGATGCCCACACTGAGACCAGAGGCCCACACAAACTTCCCAATCAATACACCACTCTTTACCCCAGTCTACTGACACCCAAACATCTGACTACAGCACAGCACAGCTAAGGACCAATTTTCAAATGAGTTTCCTTACTCTTGATAGAGTTTCTGTCTGTTTGCAGAGAGAGAGAGGGAAAAAAAAACACAAAACCTCCCTATTGTTATCAATACTTGATACCAATTCTGTAACAAGCTAGATTAAATGAATTCTTGCTTGTATTTAAAAATGATTTTTAAAATAAGTAACCATCCTTTAAAACTACTTTACATGGCCTCTCCTTTATTGGGAATCAATATAAAAGGATATGTTAATTTGTTTTTCTGAATTACGTGGCTAAAAGTTTTTTATTTCATAAGCTTCACCAAACCCTTTGAAGTATTTATTTATGTAGCTGAAAGAAAGAAACCCATATTTGTGGCAGAGAGCCAGATGCAGTGAGTACAGAGGCTGTGAACCACATCAAAAGTCCCTGTGTGGCACACCTGGATGGGGCGGACTCCAACCCGTGAGATTTGTGGAGCAGCAACAAGACCTGAGAAAAGGAAAGGGGGCTAGGTGGTAATTCCCAAAAGGAGGACCCCCCCAGCTGCATCCAGCATCAGCCTCCACCATCTGCCTCTCCTGGAGAATTAGAAACATTTCATATTCCTACCACCTTAGGTGTGGTTTATACGTCCCAACCATCTGGAGGGCAGGTGGAATCTACTCAGAGAGCCCCCAGAGCAGTGGTTCTCAGCCTTCCTAATGCTGCGACCCTTTTCTACAGTTCCTCATACTGTGGTGACTGTCTATCATAAAATTATTTCATTGTTACTTCATAACTACAGTTTTGCTACTGTTAGGAATTGGGATGCAAGTATCTGATATGTAGGATATCTGATATGTAGGATATCTGATATGCAACTCAAAAGAAGTCACAACTGGAACCACTGCCCTAGTACCTGGAGAGGTTCAGAGATGTTCCAGAGCTGACCTATTCTTTGGAGGAGAAGAAGAGTTAAGCCCAGAGCGTTTAGGAGTCATCCACAGCTTCATTGTTTTATGTTATGGTTGAAAGGCTGACCTTATACCCCGATTCCACATCTTTCCTTCTGGGCTACACTGCCTCTTGGTGCGGTTGCCTCGTTTCTGCCTGGCTTCACACCCAGCCTGGTTTAATTCAGGCCATAAGCCTAGGTTAACGTCCACAGACAGCAAGTTGTAGTTTTGCCTCATGGATCACTAACACCAGAATCAGTGGTGCATGATGGGGAATGAATTCGCTCCTGGTGCACCATGAGTGAAAGCACTATGAGATTAAATAGCTAAATTATGCAAAGTTTACATAATTGTTCAGCTCATTGAGCAATAATTAAAGTTGCCTAATACGCCACATCATATTGATCCCAACACTTCTTTCAAGTAGTACACAGAGAAAGACTCTATCCACTAACGTGATTTTGTTCACTTGCTGGACAACCTGGAGAGTCATTTCTCAGATACTATCTACCTTTTTAGAGGCAGTGTCTCTTGTTGACATGACTCATCAAATAGGCTAGACTATCAACCTCAGCAAGTCCAAGAGATGCGCTGTCTCTGCCTCCCCAGAGCTGGGATAACAAGTGTGCAGCACCACACCTGCCATGCTATATGTAGATTCTGGGTCTTGAACTTGGGTCGTCTTGCTTATAAGGCAAACACTGTCCCACTAAGCCATCTCCCTGGTCCCATGTTGGTTTCTACCATGTGCGATGTATATAGCATTAGGTATTTTAGGAAACATATCTGGTTTCCTAGGTGTTGATCACATGCTTGCTAATGTATGTGTATCCTCTGACTTCATCCCAGCAGCCATGCAAAGTAGTGATGGTCAGTCTACTCCTGAGAACTGAGCATCATTGTCTGAACTTAAGTCATTTAAATAAGACCACACCAGAGGCAGGATTCAAATCCAAGTCTAAACCCAAAGTCCAAGGTCTCAGAAACATACCCTTTATTGTCAGCCTGGTAGAAGAGCTGAACTGTTAAAACAAATCAACTAGAAACCTAAAAGAGACTTGAACAAGTAATTTAGAATAGGGCCAAATGTCCTTCCATAGAACCAAGAGGATCCAGAGAGGTTTTGGGAAGGCTAAGACATGTGACAAACTGAGCTGGAGGCTGAAAAGGCTCCATGTCTTACGGTCTAGAGAGTTGGAGGGCCTTTGGGGAGACCAGGCCACAGCTTTATTTGCTAGGAAACAGCAAGCCAACGATGACCTACATTGCACAGGGCTTTCTCAAGTGACTCTCAGGTGCTGAGAGGCCAGACTCTCTCCTTTAACAGCTACATTCCCTTCTGTTTCAGAGCAGAGCCTCCCCAGGTGAGACCCAAACACCATAAATGAGAAAATGAATCAGCAAGGGAAGAGAACGCATGTAGTTCCAGTTCCCCCACTGTCTCCAAACTTGCCTCCTTGGGAAGTCCTGTAGGTTCTCTTTGATCCAGTATCCCCTTAAGAACTGGCCCTGCCTCTCCTTTATGGTTTGCCTCCTCTTTCCATGATCCAGTGCACATCAATACACATCGAAACAGACATCTTTGGAAAGCGCAGAAGCTCATTCACACCAACACACATGCTCCAGAGAGCCTTACACATAAGCACACATGCTCCAGAGAGTCTTACTTCATCACCAGTTCCTCCACTCAACAACAGCCAGCAAGAGACTGCTTCCAAAGACTGAGCTCACAGTCCAGTCCTAACCTAAGCCCCTGGTCAGCATCCCTTTTGGAAGCAGAAAGGAGGCTAGTGCATTCCGAAGGCTGAAGAAAGCATTAGAAATTGGGTAGGTGTGTGGAGTCGTGGGGGTGGGGGTGGCGATGGAGGCATCCCTTTGATAGGACATGTTAATGGTGAGATTGTTGCCCTAGAAGAAAATACCAGGTGCTCTGCAGAACGTACCTCAGCCTACAAATTTGTCTCTGACCAGCAGGGGCGTGGTTTCAATAAAAGTCCTCAGAGATGGAGCCATGAGGACCAAGGAGGGACAGTCAGGCACAGAAGCACAATCTGACCTACTGAAATGGATTCATGCCCCTTCCCATACCTCTCTGTACTTCCTCTTCGTTAAAAGATTTGCATGGCGAATGCCTGGAGCCGAGCAGATCTCTCCCAGGACAGAGTTTCAAGGGCAGTTTCAAGTCTTCCTCCAGGCTATCTGAGGTGATAGGGCTGCTGACCCAGGAGCGTGCTGGGCCAAGTGTGCCTCCACAGCAGAGATCAATGAGTTTCCAGGCTGGGAACCAATGACCAGCTCTGTTCTAACCTTGTGGCCAGACAGGGGCTCCAGGAAGCATTCAAGGACAATACCTCCCTTACTGAAACTTCAGGGCTGATTTGCTTGAGGGGTTCTGGATTATCAAATCCAGTTTATCCAGTGACCTGGCCTTTCAGTAAGGCAAACAGCTGCTACCAACTTCCAAACCAGAAAACTGTTGGGTTGTGTGAAGGGGTAGTGACGATCCACAGATAGCAGTAATCCCAAGGGACAAGCACCTGGGCCTCAACCTGGCATTTAGAAGACAGAAACCCTCTCCATGACAACGTGGACCCCACCTTTTAGGCAAATCAACACCTGGCCTTTTGTTTCCCCAGGGCCTTGAACTTGCACTGAGAGACCCAGCCTCCATCTGTTGTCTTTGTCCTGAAAGCAGAGGGACCTTAGCAACCACCAGCAGCTCACAGTTTCATGCCCCCTTTGGCTTAGTCCCTCAGCTTTGGAAAACCATTCCCACCCTCATTCCTCAGCTCCACTTTAACTAAGCATAGTTTTTTACGTTGTAGGAAAATAAATGCATAAACATCCTTGCAAAGGTGTCCAGGCACCTTGGGTCACGAGGCACTTAGGTACAAGGACATTACTGACTGGGCAAGAGACACGGTCATTTCTAGAACACATGAGCACCCTTTGCTGGTCTTCCTTCAAACTCTCTGACACAGTCAAGGCTCCATTTTCTTCCTGTAGTTTCTGAGGTTCCAACACTTACAGAGTCATTGTAACTCAATATAAACCTGCAGGCATCACACTCTAACCTTTCTAGAATGATACTTCATGACTGGAAAGAATTTAGGTCAGGTCCAGTCCTTAGTCCTCAGGCTTGGCTCTACCTCATTACCCTGTGGGTCTCCAAGCCTTCCCCAGATGGTCCCAGGAAACACCAAGATGGGTACCGCTGGCCTTTGGCTCTAAGACCTCCTCAGGTCCGCCCCCCACCCCCCAAATGGACTTGCAATTCCTGGCGTCAGACCTAGCTACCAGCCAGGTTTCCCCACCTCGACCATGAATCCCCAACTGACTGGGAAGGCACCCGGCCCTAGACCGGTCGCCAGCATCCCCGCAGCGCCCCCGCTGCACCGGGAGTTGGCGCAACTCGAGTCACTTTCTGGAAAAGCTCCAGTCTTAAGCCCTGCGTGCGCAGCCCCCAACACACCGGTTGGCACCCCCTCCCATTTCCACTGCGTTCACACACGTCCCTGGGTTGCTTTCCTCTTCCCACGGTCGCCACCCGCAGACACACACCCTCTGTGTAGCTGTTCACGGAAAGAGCTGCCGAGGTGGTAACCAAGTTCGGACCGCGCCTCCGGCAGGTAGCCGGGGTCGCAAGGTCTCCATTCGATAGCACCCTGTGCGCTAGGAAGATGGCAAAGACTTAGCTCGGACGCAGCTCCCGGACACGACCCGTCCCTCCCTGGCAGTGGCCCAGGTTATCCAATGTGCACCGGGAGCACGGCCACCCACCCGCCCTCACCGCGCCACTCACCTCCCAGGGACCGGTGCTGTCGCGCCTATCGCTCCTCCGCGGCGACTCCACATCTCCCGGGCACCCGCCCGCCGCGCTGCGCTCCCGGGCGCCCGCTGTCCCCGCCGGCGCGAGGGAGGGTCGTGGGGACGCGTGGGCAGTGAGGTACCTACGCTGCCGGCGACTTCTCCCGCAGCCCGCAGCCCGCAGCCCGCAGCCCGCAGCCCGTAGCCCGTAACTCGTAACCCGCAGTCGTCAGCCCTCAGGCTTACAGGAGAGCAGGAAATCTGTCTGGCCCGGTCCGGCAGCCACCAGCACTGGGCTAGGTCTCGGGCTCCGGCTCCGGCTCCGGCTCCGGCTCCAGCTCCTCGGCGGGGGCGGGGCCCTGGCGCTGCAAGGGGCGACGGCGACGCCTGGTGCCTGGCTCTGGGAGCGCACCGCGGGCGCCCACTCTCCTGGAGCTTTGGCCTTTACACTGGGAGGATGCAGTCACATGCTGTCTCTGGGGAGCCCTCTCCTGGCACTCTGACTGTACAATGTATCAGGGAGGGTCCCAAAAGGCGATGACACTCAGACAAGCCGTAAAGAAGACTCAAGGTCCCTCCTATTCAGCCTTAGCCCTGGACTCCACAAAGTAGTGTGGCGCTTTAGGTCTCGCAACTGGTAAAGCAGGGAGGTACCCCTGGTAACAGCCCTGCTTCAGAGAAGTTAGCAGAGCTGAGAAATGTCTTAGACACTTCCTCCCAGAAAAGGGTGTGCGGGCGCCCCATCGTGGGTGCTGAAGGGTATACAAATAGTAAGAAATGTCTGTCGAAATTAAACACACAAGAAGCAGAGCACAGTACGGGGACCAGATCTGCTGCTCTGGGGACTTATTTCATAGTGGTTTAGTTTGGACTATAAATGAAATCCAGCCTGACACAACCTAGAATTGAGTCTCAAGAGGAAATAATCTAGATCAGGTTGGGCTTCAGGCATGCCCACTGTGGGTTGTTAATTGATAAAGGGAATCTCATCCCACTGTGGGCAGCACCATTCCCTAAGACAAGGGTCCTGAACAGTGTGAGAGAGGCTAGATGACATTGGGCAAGCAAGGGTGTGCTTAATCTATTTGCTCTTGACTTTGTAGGTGATGTCTGAAGTTTCCTCCTGGACTTCCCTGAAATACTTAACTAACTTGGAGTTGTAAGTCAAAGAAATCATTTCTTCCAGAACTTACTCCCCCCACCCCCCGCCCAGGTTATTTTTTTTCCTCAGCAACAGAAATAAAACTAGAAAAAGGACATCCTGACTGGGAGGCAGAAAGCACAGCAAAGCCGTGGTGTTCATCTTGGTTCTGAACCTTTTTGGTCAAGCCAGGGCATAGCCTCATGGAGATGCTGTTTCTGTGTTGGGAACCTAGCTTGTAGAACTTATAAATGAAGGAGGGGATAAATGAAGGAACAGCAAGAAAGAGGCGTGCATAGGATGTTACCTCACCCTGTGTTTTACTGCTGTTACTGCTGCAGAGCCAAGCTGGCTTACAAGATGATGATTTCAAAGAGCCACCTTAAGCCAAAGACTTAATTTCAAAGACTCTTAAGTCGGCCGGGGCCTGTATTGGACAGAGCTGTAGACTGGAAGCCTGAAGAGCTACGGAACCCTCCAGAGCGCTAAGAATGTTCTTCCTTTCCCATGGTTCCAGGACCCAAGCTCGGTCTTCCTTCTCTGCTGGGAAACTGGATCTTCCTCTTCCTTTCCTACCTCACCTAGCCCTGCTCCTGGGGGCTTCTCCAGAGCTGTAACACCTTCGTGTGCACATCATTCAGAAGCATGAGGCCTTCCAGACACCTGCAAGCTCAGTTCTTCTGGTGCCTTCTGCCAGTTCAGCCCCAGTCCTTTCTCTTGCCTTCTGGGCCTTGACTCTGCCTCTGTGCATCTTGAATGCAGTCCCTTCTCTTTCTCTCTGTGCTTGCCTCTCCTGTGACAGCGCTGTCCTCTGACATCAGACCCCTGTGTAAAAACCTCGAGTAAACCTGACTGCAGTGATGCTGTGTCCCACTTCCCCAGTGGCTCTGGAGCCCTTGCTCATCTAATGCAGCCGTGGTTTCTCTTGAAAAGCTGCTTCCTGCTAGGTCTCTCCCGTTTTGCTACCTTCCTATCAATTGTCTTTCCAGCGCCCTTATACCCCTCTTCTCTCTTGTAGCCTTCATCAACAGCATCACTGACAGAGTCATGTTGTTTTGTTGTTATTTTGAGACAGGATATCTTAGTTAGGGTTTCCACTGCTGTGAACAGACACCATGAAGGGGCAACATTTAATTGGGGCTGGCTTACAGATTCAGAGGTTCAATCCATTATCATCAAGGTGGGAAGCGTGGCAATGTTCAAGCAGGCATGGCTCTGGAGAAGGAGTTGAGAGTTCTACATCTTGTTGAGAAGGCTGGCAAAGCCCACTGTCTTAGTTAGGGTTTTGGTGCTATGAACTGACATCATGACCAAGGCAATTCTTATAAGGGACAGCATTTAATTGGGGCTGGCTTACAGGTTCAGAGGTTCAGTGCACTATCATCAAGGAGGGAGCATGACAGCATCCAGGCAGATATGAGCCTGGGGGAGCTGAGAGTTCCACCTCTTGTTCTGAAGGCAGCTAGGAGAAAACTGGCTTCCTGCAAACTAGCACCAGGGTCTTAAAACACATGCCCACAATGACATAATATGTCACTCCTCGTGGACCAAGCATTTAAACACATGAGTGTATGGGAGCCAAACCTATTCAAACCACTACACAAGGTCTCGCTATGTGGCTCTGGCTGTCCTGGAACTCACTATGTAAACCAGGTCAGTTTTAAATTCACAGAGATCCTTCTGCCTCTGCCTCTAAAGTGCAGGCATTGTTTGCTCTTTTAGTATCTCTCTTTTCTTTGCTCCAGGGCTGGAAATGCCATCAGCCCAGACTGTGCTCCTTCTTACCTTCTATTCCTGCAACAGGAGACACCCAACAGCCAGAACCCGCAATGAACACGTAGGCTGGCAGAGCAAAGCAGGACAGTCCCCAGCAGGCAGTAGCAGGCAGCCCTGGTCCCTGTCCAGAGCCCAGTGGGGAAGCAGGTAGTTTCCTCCTGAGTGTGCCTGCCCTCAAGGAACAGCCCAGGTTGGGTGTGGCCAAGTGGCCCAATGACCATCACCCACCCAGCTCTGGACTTTATTGCTGCTGGAACTGCAGATCCAAGCTAATATTAAAGACAGTGACAGTTTCAAAGCCTTGATAAGCTTGTTAACACAGCATGGGTGGGGAGGCAGAGCCTGTTATCCACCAAGAGGGGAATGTGTTGCCTTAGTCAGACATCTGCTGTTGGAAAGTGACAGCCTTGGGAACATGATGAGGAGGCAGATGGCTCTTCTCTCCCAGTAATATCTGCCCTGTTGGACCCCAAATGTTCTTCTAGGAATTAAGTGGTATTCCTTAGCATCTACTGAAGCCTACAGACGTCCTGCCATTCAGACATGGGTTATCCTTCATTATCTTTGCTCTTCACTTGGGCTTAGCATCCGTTCTCTTCTCCTCATCCTAAACAACAAAGTCCTCCCTGCCTCATGCCATCTTAAATGCCCCAATTACTCCTGCCTTTTAGCATCCCAGACTTAGTCTCTCTCTACTCATAGTTTCCTCGGCCTGACTGAGCCCCTCTGAGGATTTCCATGCACCCCTCAGTCTCCTGAATTCTCTTCCATATCTGGCTGTGCCATTTCTCCTTTGGAATATGGTCCCATCCAGGCAGGATTCCCAGAAGTATACCATCACCAGACCATGTCTTCTGTCTTCCATTGCCCCCAAGAACTTGACCACTGGAATTTTCTTCAGTAACTTAAAAAATCATTTTTATGATTCAAAGAAATTATGTGTGTATGTGCGTCTATGTGTGCATTACACACAGTTGAGTATAGGTGCCTATGGAGTCCAGAAGAGGGTGCTAGATCACCTGGAGCTACAGTTACAGGCTCTTATGAACCACTCCATGTGGGTACTGGGAACTGAACTCAGGTCCTCTGCACAAAAAAGAAGCATTCTTTACCACTGAACCGTTTCTCCAGCCCTGCAGTAATGTTTTTCCTTTCCTTTCCTTTCCTTTCCTTTCCTTTCCTTTCCTTTCCTTTCCTTTCCTTTCCTTTTCTTTTCTTTTCTTTTCTTTTCTTTCCTCCCTCCGTCCCTCCCTCCCTCCCTCTCTCTCTCTCTCTCTCTCTCTCTCTCTCTCTCTCTCTTTCTTTCTTTCTTTCTTTTTTTCTTTCTTTCTTTTTTGACACAGGGTCTCCTGTAGCTCAGGATTGCTTCAAACTCAATATGTAACCAAGGATGGTCTTGAACACCTGACCATCCTAGAGTATAGGCATGCGCCACCATGCCTGCCTTTATGCAATGTCTGTTCTGGGGATAAGATCCAGGGCTTGGCTTTGTGCATGCTGCACAAGCATTCTGCCAAAAGATCACATCCTCTCTTCCTCTCTACAGCATCTTGCTAGGACTTATCCAGTTTAAGTTTCCAGTAGAATTCATATGTTGAGGCCAGAAATACTCACCTGGAAGCTAAGCAAAAAGGGAGCAAATTGGTGTTAATAAAAAAGAAAATAGAATTTGCTTCTAAACAATATGAAGAAAGATTAACATTAAACTATCTGACTTTAGGAGCGATATCGGGCTTTAGCAATCACCATAGGGTGTGGGAAGCAAGAGAAGAGAGCACTCACTGCTTTGCAGTTTCATTCAGAACCTGTCCACACAGATGCCAGAAGTTTTCTCTTCTATCATCTCAATATTATTTCCTCTATCCCTCTTTTTCCCATGTTAGGCTCAAATACTAACAGTTCTTGCCCACTGAAGTCAAAGAGGCTTCTGCAGGAAGCCTCTCTACTTGGCCAGAAAAGAACTCCAAATAAACAGAAAGCTGCATCCTAGTCTGGGTCCTCACAATATGCTAATTTTTGAGTTTCTTTTTTATCAATGAGCTATATACATACAATGTGTGGATCCTAAGAACTCAGTGCAGTGAATACATGCACATAAGCAATAGGCACTCCCTTATCAAGATATTGACATTTTAGACAAGGGGAGATAGCTCAGCTGGTAGAGTGTCATAGACAAGTATGAGGACCTGAGTTGACTCACCACCCAGGTAAAATGCCAGAGATAGTACTGGCCTATAATCCCATTACTGACAGGTAGAAACAAATGTATCCCTGGAGTTCATTGGTTTGCTAGCCTAGCCAAATCAATAAGACTCCTGTGAGCGACATTGTCTCAATAAAACAAGTGGATGGCTCCCAAGAAAAACCCCTGCACACAAAGACACACACATACACCTATACTCACACATATACCTGCACACACACACACACACACACACACACACACACACACTGACATTTTGGTCCCCTACACCCTCTTCCCTTTTCAGAAAGTGATGCATCCCACAAGGACAGCCATTATTCTGATGTCTGTTGCCACAGATAGTGTCGCCCGCTCTTGCTCTTTATAGGAATGTGATTAGAGTATGTTATATATAGGCAGATGGCTCTTCTACACACTATGTTATTTCTAGTTTCTTTCACACAGCAAAATCATTTTGAGATTCGCCCTTTATTGCCTGGCCATGGTTAGGTAACATTTTTTCCCCTCTAGTTTCATTTTCTAATTTTTCTCTTTATCCCAGGTTTTCAATGTGATTTAAAGGCCAGTGATTCTGCTGCAGAAAGCAAGAAGCCTCTGACTGAGGCCCTACCCCAATAGCCACTGGGCCCCCTCCTTCCACAGCTCATCCAGTTCATGTCCCTGATGAACATCCTGAAAGAAGTCACCCAGCTGTTTCTTAGTCCCAGGGCTGGTGTATGGTTTTGGATGTGTGTTGACAGCTGATACTTATTTACTGTATAAATATAATTTATCATTTGTATTATGAAAAAAAAGAAGTGCGATTTAAAATGTCTCACTGTGACTTTCTAAGCCTTATTGGTTTAAAGTAAAATTTAAAAAAAAATCTTTTTTTCCCTTTAAATCGGTGTTGACCCGGAGAGATTGCTCAGCAGTTAAGACCACCTCTGCTCTTACAAAGGACCTGTGTTCTGTTCTCAGCATCCATATGGCAGCCCACTACTATCACTGAGCCAATGAGTTTGGATGGTTTTTATTGTGATGCATGCCCATTTGCTGTCTTTCCCTTATGGAGCTTCAAATTCTGTTAAATCCAGTGAACTTTCTGTTTCAGATATTTTATTTTTAGATCATTGTTTCTTTATTTGATTATTTTAAAAAATAATCTTTATTGTTCTGCAGAGGTATTCTGACTGTTCTATTTGGATTTCTTTTGCTGTGATGAACATTGAGATTGAAGGTGGGATGTGGGGAGGCTTATTTCATCATTGTGGAGAGTAAAGCAGAAACTCGAGACAGGAACGAAGGGAGAAACCATGGAGGACCTCTACTCTCTGCCTTGTTTCTCTGGCTGCCTCAGCTACCTTTCTTATACAGCACGGGCCTACTTGTCTGGGGATAGCACTGCCCCTAGTGGGCTGGGTTCTCCTGCATGAATTAGCAATGAAGAGAATGAACCACAGACATGCCCACTGGTGAGGCCAATGGAAGCAATTCCTGAATTGAGGCTCCCTCTTCCCAGGTATGTCAAGTTGACAACTAAAGGTGACTGACACATTTGTTTGTGCATTGTATCATCTTTACTCTTAAATCCTTGAACTTTTTTTATTGGCAATTGGTAATTCTTGTCTCCTACTTTAAACACCTATATTATCTTTAGGTGTGCTTCTATTGATGGGGGTGGGGCTAAGGGATCCTTCTTTTCTTGCCTTGTTTTCATTTTACTGTAACATCTGTGATTTCTTATTGTTGGCTGAAGGCAGTGCCTTTGAATGTTCTAGGTGAGTTTTAGCCTTGTTAGCATGTGTCTGTAGAAGCACTTACCCCAGAAAAAAGGCAGCCCAGGCTTAAAGCATGATCATCCTGCTTTCTGCATGCAAGGCTGAGGCACTCCCCAAGAGTTTTATACCTTGGTTGACTGGACCTTTGAAGAGTGTCAGCACAATCCAACCTCTGGAATCTTCACGATGCTCACTGGATATTTCACAGCTGGCCTGAGAGAGTCTTACCCTATCAGTGTGCAGCAAAGCCTTAGGCTGAAGTTTTAAGATGTCTAGGAATTGCTTCTTGAGCCATGTTTGTGTGTGACCGGAATCCTGTTCAATATGCTCCAAATGTGCCAGAAGTCACAAACCTTGTTTGAGGTTTTCGGCCAGATACAAGTCTTTCTGCTTCTGCTTCCAGTTAGCAGCAGTGTAAGAAGTTCCCCTGGCGGGGGGGGGGGGGGGGAGAGAGAGAGAGAGAGAGAGAGAGAGAGAGAGAGAGAGATTGAAAGAGAGACAGAGAGACAAAGACAGAGGGACACAGAAACACAGAGAGACACAAACACAAAGAGACAGAGAAAAAGAGACAGAGAGAGCCTAATGTGGTGACTTGAGTTATTTGCTCTATCTATCTATCCATCCATCCATCCATCCATCCATCTATCTATCTATCTATCTATCTATCTATCTATCTATCTATCTATCATAATCTTTATATAACCTACCCTTTATGTATTCATGTATCTAAACTATCTGTGTATATATGCATGTATCTATCATCTATCTATCTATCTATCTATCTATCTATCTATCTATCATAATCTTTATATAACCTACCCTTTATGTATTTATGTATCTAAACTATCTGTGTATGTATGCATGTATCTATCTATCTATCTATCTATCTATCTATCTATCTATCTATCTATCATCTATCTATCTATCATCATCTATCTATGTATCTATCATGTGTCTTTCTATTATCTATAATCTGTCATCTGTCATCTATTTTCTGTTATCTATCTATCTATCTATCTATCTATCTATCCATCCATCTGTCTATCCATCTGTCTACCTCGTGTCAGAAATGTGGTATCACCCCTGTCTTGTCCTGACTATAGCTTGATGTCTACCTCGCCTTTCAACATCTATCTAATTATTCTATAATAATTTATATGTGTCTATCTTCCCCCAGAAGTGAATTGGCTGTGTCTAGTGATTTGTGTGTCTTTAGTCCCTTCTCTACATTTATGAGAGGAGAAACCTCATCCCACAGGTAAGTAAGTTATCTAAGAAAAGCACAAGGTTCTGATGCGCATGTTCAATATTGTTCTGTAATCAAAGAACACAATAAAAAGAGAAGTGAAAGAATAATTTGTGAACCTATCTGTAATCTCAAGAAATGAGTGAGCAATTATCACCAAGGACTGGAAATCACCACTGAGACTGCTAACTGCTAGGCCATAAGGACAGGAGTTAGAGATTATGGTGGTTTGAACGAGGATGCCCCCCCCCAATAGGCTCTCTTATTTAAGTGTTTGATTCCCAGTTGATGGATTGTTGAGGAAGGATTAGGAGATGTGGCCTTGTTGGAGGAGGTGTGTCACATGGGGGTAGACTTTGAGATTTCAAAAGTCCATGCTGGGCCCAGCCCTGTGCTCCCTCTTTGCCCCCTGCTTGCAGGTTGAGATATAAGCTCTTAGCTATTCCTCCAATGCCATGCCTGGAGCCTGCCACACTCACTGTCATGATGAACATGGACTAACCTTCTGAAACTGAAACTAAAACAAGCTTCCAGTCAAATGCTTTGTTTTGTAAGTTGCTTTGGTCATGGTGTCTCTTCATAATAATAGAAAATTAACTAGGACAGAGATCTAAACAAGAATGTTTAGAACCACCTTTAGCAGAGTACTAAAGACTGATAAAGATTACCATTTAAATCAGATTCAAATACAATAACATTTGGAAGAAAGAATTTGATGAACATCCCTCCCCAATAAGATCTGAGAATCAGGAGGTATAACCCAGAAAGAAGGGTAAACCTTTCTCTTTCCACTTCACAGGACCTAGACAAAGCCTTTGGGTTTGCTTTGGGAATCCCAGTAAAGGATAAATGGGTAAATCTTGAAGGCTCTGGAGCCTTGTGCTATCCCTTTGGGGTCTAAGTCTTTATTCTCATCACTTGAGAATTCAAATTATGTCCTGACACTGTAGATTAACCAGGCTTCCATGGCATGATAAAGATTATAAACTAGTCATGTGATTGAGGAAGCCCTGAAAGGACCGCCTAGCCTTTCTTCATGTTGGTTGGCTGTAGTCATAACAACCGTTTCTGCTAGACCAAAGTTCGGCTTCTGCATGCCTTTATGGCCCTGTTCACAGTTCAATGTTCAATAGCATAAAACTTCCCAGTAAGACACAGGTTTTACATTCACAACCAAGTGCTAGCTAGGCTTCCTCTCTAAACACTGGATCCCAAATGAGAAGGCCCCCAAATATTTCTAGACTGCTGTTGTTTTATCCCAGGGAGCTTTCTTCCTGAGAAAATGCCAACCACACAGAAAACGTTGATGTTCCTGTCTGGCTTTCTTACAAGCCTGGGCTCTATTGTTGTCATCTGCTCCATTCTTGGGACACAGGCATGGATCACCAGCACAATTTTCTTCACAGACGCTATCTCCAATGGGACCATTGTTATCACCTATGGGCTTTTTCGTGGTACAAGTTCTCAAGATTTGAATGAAGGCCTTCAAGAGCTGGACAAAAACTTTGAAGGTAAATGACCCCCCAATTTGAATGGGAATAACAGGAATGGGTAACACACACCACTCTATATTTGGGCTAAATAATCATTCAAAACTAATCTCTTAGAAATCCCAAGTTAGGCTATCACTGGACTAACTCATAATTTTGAAGGTGTTTATTTTGTTTTCGGACTCATTGTTCCAATTATCTTGTTATCTTTGGAGTCTACGTCATTCTATCGTCAGGTGGGCTTGAATGGCACCTATCCGGTTTATTGACAAATGGATAATTAAGTTGAAGTATGTCACAGGCTTATGGTATTTAAGAGCCAGCAGAAACAGCATTTTAAATGACATTGACCATGGGTTTTGACTTGGGGGATCCAGCTCCTTACAGAAGTTCGTAAGTAATCACACAGGGAAAATGTAAAGGAGAAAACAGCGACATCCAGTAATTTTCTCAGCTTCTTGAATTTACACTTTTATATTCAAAATATCTCATCGTTGGAAGTGATATTTAATTCCTATTAATCTTATTACTTTTAGGATTTCCTGTTTGCTACTCATTTCTGATGTAGTAATGTCTTGCTCTCAATAAATACAAAATAAGCTCCCGAGGATAAGTGCATGCAGCTAGTTGAGTTTTGGATTTCGAGATCTCGCATTATGGTTCTTGAAAGGTAATAGCCATAATCATTCATTACATGGCATATGAATGCACTTTACATCAAGCAGTGCAGGCTTTGTACAGCTGTTTGGGGGCATTTACATTTCTAACTATGCACCCTAAGCCTGTGTAATGTTTGGTGCCCGTGCTCCAGGAGAGAGTTCTAGCTGGTTTATGATTTTGTTAATAAAATGGTTTCTATAAAACCGGGGCAATGTATCTCTAAGCTCTCACTGTGTCTTTGAGTGGTAGGAAAAGCACATCTTCCCTGAGGTTTCAGCTGCTTCCCCCTCCCCTGGTGCCAGCCACAGCCTTTCAGGATCATGAAGAGACCTTTACAACAACCAGGAGCTCAGATTTCAAAGTTGCCTTCAGCTCTCGGTAATATCATTTTTCAAAACCAAAAAAAGTAGGCTTGTTTGTGAATGCTCTGGTGCATGTAAGTGCTTGGGACAGAAGTCTACAATGCTAACTTGGGATCAGTTGATTCCATCTAGAGATTGATGACCTTAATGGAAGCCCTGAGTCTCTAGTCAAGGAGGCCCAGAGAAGGACAGGGAAGGTCAGGCCTACATGACTGGGAGTGACCATTCTGGTGTCTGGAGAGGAGGGACAGCCACAGTCAGGGGGAGCAGAGCTTAAGCTTAAGATTAGTACCAGTTGGGCCCTTCCCTTCAGTGTAGAAACAGGCTGAATGCTTGTGCTGCCTGTGCCTGACTCTCTGTTTTTACCCTTTGCTACTGGAAAGCCACACTGTAACACACACACACACACACACACACATACACACACATCCCATTGCTACAGAACCTCCCATTGCTACAGAGGGTCAACACAACAACTACCCAGTGGAGGAAGATGTTACACAATTTCTGGATGGTATCTAAGGGCTACTCAGAGACTATGGGATTTTTCCATACCTGTGACTGTGGTAAGCACTGAACATGTAAACATTTCTCCCAGACAAGAAGTCATGTCCAGACTTCATGTCTTCATGTCTTCAGAACATGTAGGCAATGCTAAGGATCTCCTGCTGCTTACCCTGTCAACAGAATCCAGTATTTACGGTAAGACATGATGCTCTCCTGCCAGTAAGCCAGAGTTGCTATGAACATCATGAGCCAGTCATTGGTAGCAAAATTAAACCTGCATAAAATTAATCTGCATTGTCCTGTTCAACATTTAGAGATTGATGCATCCCCTTGAGAAGCCAAGTGTGTTAGCTTTTTGGCTAAGACCAGGACACACTAAAATCCTCAGGCAGTAGTTCGTATTACCAGGCCCTGCACAGGGGTCTGATATCTTGTGTCTATTCGGACTACAGGGCTCTCAGTGAGAGAGCAGACTGGACAATAAATAGCCTTTGATTTAAAGGATCAAATCCATCCAGCCAACCAGAGGTCAATGAATGGAGATGACACCCAGTCAGCCCTAGTCAGGAAACCTTCTGTTGTGGAACCTGGCTGACAATGAGCTCAGGCTGGCTAGATTGGTCCTGGTTTGTTTACTATCCAGATAAGTGACTGTTTAGCTCTAGCTGTGAGTGGATGGTCTTTACTACAATAAAGTGCCAGATGTATAATTTCAGCTTGAAATATTTGCCATAGGGTGAAGGTCTTAGACTTAGATACTGATAGGATTTGCATACACTTCCTATAGTGACACACTCCCTGTCTAGGGCAAGGGGACACTCCTCCTCCACTGAAGGACACTGCCCTGCGCCCATACAAGTCTCCACAACAGCTGGAGGTTGGGTGGGGACCACAGCTCTGTGGATTCCTAGGAGGACCTTTGCTCACACTCACAAAGGTTTGCCTCCCCTCTTCCCCCAGTTTGGCTCTTGGGTGCTTTATAACAGGTTCCTGAATGAAGTCATTCCCTTGACTCTGAGAATGCTATCAGGGCCTAAGGAGCATGACATGTACTATTTCCCCAGACTGGCAGGAATGGGACAGTGTGTCACTTGGATGTGGCATCCCTCCGAATGACATCTCCAGTAGTACTCAGCCTACACCCTGACCCAACCAAGAATCTTTACAGAATCACTTTGGTATTTCAATGAATGGTGTTTCTCTTCCTATGGCACTAGGTCTCTTTGATCTTGGTCCCTCAGTTGAGAGCCACATTAGCATGGCACTGGCTCTGGCCTGGAGATGCAATCTCCTGGATGCTGCAAAGAATCTGTGCACTTGATCTTCTATGCCAATGAGTAGAATTTCAGATTCAGGTCCCATTCCTCTTGTCTAAAAACAAAAACAAAAGAAAACAAAACAAAACCACCACCAACAAAAAACCTTACTGGGTGCACTATTTTCCATGTAGCTATGACAAAATGCCAGAGACAAATAATTTAAAGGAGGGAAGTTTTCCTTTTAGTTCATGGTTTCAGAGGGATTTCAGCCCATTGTAGTGGGAAAGGCATGGCAGAACCTTGTGTGAGACAGTTTCCTCACACGGTGTGGTTCAGATAGCAGAGGGCACAAGTTGGAACCAAGAGTGGGTATAACCTTCAAAGGCCTAACCCTAGTAATCTATTTCTAGCAACTAATCTGTGTCTCTAGAAATTTCCACTGTCTTACAGTGACTTAAGCTGCAGTCTGGACTTTGAAAACTTGACCTGGTGGCGAACATTTTAGTCACTCTATAACATCAGATGTGATGGATAACATTGATTATCAACCTGACAGAAACTAGAGTTACCTAGGAGACAAGTCTCTGGGCATGTCTGAGAGGGATTTTCTGTATTGGGTTAATGCAGGTGGGAAGATCCACCCTGACTGTAGGTGGTGACATTTGGGCTGAGGTCTTAGACTACATAACACGGAGAAGGTGAGCTGGTCACTCTTCTTCCATGAAATTGCTGTTGTTGAGCACTCTGCTGTAACCATGAAAAAGGTGACCAATACGCTAGGTGATTTTAGGACAAACCAATTGTAATTCTGACTCAGGGATGGTGGTCCACAGCTTTCCCTTGGCCAGATACTAGGTTGACAGGAACACTGAGCATTACTTTCAAGCCCTTTGGTGGCAGGCTGCTTGGAGTTGATTTATTGGAGACAGCTCAAGACACAAGCTTCCCAATGAACCAAAGGAGGCTGGGGACAAGTGTCAGGCTCGGTGGTCTCTGCGTGTTGCACTTAGGCCAAAGACTATCACCAGTGGGTTGTCATCTGATCTGGCTTCTCCTCAGCCGCCACTCTCCACTGGTTTCTTTCTTTCCTGTGACCTCAACATAGTACTGTTAAACAGAACTGTAATCGAGGCTAGAAATACAGCACAGAAAAGAATGGCAACATAAAAAATCAAATGGAGCTGATGTCTTGAGAATGTGTGAAGATGCCCTACCTCCCTACTGACTTCACCTCATGTATCAGGATGTGTTTCCTGGAGGAGGGCTACTTATGCTCTTCCCTTCTCAGAGATGTCAGCACATTGGAAGGAGGAGTTGGTGAGAATGGAGACAAGCAAACCAGAGAGGGCTTAGCCACTTTTCTCCCACGACAATCTTGGCAACTGTCCAAGAGGCTGAGGTGCTAGTTGTGACTTCCCCGGAGGGCTCAGGCCATGCTCTGAGATCTGTCAGTACTGTGATGTCCACTAATAGGAGCACAACACTGGGTCAGGTCTCTGGTGGCCAGGTGTCTGAGGTGGGAACAGAATCTGTTCCCACTTGAAGAACCAGTTTTAGTTACTTGTGTCAAAGGCAATTTAAAGAAGGAAGGGTTTGTCCTGCTGGTCATATTACCTCTGCAAGCAGGATAGAGAGAGGGGGTAGGGGGAGAGAGGGAGACAGAGACAGGCCAAGATAGAGGCAGACAGAGAAATGGAGAAAGAGAGACAGAGTCGCAGAGACACAGAGAGACAGACAGACAGAGACAGACAGCAAGAGGTATGTGCTGGTACTCAGCTTGCTTTCTCCTTTTTATTCAGTCCAGGACCTCATCTCATGAAACATTTAAGGTGGCTCTCTACATTTAAGGTGGATCCTCCCACCTCAACCCAATCTAGAAACTCCCTAACAGTCATGCAAAGAGGTTTATTACCCTGTAAGTCGACAGCGTCAACCATCATACTCAATGACTATGGACTTACAGAAAACAAGACCTGGAGGTGGAGGGCAGTTGGAAGGCAGGACCTGGATGGCTAAATCTTACCCAGAGGGGAGCTGGGTGTCTGGATGCCCAGCTGAGGCATCTACTGGCTGGGTGCTCATCTCTGTGCCTCTTTCTGGGGCCGCCAGAATCAGGGCAATTAGCTCCAATTGTGAGGGGACTCCTGATGCAAAAGCTTGTCCCATGAAAGAAAGAAAGAGAACAGCACGTATCTGCTAATTTTATGGGGAGGGAGCAGCTGTCAGATGCTGCTAGGGTTATTGTTACTGCACTCTTGCTAACGCTCATCAATCCTTCAGCTATCATTGTCTGAGTTCTGAGGCAGGAGCTGAAAAGACATAGCTGTCATATCTAGGTGGCAGGGAATTCAGAAATAATTTTTTATAGTGCAGCAGTTAAAATTAAGACGAATCCCCCCCAAGTATGTAGAAAACTATGAGTCAGCAGCCCCAAAATTAACTCTCTTTAGAAAATTATGTCTGCTAAATCTTATTGAAAGTCAAGGCAGAGCTGAACTTGATTGTCATCTTCTTTTTCTTTTTGGTTCTGTGGGTGTCACGTGTCTGTGTGTTTGCACGTGTATGTGCAAGTGCTTGTGCATGGGTATGCACATATACATGGGAGCCAGAGGTCAATATTGTATGTTCCCCAATTTTCTCTTATCTTTTTTTCTTAATGTTATGTGTATGTATGTGTGCTTGTACAAGTTTATGTGTGCCACATGAATGGAGAAGCCCAAGGATGCCAGAAGAAGGTATTGGCTCCCCTGAAATGGGAGATTCCATATAGGTGTTAGAAACTGTTGTCTACACAGTAAACATTCTTAACTGTTGAGCCGTCTCTCCAACCTCCTCCATCTTGCTTTTTGAGACAAGTTCTCTAATGGAACCTGGGCTCACTGATCCTGCCAGGCTGGCTGGCTAGCAAGCTCCAGGTATGCTCTTGTCCCTCTTCCCCAGGGGTGGGATTACAGGCTTCTTTTAAAAACATGGGTTCTGGGGAGATTGGACTCAGGCTCTTATGTCTTCAGGGCAAGCGCTTCATACACTGAGCCCTTCATGGTCACTTTTTAATGTAATATTATTCCACTTGCAAATGAACACCCACTTAGAGCTGAAGTCAGAGTGGGAGGCAGAGACACTCAGAGAATTCTCAGTGTTTGGGACACAGAACATGTTCCTCACACTCAAGTTTCTGTTTTTGACTCAAGCATTTAAATTATTTCCTTGATTACAGAACTCTGCCAAGGAGAAAGAGAGTTATTTTGTCCCCAGGCAATTTCCCTTGAGATCAAGGACGTTTCCTCCTGCCCTGGCTGTTGGGGAAGAGGAAGTGGATCCACCTTGACAGGATGAATGACTGACATAGCCACAGGAACCAGCCCGGACCTCTGGCTGGGTGTGTCTCCCTAGCTCTGTTGCTTTTTCCTAGTCTTTCTGACATCACCTGCCTCCAGTTTCAAAATCAGCATAGGCCAAGTTAGTACAAGCAAAACCTCCCAAACATGACATTTCCACAGAGCATGGAGAAGCAGGCAAGAGACTCCTGTTGGTTAAGTCAGGGACAAGTGAAGCCCCAGCCTAGATCTTTGAGAGCCTCACTTGGGGTACAGAGCAGAGGATGTAGGCTTGGATCCATCCACCCAAGGGGTCACTGACAGAAGTCATTGAAGAGTTCAGTCACCATAACGACGAGGAGGCGTTGCCTATGGAAGCTGAGCTTTGCCCTGTGCATCTGAGGAATGAAATGTTCTACACCCAGGGTGGCAGGTCATGGTCCACTTGCTGCAGAACTTGTTTCTCTTTTCTTGGGGTTCGCAAGGGATACATGTCTACCTTTATCACATGCTGAAGCTATGCCCCTCATCCCTGCACATCCCTTCACCCTTTCAGCCAGTGCACCGTGTTGCTGTTGCCTTCAGGCCTCTCCCTTGCAGGAGGCGCCTGCTCCGGGCTCAGCCCCTCACTACTCAGGATACCTTCTCCCTCTTCATGGGGACTTCTGCCACCACCCAATATTTTGATCACAACCCCTTTACACCTACTTTGTCTAGTAGGAGGACATTGCAGATTTAGATAAAGAAATAGGAGGACTTAAAACTGAAGATGTCTTGTCCACCACATATTGTTTAGCCCCAAGTCTCCCAACCTCTGACTCTTCCAGTCTTTCTGCCTTTTCTTCCTCCATGAAGAAAAACCTGGCTTAAAAACAAACATTTTTATTTATTTACATTGTAAGTGTATGTGTAAGTGAATGTGCGTGCGTGGGTGTGTGCGTGTGTGTGTGTGTGTGTGTGTGTATGTGTGTGTATGTATGGGTACATGCACACACAGAGGTTAGAGGAAAAACTCATGGGGTTCAATTTTTTTCTTTATGCATTCAGGTCCTAGGGATTGAAGTTCAGCTAATGCCCTTGGTAATAAACAGCGTTATCCATTGTGCCACATTTGCTGGCCCCAAGCCTGGGTTTTAATGGTACCATTACATTCATTTGCTTCATCTTCTGATATTTATAAAAATGCTTTTATTAATGATATGATTGCTGGAGACATTTTAAGATTAAAAACATTATTTTGTTAAACAATATGTTTTCACCCAAACAGGAGTGAGTACATACATATCCTTACCTAAGGTAGATGTGAGATCCTGGGGTCCTGTGTAAGATCACTCAGAGTCACAGTTCAAAGACAAGAAATGGAATCACCTCAGTGAAGACAATGCCTTCAAAAATATATATTTATTTCATTTTACATTTTGCCTGTAAATATATATGTGTACCATGTGCCTATGGAAGCCAGGAGGTGTTGACTCCTCTGGAACTGGAGTTCCAGATGGTTGAGAGCAGAAATCAAACTCATGTTCTCTGCAAAAGCAACTGGTGCTCTTAACTACTGAGCCATCTCTCCACCACCCCAGCACCATTTCTTACGCAGTCACACAGAGTCTCCTGTTTTCCTTGAATGATCAGAAAGAAGACACGGGTGCTCAGTGTGTAGTTCTACAGTGATCGTCAGAGCAGGGGGAGGGAGGAAGTCCTGGGCCTTCAGAGCAGGGCTCCATGGACAGAGAAGGGAAGGAGAGGGATGACTTGCAAAGAGAGGGTACTGGTGGCACATGGTAGGGTATGGTTCAGCAGATGTGTTGCCATTTCTACTGTCCCCTGGGAATGCCCAGCACACACAGTCCTGGAAATTAAGTATCCAGGTCTACCTGGTTAGTTCATCTTCTTTAAAGTTACACTGAGCTAAGGCTTTGACAGTCTCCACATAAAAAACAGGAGGAGGAAGAAAGCCTTTGGCTAGTTTCTTCCTCACACCTCTTTTTTTATGCTAATGCTGTTATAGTCAGCACCACAATCTGTTTCCATTGGGGTTTTCCACTGGGCTTCACAGACTATCTCTAAACACACACAGTAACAACCACTGGAAAACCTCATTGTACTTAGGAAGAGCACCCCTGTCATGTCTGGGCTTTCGTGTGTGAGTAGAACAGGAGGTGGAGGAGCGAGGTGCACTGGAGAATGACCACTAGAGCTCAGAGGCTCTGAGGAGCTGATGGCTCACAGCGCAGGGCATCTCCATTAGTGCAGATACACTCTGGAGCTTCTTTGCATTTAAGATGTGCAAATGCTATTGTGTAAAGTGCTTTCAGCTTGAAAGGAAGTCTGAGGGCTAACCAAAGGGGTGTATTCCCAGCTGTCTCCAGTGTTGGAGCCCAGGGAAGTAGAGTTGGGCCCAGGGAAGTCACCCCAATTTGCTCTATCAAGAAACATTTTTCTATCTCGATGATCGATCGCTATGGGCTAGCACCTTTGTGGTCACTTCCACTAGCCCTTATTCTCCTGCGTTCTCTCACTTTTCTCTGTCAGCTCATCCTGGCTCACTGAATTCTTCTAAGTCATAGGGTTTATAGGATCCTCACTGTACAAGGGTTTGTATAGAGACCCACCCTAAGGGTTTCTGCCAGCAGCAAGGCAATTCTCAGACCCAAAGGGAAGCTATGGTGATGGATTTGCCATTATCCTACCAGCAAGGCTCTGAGGACAGAGATCACAGGTGAGGAAGTTGCAGGTATTTAGGACTTGCAAACTAAGATAAACTTCCACCTTCAGTAGTGTGGCTACCCAGTCAAGGAAAGCCAGTGACTGGCCTGCCATGAGGAATTCTGTCTCATTCGTATGTGTTTGTGGTATGTTCCTGTACGTACATATGAAGGCAATGTGTATATGCAGGTTCACACACATATGTATATGCACACATGTGGAGGTAAAAGATGTCACTCTTCAAGTGATGCCCATCTTGCTTGTTGAGACAGGGTTTCTGGTTAAACTTAGAACTCACCAATTCAACTAGACTGGCTGTTCAGTGAACTCCAGGATCTACCTGTTTCTGTCGTCTCCCCAACAATGTGGTTGCAAGTATTCACCATGCCACTTGCCTTTTTCAGGTGGGTCTGGGGCTTCAATGTAGATCCAGGGATTCTACATCAAACACATCATTGCCTGAGCCATCCTCTGAGCCTATGCAGTCTTGAGCTTGCAGGAAGAATGACTTCCTGCTTCCTTCTCTCATACCATGCCTTCTCCAGCTCAGCTGTACTTAGATTTGTAGTCTGCACAGTGCACTCACCAAATGTTGCTTTAGTTTTAGGGATATTGAACAATTCTTCCCAGAAGTCTCTGCATCTGGTGGCCATCCTATTCCTGGTCCTGAGTCTGGCAGCTTCTGTGCTGAGCTCAGTGTTCACCTTCTACAACAGCATCAGCAACCCTTACCAGACGTTCCTGGGACCTATGGGCGTCTACACCTGGAATGGACTTAGTGGTGAGTTTCCTGAGAAGACTCATTTACACATACATGCATACACATGTGCATATGCATACACACATTGATGTATGCTCATGAACACACATGCACACTGATGCATGCTCATGAACACATATGCACATACATTACATACATTTGCTCTCCATCTTGCCTTCATAAGGAGCAACATGGACTCCAGAGTTGCCATACCTGGGTGGCCAAGCCACAGAGCCAAGAAAGGATGCCATCTGGGGCCAACACTCTTCTTGTGAGCTAGTGTGCTGTGTGGTTGCTAGGTGATTTTGTTATTTTGTGTGTGTGTGTGTGGGGGGTTATGGTGTCCAGATGGAGAGTGGATCTTGTTGTGACTTAGGCAAAAGATTCTCTGTGGGGTTTCTTTTCATGTACTTCATCCCCTACTTTTGCCCAGTGGGACTGACATTTAGAGATTAAGGGACTTGGATACAAATCCAGACATAGGTCCTCAGTGTCAAGGGCCCCCCATTTGCCACCAGACCTTGCTCACTGCCAGGATAAACAGTGAATTGATCTTAGTTTCACTCATGGGACTCGGAGCCAGCAGAAGCAGTGCCCTCAGGCATAGCTGAATTTGGAGACCTTGTTGTGGGAAGTCTGCCTTCCTTCATCCCTGGATACAGTGATTTCCCAATTTGTGTTCTGTGGTTACACAGTTGATTCAATCCTCTTAAAGGTCAGATGTCTGTATACACTCTGGACTCCTGCAGTAGCAGTTTTAGAGGAAAGGACTATAATTTTCCAGGAGTCAGGAGAGTGTCCTGGGATCACTTCTCATCGGCTTACCCACTGATATGACCCGAACAATCTCTGAAGCCAAGATAGATAAATTGACTCATTAAGTTGGCTAAGGAGATTTGTCCATACTGGAGCTGGGCCCAGGGTCAGCTCTTCTCCAGCTTTAGAGGCACATAGGGGAGGAGGAATGAGTTCACACAGAAGGGGAGAGGACAGGAGACCAGGCTGGGCCAGTAGGTACTGCGCTGTCTGCAGCCCCGTGGGTCTTCCAGTTGTTCCCTGAGGCTGTAGTCTCATCCTTCTTCCTCTGCAGAGGAAGACAGGCTGACTACACAAATGTCAGAGGCCTATGTCTGTGGAGGAAAACAGGAAAAGGAATCTGGCCAGTCTCCCCTCAGCCCTGCCTAACATCTAGCCATAAAGGGCTATGTTGTGGGAGAAAAGTCCCCACAGGTATCTTCTGCCTCAGGGGTATATTCTAACACAGAGGGAGTGGCTCTGGGGTGGACAGGAAAAACCACTTGTAATAGCTGTGAAGAGGAAGTTATGCATTCTGACTTGGATCTAGAGGAGGCCTTTAGGCAACCACAAGAGTTGGGAGTAGCCTGTCCTGATGCTCAGTAAACTGGATTCTGTGTTCACATGCCCTCAGAAAGCCTTGATTTTCTTCCCTTGTCTGAGGGGATTACAGAGTTTAGTGAAAACTTGGTTTGCAGGGTGCTGATCCTTCAGAAAAGTCTCTGTGAGGCTTTGAAAATATAGCTTTCTGGCCTTTGGACCACACTGAGTGGAGGGCTGAATCCAGGCCAACTCTAAGGCCCTGGGGCCAGTGAGAAAGCTACAGTCCCCTGAGGTGCTAGGCTTGCTGTTCTCCTGGGCTGGCAGGTTGTGAGCTGATCCAGTGGGCAGAACAGGAAATACATTTCCTGGTTCATTTCTGGCAGTGAGAAACAGCAAGAACACTGCCTGAGGCTTGTGCCCCGGACATCTCAGCTCAAACTGGCCCAATATGGCTGGAGTTAGCCTCAGGGGGTTTAAAGGTAGCTAGAGAGGAGGTTGGATCTGGACAAATCTGCACAGCACAGTCTCCTCAACACAGGAAGTAATGAGTATCATGGCTCAGCAGAGAAGGGCTGATGGTCAGAAGCCCATGTCCCTAAGCCTTTAAGAACTACTTCCCTCTTTTTATCTACAACTCTGGAGAAACTGTGCAGCTAGCCAGGCCTAGAGATACAGGTCTATACTTCCAAGTGTTAGAAGGCTGAGATGGGAAGATCCCCCAAGTTCAAGATTGCCTGGTTTCAGGGGGAGCTCAAAGCCCTATTTTCAATATAAGTAATGAAGAAGGTTGGTGTAAAGTACTTGCTCACTGTTTTTGAGGTTCTGTATTTAATTTCCAGTACTACAGGAAGGAAGGAGGGATGGGAGGTAGGAACTGAGGGAGCAAGGGATAGAGGAGAGGAGGGAGGGAAGATAGATGGAAGAAAGGAAGGAAGAAGGAAGAAGGAAGAGTATTCAGTTAACCAGAGGCAGTGTGAAGCCCACGGCTCCAGGCATCTGCCTTTAAAGTACCTGGATAGGCAAGGTGTCTGTGTGCCAGCCTTTCCCTGTGAAAATCAAAGCCCTAGACAACCCACTTTAGGATAAAGTCATTAACCTGTGTATGTTCCACCCCTTTACGATTAATTAAGCTTTTATAAGAAACTTCACAAGAGGAAAATGAAGGATAATGAAGGTGTGAGAGGGTGCATCAGAGGAACGAGACTTTTGTTCATGCAAATAATTAAGAAATACAGCCATTATTTTGTGGGTGAGGTGTGTCATCAAGGGCTGTTCAAACATTCTCTTCACGCAACCCCCACCCCTAATTAGCTTCCCTCAGAAGACCATTGGGGGAGCTTCCTTGTCATTGGGTTAGGACACAGTTTGATGCCTGAGAGTTCACTGAACTGTGCACGTTCTGTGTGCATCACCATATTAAGGATCTCAGAAGGGCTTCATCTTGGGGATCCCCCTGATGTATCAGACCCCACCTGGGCATGAGCAAACCATCCTTACCCTCATGTTCCCTGAAACAATTCTTTTTTCCTGCATTACTGATATATGAATCACCTGCCCATACATTACTCACTTAAAGCACACAGTTCACTGGGTTTTGACATGTTCTCAGACACTGTAGATATCACTAAACCATCATTTTAGAAATATTTTCACCAGCTCAGAGAGAGATCTCACGTCTCCTGGTTACAATCTGCTTCTCACCCTGCCTAAGCAACTATGAATCTGCTTTGCTGTGGCTACTGCCTGGTTCAAGGCCACACTTGGCTGAGTCGTGCAGAGTGAACACCTGCAGCAGCTGTCTAAAGCTTCCCTGAGTCCAGGCCCAGCACTTGAGAGCCTGTGCTTCTCTTGTTCTTGGCAGGACTCACTCCTCACAGTTAGCAGTGTGCCTGACCCACTGCCCTCGCCTGCTCTGGTAGAGGTGACTTCTTTCACCTGTGATGCTGGTGCTTGTCCGAGTCCATTCACATCTCCGTGTACATTCACAGTGTCTACTCTGTGCCCTGTCCACTCCTTCACACCTGCTACCTATGTGACCTTAGAGCACACACTGCATGGTAGACCAGTTGCCCAATGATAAACTCTGACTGGATCTGCCCAGAATAATAATTTCATGCCTAGAATCTAGTTTATATCTTACATTTTATTTTTACATTTTCCTTCATCCTGAAACACTATAGAACCCCGTGTAGCTATGCAGTAAATGCTTTTGGATTATGCATCCCATTAAGAAAATAAGTGATATTTAAAATGCATCAAAGTGTGTGTGTGTGGGGGGGGGGGGTTAAAACACAGCTGGAGAGATGACTTCTGCTCAATCATAAGGACCTGAGTTCAAATACCCAACCCCACCCCACCCCATGAGTGGTTCACAAACACCTGTAATACCTGTTCCAAGGGATTTGGTGCCCTATTCTGGGCCCTGTGGGTGGGTACCTACACATATGTATGAATACATTAATACAGACGCATGATCATATACATATAAATAAATAACTTTAAAACATAAATCACAATGGTAAGTAGGTGGCTCAAGGAGTAAAGTCATTGCTACAAGAGAAATAAGGACTAGAGTTCAGATCCCAAACACCCAAGAAAAAAGGCAGGGATAGGGATAGGGCACACATCTGTAACCATGTCCTGGGTGAGCAGTGAAGTAAGACGGGGCTCTCAGAAGCTTGCTGCTCAAACAGGGAATTTCATCTTCAGTAGGAGACTCTGCACATACCTCAGAAATGCACACACACGCATGCATACATGCATAGACACAAATAATGTTAATGCTTTGGGTGTCATTTATGATGCTCAATCTTCCTTGCAGCATCCTTTGTGTTTCTGGCCATGGTTCTGTTCGTGGGGAATGCTGAGTCCAACCATCTCTCAGAGGAGCTGTCCCAGAAGCTTTATCCAGATACCATTAACGAGAGAACAACCCACACTTATGGATACTCATTTTGGCTCATCCTGCTTGTCATCCTTCTGAATATTGTCACTGTGGTCATCATCATTTTCTATCAGAAGGCCCGATACCGGCAGAAGCAGGAGCAGAGGAAGCCAGTGGAGTATGCTCCAAGGGATGGCATTTTATTCTGAGTCCTGTCTCATAGCACACTTGCGTCATGTCTGCCCAACTGGCTCGCTCCTCTGGACACTGCATGGCAGAGCAACTGTCAGGTGCTATATCTTCTGGAACCATGACACCATGTCCTTCCTGTAGATGGTACTTGTACCTTTCTCCATGGACATTCCCCTGAAAAGAGTTTTCACCTAGGATCAGGAAAATGAGTGGGAAAGGCTGTGGTCTAGAGTACTCCAAAAGGGAGTGGTCTGCGGCCTGCAGGTCCTTCTCATTTGACCTTGCCATCCACAATAATAAAGGTCTGTGGGGGTTTTTGCCTTTCCTGTGACTAGGTTAATAGACTGTAGGCCCTATGACCTTGTCCTCTGGATTGATCAGGCATTTCACTCCATGATAAGTATAAAGACTTTTAGGTAGAGAAGCACTCTGAACTTGCTTTTCCAGTCAGTAGTTAGATACAGAAGGATAAAGGATGGGACAACCTCGTGTTCTGGTCCCTTGGTGGCTGTCATGGCTTCCAGGCTTAGCTCCTTTAATGAGGGCTAGACACTTATGGAACTTGGGCCTTGGGAAACCCTGCATGAACAGGTTAGAGGTAAAATATGGTCTTTTCCAATAAATAGGAAGTCAGCAAAATAGCAAAAGCACCGAAATTTATTCTACATGTTTTCTAGTACAACATTTTCTTTTAAAAGTCTAATTGGAAACCCTTCAGCCTTGACTATCCTATAAGTTGCCACAGTGAAAACTGACAGACCTGAAAAGTGATCCCCTTTCATGTGCTTATCGATAGAGTCTTAAAGCAGTAGCTCTGTGACAAGTAGTGGATCTTATGAAGCCCAAAGACTCATAACTCAACACTCAGACTTAGAGATGTCAGCTGGGTCCCACAATGTTGGCAGCAGTGTGCTGGGTCCTCAACCTTGTGGTGTTTACTATCTGGCAGACAAAAACAGACATTTAATAAGCTCTTACTTGACTCCAATTAAAACAGCTGCTTAGGGTTGAGGGTCACCCTTTCATTGTAGAACACGAAAGTACCTAGCATGTGACAGGCCCTGGGTTCCATCTCTACCTCTGCAAAAATGAAACAAACATGTAATGACAAAACTGTACTTGTGGTTTGAAAGGATGGATCTCTATCATGCTCTACCTTGAAGACCTGCTTAGTCAAGATTACTCTTACTCACTAAATTATTAAAAGTTTACTATACTATTTCTTTGTGAGTGTGTGTGTACATGCTGTGATGTGTGTGTATGTGTCTTTGTGTACGGCGGTCAGATGACAAGCTTCAAGAATGGATTCTCTCCTTCTACCATGTGAGACCTGGGGTTCATCATGTCATCAGACTTGGTGGCAAGCCCATTTACCTACTGAGCTACCTTGTGGGCCTGCTACTAAATTATTATAAGGTTTGGGTTTGGGAAGCAATGGCTTAGTGGGTAAAAGTGCTTGTCACCAAGCCTGATGCCCCTGTCCACTCTTCATCACCTTCACAGTGAAAGTGCTGACTCCTGCAAGTTGTCCTCTGACCTCCATGCATGCATTGTGGCATGTGCATGTCTATAGACACAGTCATACTTTCCTATACAATATACAAAATAAATACATGAACATAAAAAAGTTTAAAATGACTCAGTCATGTTCATCTGAAAAACTGGAAATATATTTTAAAAATATGACTATAAATGTAAAAAAATTAAACTCTGAGTCTATAAACATTTATAGTCTTTGAAGGCATGAGCTTTCTATTAGATTTTTTGATAATGTGGTCATGTAATAAAGAAGAAACAGATGTGGGTGCTGGCCCATGCCCATGATCCCACCTATCAGAAATCAGAAGATTGCCACAGCTTTGAAGTCATTTTGGTATCTTGGGAGTTCTAGGCTAGCAGAGCTTCATAAAGAGATCATCATGATTTGAATGAGAAATGTCCCTCACAGGCTCAGGTATTTGAATACTTGGTCCCCAGGTGGTGGCACTGTTTGGGGATGCTATGTTACCTGTAGGGGGTGGAGCCTTGCTAGAGGAAGTCTGTCACTAGGGTGGACTTTGGAAATTCATAGGCTCATCTCACTTCCTGTTTTCTCTCTCTGCTTCCTGCTCCTGAAGTCTGCCCTGACAGTTGCCACCACAGCTCTCCTTGACATTGTAGACCCTCCTTCTGGAATTATGAGCCCAAATACATTCTTTTCTTGTAAGTTGCCTTGATCATGGTATTTTATCTCAGCAACAGAAAAGCAATTAATACAGATGGTCTTGCCTCAAGCCAGCAAGCATACAAACAAAACCACTACTTTGTCTTATGATGAGGTAGGTTACAAGGTTCATTCACATTTGTAAAAGAAAGAATATAAAACACTATGCTCGCTAGATGTGTTGGTACGTGACTTTGGGAAACTGAGGCAGAAAGATCAGGGATTCCAGGCAAGCCTGGGCTACTTAGAAAGACACATGAGGATAAAAAGAAAAGTAAAGAAGTGAAAAGGGTAAAATAAGTGAGATATTATACTCACTGACAATAAGAACATGACACTTAGGATAAGAACTTTGGAGAAATCATAGTTTACACCGTATCAAAAGGATTGGATTCCCCTGATCATTCAATGCTTAGAAGGCACTGTTGGAGGTAGGATGTAGGCTGGAAAAGCTGCCAGCATCAGAATTTGGTTTTATTATCTCAGCAATCATAAGTTAGGTAGAGATGGAAGCTGTGTCCTCTTGGACATGACATTGAATGTGTATGAGTGTGTTGTGAGGTGTTTCTCAATCACATCCAGCCTCTGTGATCGTCATTGTGGGCACTCTCTGAATGTCACAACAAAATTACAGGTATACACCTCAGCTCCCTCCAGTCTTTCGAAGCCTGTCAGAGGCCTGAGCACTGAGAAGGGCAGGCTATGCCCCTCAGAGCTGCTTCTCACACATACCTAGGGTTCCTCAGCACCCTCTTTCTCTTACATGGCAACCAGCCCACAGACTTCTATGTGGACTTGAAGTCAATCTACCATTGTCTAATGTCATATCTTCTACAATCCAAGTAAGCAACCAGTCCAGTCTGCAGACAGGACTGATATTTCAGCTGGGTCTCCCTCGTCTCTTAGCATCCTAGTCCTCTCCCTACCAGGCAACCCAGAACCCCAGAAACTCTTTGGGATTCTTTTTGATGAGATGCCCTCAGACAAGGTCACCAGGCAGTATGTGGAAGCTGACCCCTCATGCAGCTGGAGGAATGTGCGTTAGCTCAGATGCCTCGACTCTCTCAGTAGGTGGGTGCCTGGCTGTCATGATGACATTAATGAGTAGCTTTGCTATCTCACTGCCAACTGTAGGAAGTGGCAGAGTCCAAGCTATTTCCCCTCCCTTAGTTTCTTACTCACGTGTAAGACATGACTGAATAACAGGAGGGACAACCATGGATAACAGTCATCAAACAGAGAACCCTTGGAGCCAGGCTTCTGGGAGTCACCAGAGAGATAGGAGGGCAGCCACAGTGTAATACCATGGCCTGGTGAGAATGGCCTGCGTGCTCATGCCAAGGGCTCCATTCCTGGAACTGGGAGTCTGTAGTTTGTGTGGAAGGAGAGAAAGACACCAACGTGGTCACTCTTGGAGTTTGCAGGCTACATAGGTCCCCTAGCTCCATAGAGGAACAGACAATACACAGAAAAACTAAGCCTAGCAGCAGATCTGAAAACAGCTCTCAGGCCCTTCCACACACGTGTGACCCAGTGCTGTGACCAGCCATTGACAGATCAACCAAGCTCCTGGCCTCTGGTTTCTGTCCCAGAGGAAGTGAGGCATTCCTGATGGACTTTTACAGAGACCAGGATGCCATGCTCCATTCTACCCTGTTTGCACCTCCCATTCGTTCACCTTCTACAGGAAAAGACACCCATTTGTCTTAAGTGAGCCTTTCTGTGGACTTGGATGCTCATCTGAGCTGGAAGGGGGTCTCTCCTACAGAGCCACCACATACCCTAGGAGGTATGTGGAAGGAGGAAGGAGGTATCCATGGCAGGCTCCACACTGCCAAGATCTGGTTTTGGTGTTAAATATTTAGTAAAAGGGAGGAGACATGCTCTGTATTTCCTAGCCAGTCGTTGTCATTGTCACTTTTCGAAGACTTCCCCCCTGCTTTTTGATCCCTTCCTGCTAAACAGAACACATACTTCTGGCTTTTGCCTTGGTCCCTAGTGGACTGGCCACCTGTCTGCATCTCTTGAGAAACCTCTGCTTTGACTAATATGGGTCTCATGTAGATCACTGTGCTGTCCCCAGAGTCCCCTTTCTCAGTCAATGCCACACCCACAGCTGTCACTGTTTCCCAGATGCACACTGTATGCTCACCTAAACGCTGCACACTGGAGATCCTACAGAGCCCTGGCAGCAAAGATACACACTGCTTTCTTGTCAGCCCTGTTTATAGCAGAGCCACTGTGACGCAGGCTGGCTTAGCTGGGTATGGGTCGTCCCACACTGAGCAAGAGGCTGAGCAGAATTATGAGTCATGCTTTCAGTGAAGCTGACAGTGACCCCGGGTGTATATACAGTGGCTGTAAAAGTCAGAACTACATGTCCAGGACTAGACTTTGGACTCCACTCAGCCACCCCAGGCACGAGTCATTTTAGTTACTGAGTGTGCTAGATTCTTACTGTGTTGATATGGGTAGACATTCATCTTTTGATTAGAACTATAATCAGTTTCATTGGCACACAAACTGCACGTTTTCTTCCCTGGTTTCGAAAAGAGGTCCTGGGTTTGAGGTAGATACCATATCTCATGATGCCGTCACAGTGGTACCTAGGGATTATTCTGCTGGTAGCCATTGGTACAGCAAAGAGAGCAAACACTGTGTCAGAAACTCAGGTCCAGTGGCTCCTCTGCAAGCAAGTGTTCACAGCTCAGTTCCAGCATGGAGGATGCAGAGGCAGGAGCAGAGTGAGGAAGGGGACAGCAATACCGTGCTTACAGAACAGTGGACAGGGAGTCCAGATGACAGGTGGCAGGCGGAATGGAACTGCTGGAGCTAAGGGAACTCTCAAGGGCTTCCTAAACAGATGGGAACAGTGGTCCAGCGAGAGGGGGGATTGGCTCCACTGCCAGTGCTCTGACCTCAAACAAGGGCTGACACCAGCCTTGAGAATGATCTGCTGCATACAAAGGGGCAGGAGAAACCATGGTTTGCTTATAACTGCTTGCTCATTTGTGAAATAAAATGAGTGAAGGAACAGAAAAGTTGGGATGCTTAAAGGTGTTTTTATTCTTTTTAATTTCATTGAGTTTATTTTTTAAAATATTCACATGTAAAATGAATAAATTAATGGAGAAAAATGTGCAGAATAAATGAATGAATGAATGAATGAATGAATGAATAATAAATAAATGGAGAATAAATCATATAAACATTAAATCTAACAGTGTCCATTTCCCAAGTGTGCAGGTCATGAAGAACACTGTAGAGAACACCCCTGAAAGATATTCATTTTTGTGAATGCTATTATTTTACAAACTTTTATATCAGTTGTTACATGGGGATTTTACACTTCTGGAGAGTTCCGTAGATATACTCTTTTTAGCATTCACCTAGCAAATACATTGAGTGGATGATGGTGGTGGTGATGGTGGTGATGGTGGTGGTGGTGGTGATGGTGGTGGTGGTGGTGATGGTGGTGGTGATGGTGGTGGTGGTGGTGGTGATGGCGGTGGTGAGGATGGCAGTGTTGGTGAGGATGGCAGTGTTGGTGAGGATGGCAGTGTTGGTGATGGTGGTGGTGAGGATGGCAGTGTTGGTGATGGTGGCAGTGTTGGTGATGGTGGTGGTGAGGATGGCAGTGTTGGTGATGGTGGTGATCGTGTTGGTGGTGGTGGGAGTGGTGGTGATGAGCTAGAAAGACTCCTCTGAACAAGCTTCACAGCTGAACTCCAACCAAGTCAACAAACACATTACATCGGGTAGACATAACAATTTTTCAGAAAATGATTGAAAATTCTTCCTGCCTCAAGCTGTCTGTTCTTAGGACCTCTTGGTAGTCTTAAAAATGACTAGAGATAAGGAACTCTTATTTCTGTAGGTGACATCTTATTGTTTTTAAAATAACAACAGAAATACTGATCATGGGTTGGAAATACAGCTCGGTTGGTGAAGTGTTGAGCTGAGACTGACCCTCAGGATCCAAGTGAAAAGCTGGGCATGGTGGTGTGCACTCATGTTCCCAGGCAGAGACAGCTGGATCCCCATGGGTCACTGGACAGCCAGTCTAGTCAATCTGGTAAGCTCCAGTCCAATGAGACGACACTCTCTCAAAAACCAAAGTGGGGCCAGTGAGCTGGCTGACTGGGTAAAGGCACTTGCTGCCAAGCCTAATGACCCGAGTTCAAATCTGAAAACCTACATGGTAGAAGGAGAAAGCCAACTCCTGCAGGTTGTCCTCTGACCTCCACATTTGCACCATGGCCCATGTGCGAGCACGTGAGCGTACACACACACACACACACACACACACAGACACACACACACACACACACACACACACACACACACACACGAGAGGATGGGGGAGGGAGAGGGAGAGAAATGTTTAAAAAATTAAAAAATACAAAGCTTAACTGAAAGGTACCTGAGGAGCAAATGCTAAGAGTGACCCTTGGTGTGCATGGACACTTGTGCACACAGCTGTGCTCCCAAGGGATGCTAACAAAATGCTCACAATAAGAATGCTTTACTTGAGAATGCTAGTAAATCTAGCATATACTACCATACATAATCCATTTCTATGAAGTCAGTATATTTTTGTAAAAAAACCATATAATTCATAAAAAAGAATTCATTGCACAATTTAAAACATTTAATATCTAGCTTTACAGAAGATGGCTGGATTCTTACCTCTGTTTGGGGTCAAGAAAATTCAGTTTTGTGTCTAGAAAGTTAAATATCAGAGCAAGGGCAATGATTTTTAACAGATTTCTAAAGCATTTGATTACATTTTTAAAATTTTATTTATTGTGAATGTGGGGGCACATATACACATGGAATGTGTGTGTGTGTATGCATATATGTACATGTGGAAATATGCTCAAGTGTGGGAATCCATAGACATCTTTCAGGAGTCATGCGAGTCCCAGGTTTTGAACTCAGGTTGTCAGAGGTGGTGGCAGGTGCCTTTACCTGCTGAGCCATCTCCTGGCCCTGAGTTCCTCTAGATGGCAGGCACTTTCTTCCTTAGTACTGCTCCAAACTTGACAAGTGACTTAGAATGACGACAGTATTGTCATCCTGTTCTGACTCCATTTGGTGTTTGCTCAGACAGTTCTCAGCCCTCTACCCTGCTCCCTCCCTGCAATAGTCACTTCATCTGCCTTGGTGACATATTTGAGATTTCCATGGCCTTGACCATGGTCCAGATGTATTAAACAGAATAATTGGCAAGTTATGTCTAAAATAACTACCATGCTCTGCCAGGAATGAATGTTTCAAGGTTACCCGACCCTCATCTAACTCCGAGGTATCATTGTGGGTTTTGCCTTTAAAAACACTGTGTCCCTGAACTTGGCATCAAGAGACATTTTAGAGGCCCAAACCTACTCTTGGTCTGGTCATCAGTTAAAAGGACTTAACACTCTTAATTGACTTTATCAGTGTGGGTACCTAACTAACTATCTCACAGGGGTCATCACACTCTTACTCAGAAGTCATTTGCACATGACATCTGGGAGGCTGAGGGTGAATTCCCCTTCTCTGTTAAAAATAGTTTCTCTTCTGTGTTGCAATGATGTTTTAAAAACTCATTCGTATTTTTATAACATTAAACAATGGTCATTTGGAAACAACTGACTCACCCATTCATTGTTCTAGTCTTCATTAACATTGAAAACCCGCACTGGGGCCTGGAGAGATGGCTCAGTGGGTAAGTGCATCGAATCTTCCCTCAGAGAGAGGCCTTTAGTTTTCAGTACCAGGCAAGAGTGGTCACAATTGTCTGTAGCTGCAGCTCCCTCTGCTGGCCTCTAAGGGCACTTACACATGCCATACTACTATTAATGCCTCTCTCTCTCTCTCTCTCTCTCTCTCTCTCTCTCTCTCTCTCTCTCTCTCTCTCTCTCTCTCTCACACACACACACACACACACACACACACACACACATTCATGCACACAGAGGAAACCTTTAAAAAATCTACAGTGGTTATTTTAACACCAATCTCAGGAATGTGTGTACACTCAGGAAGCTGGGCAGCTCACAGTGGCAGGTGCAAGTTTTCCAAAATTCTGATGATGATAACGATGATGACGACGATTATTATTTGCTTGAAAAACTGTAAGTTGTCACTAAATGCTGTTAGTTCTTTCCCTTGGTATGTCAGACTTACTTTATTCACCTTTGAGCAAAATGCTGCCAAATATTTGTGGTTGGCAAATGATGCTGAAAGGATGAGAGAAGGATCCAGAGAGGACTAGTCAGCACTCCTCCACTAAGTAAAAGACATCAGTCAGCCTGTTCCCGACAGGAAATGTGTCCACTGAAAAGTTTTCCCTTAGCCTCTGGAAGTTCTCAGCCGGAATCTGGGGCCTGAGGGCTTCCTCATAGGGCTGGCAGAGCATTCTGTCCAGAGGGAAGTGGAGAAAGAGGATGGCACCTTGGGGCTCCTCTCTCTCTTTGGGGCACAGTCTCTGTGGGGAGACCACAGCGGTTGGTGTTGCTGAAGCTGGGTAGCGGTCGAAAGATGTTCCTTATATTCTTTGAAACAGAGAAAGATAAAAAAGAGGAATAAGAATAATTTAAAGAATGCTCTCAGGCCTTGATACTGCAGACAGGAAGTGGTAGATAAGAGTTACATCCTGTCACCGTTAGTGGTAGCCCTCTTCCACAATTCTGTGGGGCTGGACCAGAGGATGAAGATATATAATGTCCTGCTGATTGAACCCAGGGCCTCATACATGCTAGTCAAGTGTCCTGCCACTGAGCTACATCCCCAGGCCCCAGAGGATGCAGGAAGATGCTCTTGAGTCTCCCTCCAGTTGGCTCAATTTCCTCTGATGGCAATGGAGGGAAACTTCTAGAAGGTCGCAAGAACAGATCCCTGAGGTGCTCCTGGCCTTGGGACACAAGAAATATGGAAGTTCCCAGCCAGCTCAGGCTGCTGTAACAAAATGCCACAGACTGTGTTTTAACCAACAGTATTATTTCTCACTGTCTAGAGGCTGGTGAAACCCAAGGTCAAGCTGTTGACCCAAGGTCAAGTGTTTGGTGGGGGTACTTTTCTGGGCCCTAAATGTGGTTTGAATAAGAATACTCCCCATAAACTCATGTATTTAAATGCTTGGCCCATATGGTGTCCTCCCTATTAGGAGGTATGGCCTTATTGGAATAAGTGTGGCCTTGTTGGAGGAAGTGTGGCCTTGTTGGAGGAAGTGTGCTACTGTGGGGGCAGGAATTGAGGTCTCCTACGCTCAAGTTATGCCCACTGTGGTACACAGTCTCCTTCTGTTGCCTTTGGATCCAGATGTAGAACTCTCAGCTCCTTCTCCAGCACTGAGTCTGCCTGCAGGCTGTCATGCTTCCCACCATGATGATAATGGGCTAAACCTCAGAAACTGTAAGCCAGCCTCAATTAAATGTTTTCCCTTAAGAGTTGCTGTGGTCACCGTGTCTTTTCATTGTAATACAACTCTAAGACAATAAATGTGCTTTTTGCTGTGTTCTTGGGTATAGGAGGAGCTGTGTTCTCATTCCTATGCTCACCCTCTTCCTGAGGAATGCACCCTGTACCTCTTCCCACTCCAGGTTCTATTGTCACTTTGAGAGGGGCTGGCAACATTCCAATTTCAAGGGCTGAAAACACCCAGCCAGAAGCAAAGGTACCATCTGTCGACCACAGCAGTCTCTCTCAGAGACTCCATCTCAGTTCCAGAAGCATCTCTGTTGGGAGAGAGAGGAGGACAGACAGATGGAAGACAGATAGGCAGCCAGACCTAGCGTCAGGCTGGACCCTGGCTGAGGCCTGGGTGGCAGGACTCTGGAAATGTGAGGGGGCACATATTAGAAAGATAAGACTTGTGGGACATAGTGTTTTCCTATGCCCTTATGCTGACCATTACTGTAAGTGGCCCTAGGGGCCCACAGGGCTAGGCATCTGCACCGCTGGCACACTCTGCAGTTGAAGGGCCCTTCTAATCACAGTTATGTTTGAGAGCCCTCTAGTGGACTTCTGTCACTGTGCTGCGCCTGAGGACTGTCAGGGCTGGACACCGAGTCTAGGCAGCCTTGGCCTTTCCAGGAGAGCTGGGAGGCCAACTGAGTTCTAGGGATTAGGCATAGCAAGGTCAGATGTCAGCTCCTTCATGGTTAAAGCACTATTACTGATTTTGAAGGGCTCATTATGTGGTAAACACTTTATCGGCAAAATACTCATATCTTAAAACACTGTATGGGCACACAGAAAATAAAGCTATCCCAACCACCCACATCCCCACCACTCAGAATCTGAACATTGAGGTCCGTGTTCTTTATCATGAATCATAGAACTGTAAATTAAAACCCCTGGGAAACATAACTTCACGCCAGCTCAAATGATTAAGAATTGAACAGCCAGGCAGGAGAGATGGCTCAGTGGTCAAGAGCACTGATGACTCTTCCGGAGTTCCTGAGTTCAATTCCCAGCAACCACATGGTGGCCCACAACCATCTGTAATGGGATCCAATGCCGTCTTCTGGTGTGTCTGAAGACAGTGGCAGTGTACTCACATTAAAAAAAAAAACCCAAATCTTCCAAAAAAGAGAATTCAACAGCCATATAAGCCAGGTGTGGTGTCAGACTCATGAAACCCTATCCTTGGGAGAGGAGAACTTAGGAGCTGAAGGTCATTCTCAGCTACATGGTAAGTTCAAGCGTTCTGGGCAATGGAGCAAAACTTTGTCTTAAAAAAAGACTAACAAAAGGAATTGTGAAAAAAGAAGACACTGTGTCATAGTGGGGCCCTGCTGCAGGCACAGTGAGTTTCAGCCCTTATCAGTAAGGGGGAGTGTGATATGCTCAACCTCTTTGGAAAAGAGGCTTCCATCTCTTAACCATGTGACCCAGCAATTATGCTCCTAGGCACTAGGCTCATACATAAGAGAAAGGAAAACACATGCACGCTAACACTCATACAGTTGTGTGTTAGTCACTATTCTACTGCTGTGAACAGACACCGTGACCAAGGCAATTCTTATAAAGGAAAACATTTAACTGTGGCTGGCTAACAGCTCTAGAGGTTCAGTCTGTTGTCCTCATGGGTGGGAAACATAGTGGCATACAGGCAGACATGGTAGCTGAGAGTTCTACATCCAGATCCTGAGGCAGCAGGAAGAGAGAGACACTCTGGGCCTGGCTTGAGCTTCTGAAACCTCAAAGCCCACTCTTAGTGACACACTTCCTCCAACAAGGTCACACTAATTCTTCCAAACAATACCACTTCCTATTCAAATATATGAGCCTACGGGGACTGTTCTTGTTCAAAGTACCACAAGCAGAACTGTCAATAGCAGTCAAAACAGGAAAGCCACTTGAATGGTTCCACCTGAACCACTTACCACTTGAACAAACCACTGGGTCTGTTCCTGCCCTGGAATATTGTTCAGCCATGAAAAAGACACATGCTGCCATAGGAGTGAACCCCTGCTGAGGGAAGAGAGCCAATCACAGTAACCCTATTTTGTACTTAATTAACACACTCTATCCTAGGATTCCATTCCCATCAGATGTCCAGGACAGGAAAATCAGGAGAGACAGAGAGTAGATTCCAGTAAAGCTGGGGGTGACAGCTGTGGCTACAGATAATTGCTTCTTCGATAATAACTTTCTTTGATAATATAGCTACCTAGCTATGAAGACGCTAGAATCACCAAGCCACATACTCTAAACAGGTGGGCTGTGTGCAGGCTAATTATAACATGGTAAATGCTGGCCGCTGTTGATGTGTTTTGCTTTTTTGGTGATTTGCTTGCTTGTTTTCATTAGTTTGCTCTTTGGCCTGTTGAGACAAGGTGTCTCTCATTCTGTAGCCCAAACTGCCTTTAAATTTGTAATCCACTTGCCTCATCCTGGAAACGGAACCAGGATCCCCTTGAAGAGCAGTAGCCCCTTTAACCACCAAGCCACCTTTTCGGCTCCCCTGCCCAGATAAATCTTTTAAGAGCCGTGTTTCCAGCATTTCTCAGTGTACAGCGCAATTTAGTGTTCTGTTGCTCCCTTCACATCTTGAACATATTTCTTCTTATTATTTTTGTTTGTTTTCAGTGCTGAGGCTTGAACTCATGACCTGACACACACAAAGCAACTCTTCAGCCACCTGTCCCAACCCCAGTCCTCCTCCAGTGCTTTTTTCACATCAAAGAGATGGATGGAAATGCAGAAGTCCAGTTTCCATTCCTCCCTGGCTCCCTTCCTCTCTCACTACTGCAGCCATGATCTGGAATCTTCCTTGAAGTTTGTCATTAACGGATGTTCCCCAGGCTTCTGGGAGTCTGTGTTGCAGTTCTTCATTAGCCACCAGGTGATTTTCTTTTTTCCTGGATGTAGTGTTACTGTAGCAGATGGGCTAACCCAAGCACAGAAAGGTCAAAATTGATTCACCCAAGATTTAAAAAGCCGAGTTAAGTCCAGACGTCCTAGCTGGATGCTGCTGTTTTGACAAAGTTCACATTTTCATTTCCTGTTTCCTTGCAAGCCTCTATGGCTAAGCCTCACAAATAATCTCATTAATCTGTTTCTACGAAAATACTTTGTGGATGACACTAACAGTGAGTAGGGGACCTGCAGGAATCCATGGGCCTCATATTTTCCAGGAGGTGCTTTATAGCCCCAATGTAATTCTGTAATCCCTCTTCTTGGAGGTAAAGTATTAAAATCCCAACTCACGCAATGAGATGACCCAGATTGTTCAGAGAGAACCCAACTGCTCCTCACCTCCTAGGCCTGTAGATGTCACTCCTCCTCCACCACACCCGAACAGTTGCTGCTCTACTAACAAAGGACAGTCACCAGAGAGGAGTGAGAGGCTAAGATACTCCATCGCAGTAGGAAGTAGGCATGCTAAAACATTTGCCACAAAACCGAAGATGAGTACCACAAACTGATGGATTATTCCAGAGGTCCACTGTTAGGGGTCTCAGGCTCCTCCCACCCCTTCCTTTACTCACCCTAAAGATTGTGCTGCTGAACCCCAAGACAGTATGTCCACCAAGCATAGCAGCTGTCACCATCTTCATCGGAAGCAGCTGTGACTACTCATGGCACTCTGAGGAAGGAGGGGGTAGGGGAATCCCTGAACTGTCATCTGAGATCTCAGTTGCTTCCCTACCTTGCTACCTGCTTATAATCTTTCCCAAATCTCATGTGGCCTCAGCAGATGCTAGAACATATAGAGAGTGGAAAGTTGACTGAAGAGGGGAGAGAGTCCATGAATACCATCATAGGGAAGTCCGTGTCTGAGCTAGGGTAAGACTTAACAGCAAAGCAGCTGCTTTGGGGTTACCTCCTGTACTGGCTGGTTTTGTGTGTCAACGTGACACAGGCTGGAGCTATTAAAGATAAAGGAGCTTCAGTTGAGGAAATGCCTCCATGAGATCCAGCTGTAAGGTATTTTCTCAATTAGTGATCAAGGGTGGGAGGGCTCATTGTGGATGGTACCATCCCTGAGCTGGTAGTCTTGGATTCTATAAGAAAGCAAGCCAGCCAGTAACATCACTCCATGGCCTCTGCATCAGCTCCTGCTTCCTGACCTGCTTGAGTTCCAGTCCTGACTTCCTTCGGTGATGAACAGCAACGTGGAAATGTAAGCTGAATAAACCCTTTCCTCGACAACTTGCTTCTTGGTCATGATGTTTTGTGCAGGAATAGAAACCCTGACTAAGACAACTACATTCCTTAATTAGCCCCTCAACCATGCTCTCTAAGTAAGGTCAATGAACTATTGGCTCAAAAGTTGGATTTTGGTGGGGTTGTGCTCTGGTCTGTCATTGATACCTGTGCTGGTTATATTTTTGTCACATCTGAAAAGAGGGAACCTCCACTGAGAAAATGTCTCCTCCCTCTAGGTTGGCCTATAGGCAAGTCTGAGAGTAAATTTTCTTGACTGATGTTGATGTGGCAGGGTCTATCCCACTGTGTGTGGGGTAGACCATCTGGACAGATGGTCTTGGGTTGAATAATAAATAAAGCAGGCTGAGAAAGCCACGAGGAGCAAGCCAGTAAGTAGCACTCCTCTATGGCTTCTGTTTCAGCTCCTGCCTCTAGGTTCCTGTCTTGAGTTCCTGCCCTTTTACCCCTTCATCATGGTCTGTAACTGTAAGATGAAATAAAGCCTTTCTTCCCCAAGTTGTTTTTAGTCACGGTGTTTTATCACAAAGCAAACTAGGACAACACCATATCCTGGGTGTGTGGACATTGTTCACATTTAGTCAGGAAAACTTTACTCAGCCAACACCACAAGGAATGCAGAGATGCAGGTGACTAGCCCCACCCTTCAACACGAGATTTCTTTTTTTTTTTTTTTTTGGTTTTTTGAGACAGGGTTTCTCTGTGTAGCCCTGGCTGTCCTGGAACTCACTCTGTAGACCAGGCTGGCCTCGAACTTAGAAATCCGCCTGTCTCTGCCTCCCAAGTGCTGGGATTAAAGGCGTGCACCACCACCGCCTGGCAACACGAGATTTCTTATAGTCTGATGTTAACTTGGAAATTACTGGAAGTCTGTCTGTCCTGGTAGGAATTAACAGAGCTTTAAGGAACTGTTGGAGTCTCTTCCAAGGAGAGACTTGAGAATTGTGAGTGTCTGTACTCAGCCAATGTTGCTAAGGGCCATGGGCCCCAGCTCCCCTGACCTCAGTTTCCTTTTGTAAGCTAAAAGGCTGCTGTTGTAGACTAGAGGTCAATATACAGCACCCTCAGGCAGCCAAGGTCCATGGTGTTCTGCTGGAACCAGTCTTGCCCAGCCATGTGTGCATTGCCAATAGTTGTTTCCATATGCCAGAGAAGCAGATGGGGAGGTCTGGTTGTGAGAAATGAGATGGTTCAAGAGTGCCTGGGAGGTACCCAGGCACATTGCCTCTTGGTGTCCAGTTCAGGAACTGAGAGGTCTGGTGAGTGAACCCAGCAGTTACCTATGGAAATACAGTGAGCCTGGGCTGGAGCCTGAGACCTGGAATAGTGCCAAACACCCTATGATAGTATGATTCATCTCATGTGGCCTGCGGCACACTTATATAGAGCCAGAGCCAGCCTGTTCTAGGCCTTCCACTCCTCACACCCACATTAATTACTTGAACACAAGCTCTGCAGTACCACAACAGTCCGTCCGATCACGGAGACTGCTGCTCAGCTGAGTATCCACACACGCAGTGTGGATACACTGGATAGACGAGATAATTTGATTTCATCTTGCTATTTAAGCAATGTGCAATTTAAAACGCATGAGCTGCTTCTCCATGTATTTTTCAAATCTATATCTACGGGGCACGAATGAGAATGGGTACAGGGTACGTGAGCGTGTGGAAAGCTAGCCCACCGTGGATAAGGTGGGATCACTCTTAGACACTGTTCTCATCATTAGTCTGTGTAGCTGTTTCTATTAGAATTGATTTTGAAATGTAGAGATTAGGTGGGTGGTTTTCTGTATGGATTTCACTTTGGGGTTTGCTGCAAACTTGCACATTGATTCTGGCAGGTGAGGACACCCCTGGAGAATTCACGGGGCCTCCTACAGTTTGGCTAGGAACTTGTCCCTACCAAGAGGTAAAAGTGTGAGTGTTTCCGGGAGCTACCAGTAGAGGGCAGCAAAGGCCGTTAAATGCTTTGCTGCAGTTGGCCGTGGACTCAGGGCTGGAATGGGGTCGTCTTTGGTTAAGAGACTTTTTACAGAGCATAGTGGATGCGTTAAAGACATTACGTTCCATCAAGTTACCTCCGACTGGGACACACTCTTCTACCAGGCTTAAAGACTCACTTTGGTGCAGCTGCTCCTGAGTTCTGTGGACTTGGCTTCACAGCCCCCGGCTTGTCCTCCGCTGTAATCGCCTTGATCAATGGTCCAGCAGCTTCTATTGAAGGCTCATTCTGCTGGTGGTACCTGTCCTATAACTTTGTCCCCACCTAAGGGAAAGTCGGGGAGAGGCGGGTCTGTTTCCTCCACTTCAGTGAGGTGTCTTCTGCCAGACACAGCTTCCTTCCAGCCTCACGCAGGATCTTGTACATCTTCAAAGAGACTGACATCACCCCTCCTGCCAGGATGATCTGCAAGGGAAAACCGTACCAGGATCCTCATAAGGTCTGGTGAGAAAAGTTTTAGAGGGCTAAGCCTTTCCTCTCTCACTTCACTTTGACATCCCCACTTCCTCTGAAGCCACTCCCTCACTGAGCCCTTCACACAGCCTAAGGTGGACTCCATCCAGGCTTTCTTGTCAAGTCTCTAATTCAACTCCCACAACTGCTTCTCCCTTCCTGAGAGCAGGCTGGCTGAGATCTGACCCTGCTGCTCCCAAGGCCCCAGGATCACTGCCACTGCCATTATGCTAATTGTGTCTGCCAGACTTCCGGCCTCTCAGCCCAGCCTCTCTCCCTTTCCAACTCCAACACTACTCCTCCATGTAGGGCTCCTTTTCTCACCTTCCCGTCCCTCCTCTCCCCTTTCCCAGGCTTCCTTTCTGCCTGAAGCTCGTGGGTGCTGTGATGGTGGTCATCTCCGTTCATCTTTGACAGTCGCCTAACTATCAGCCAGCCTGCCCAAATCAAACTCTGATCACCTTTGCTCTCCCCCCACCAGCTCCCAGAAAGCTGGCCCCCTTGCCAAGGCCTTACCTGTGCCATCTGGATAGAGAAGGCACAGGAAGCAGTCTCAACCCAGTGGCACATCACAGACTGCATTACAGATTCTCACAAAGCATCCTGTGCTCTGAAACACTTGGCAGTGAGCTTCTGCTGGCTTTGGGATGCTTCCTCAGTCCATCTCAGATGATGACAATCAGAAATACCACTCCTTCTGCATCTGTCTTAGTCAGGGTTTCTATTCCTGCACACAACAGCATGACCAAGAAGCAAGTTGTTGAGGAAAGGGTTAATTCAGCTTACACTTCCCACATTGCTGTTGACCACCAAAGGGAGTCAAGACTGGAACTCACTCAGGGTGGGAACTTGGAGGCAGGAGCTGATGCAGAGGCCAAGGAAGGGTGCTGCTTACTGGATTGCTCAGCTTGCTTTCTTATAGAATCCAGGACCACCAGCCCAGGGATGGCCCCACACACAACGGGCTGAGCCCTCCCCACTTGATTCCTAATTGAGAAAATGTCTTACAGCTCGATCTCATGGAGGCATTTCCTCAAGGGAGGCTCCTTTCTCTGTGATAGTTCCAGCTTGTGTTAAGCTGACACACACAACCAGCCAGCACAGCATCCTTTACAATGAGCAACCACAGTGGGCCCCCACAGAATCTGCCACCTCATCTCGGAGTGCTTGCCAAGAAGCCCTCTGTGCACAGGCCTTTTGAGACCCTTTGAGTGGCAGCTGCCAAGCTTGCCACTGGCTGCTTCAGTGATCTGGATGGGTGGATTCTCTGCTCTCCCTGTGCAGAGTGTTCCAGCCAGAGCTCCCCTGCCCCCAAGGCAGTTGCTTCTAAATTGAGATGTAAAAGTTAATTGTTTTATTGGACTAAAAAGAAAAGAGCAGTGGCAGCAGTGGCAGCAGCGGCAGGAAGGGCTGGGAGCTGTTGTTCGCTAATTTATTTTAAACCCAGTTTTAATTTGGTATTGACTGTCCTGTCCCAGGCTCTGGGGGACATCTGCCTGGGCTCCTTGAGGCTGATGGGTTAGAGGCAGCAGGCTCCTCTGGCTTGAAACAAATTTGTCTTTGAAAAGAAATACTCAGCAGGGCACTCAAGAAGTTTCTGGAGCAAAAGGTTTTGAGGAGCTGGTTTTTCCCAGCTCTGATAGACTGCTGGGTTGAGGGTAGGTGGACTGCCTTACCTTCCTGTGGTGGAGACAGTTCCCATTTCTAGCAATCTGTTTCCTTTCAGGACCTGGGGTAGGATCTCCCTGGTTCCCTCCCACTCTTTGATGGGATTATGGTGTCCCCAGATACACTCCCATCCTTTGATGGGATTAAGGCAGTTTGGAAAGGATTCACCTCAACTAATGAGTTCCAGCCTTCCAAGCCTTTGACAGACATTCCTGTTGCTGCTCCAGGGGCAAGCTTTTTGGAATCTTCCTTGTGCCTCTGCTGCACTTCTTTTCAGGGAGAATGTCCACAGGTTTCTAGTTCTTGGCTTGATTGGTGGTGAGACAGATCCACTTATTTTTGTCATTGGCCTTCCTCTTAGTTGCCAGTTATACATGCAGATCTGATTAGTGTAAAGTACCGTGTCAGCAGAGACTTTAGGGTAAAGCCTAGGCTTTGGAGCCCCACAAAGTGAGACTCATCCACACACACACACACACCAATACACTAAAGAAACAAATGGGAGAACTGAGTAGATATTCACTGTGGCCACATTGGGAAGATAAAGGGATAAAGGGACCCAGTGACCTCAAGTCTATCTTGGGGCACTGACATGAGCCTAAGGCTCAGACAAAGAAATAATTGGAGCCTGGGCTGGGGAGGGGGGCAGGGACAGGAGACTTGTTTTATTAAGCTGTCCTGGTCAAGGTGTGGGCTGTTTGATTGCGTTGTCTTTGTGGCGATCCAGTAACACGGCTAGAAGTCCTTCTGGCTGCTATTGCTTAAAGGATCAGTCTAATCCTTTGGAGATGGTCTCTTCTGCTGAAGGTGTAGCCTTGCAGCTGCAGAGGCTCTGGATAGCTACGCTTCTCTTGGGAGAATCCATCTTGTTAGATCTGCTCCCCACCCCGAACCCTGGAATCCAAGATGGCCTCAGGTTCAGGTCAATGACTTACTTCCTTGCTTTCAGCCTCAGTGAGGGATGAGGCTGGTTAGGATGGACTTCTGTACTCTGAAATCTCAGAAGCAGCAGATCTGACCCCAGTGTGAGAGCCCACTGCAGATTGATTCACAGGGGTAGGTACTATCCACTGCCCTTTGTGTTGATGGGGTGGGTGGGGCAGGATGGGATGGTGTTGCCCATCCTAAGGATTGTTCAACTCCATCCTGCACAGCCACCACTTACCTCTTTGTAGTGAGATCTTACACTTGAGATACACAGAGGGTATTAGGTAGAGGCAGGCTCAGCCTTGCCCCTGCCACCTGGGGTTCTTTGCCCCATTCTCTTCACCCAAGGATTTCCCCAGGGCCAGTAGCTCCTCCATATTTAAAAGGCTATGGGAAGAGAGTATGGCTACAAATCTCCCGGGATCAGTTTGCCAGTAAACAGGGACCAATGTTAATCTCTTCCTCAGGGGCTCCTCAAGGGGAAGAGTGTAGATTAGAAGATATCCAGGGCCTGCCCTTTGGCCCCAGCAGCCTGGAAACCCATTCCCCTTCCCTGAACATCTGGCTGCCAGCCCAGGCTGCCAGCTGAACCGTCACTGTGCATGAAGCAAGGAAGCAGTTCCAGAGAACAACAAAGCCATGGCCACAACTCAAGCTCCTGTCTGTGTATGAGACGTAGTCAAAGAGCAGGCAGGTCTCTAGGTCACTAAGTCACTAGGCTGCTCCTCCTTCTCTCTGAACCAGTGGGCTGTGCTGGGACAAGCACTCTGGATATGTTTTGGTTTGTTTCGAGTTGACTGGGAGTGAGGTTTGCCTTATACAGTGCAGCTTGTCCAGGTTTTAAATTTTTTCTTAAGGGGCTAGAGAGATACCGCAGAGGTTAAGAGCACTGGCTGCTCTTCCAGTGGTCCTGAGATCAATTCCCAGCAACCTCATGGTGGTTCACAACCATCTATATAATGAGATCTGGTGCCCTCTTCTCATGTATAGGCATGCATACATTTAGGCAGAACACTGTATACGTAGTAAATAAATAAATCTTAAAAAAAGGATCAGTTTAAAAAAAAAATGAAGACCTCCGGGTATGAGCACGGCTTGCAGGCGTAGAAAGGGTCTGCTTATTGCAGGTGCTGGTGACTAAGTCTGCCCTCTGGTGGGTCGATGTTCAGGAACCAACAGGATGCCTACAAGAAAAGCACAGGCTTGAAATTGGTGGCATTTGTCCAAAGATGTTATTCCTACCTGCAGACTGTCCTATGACAGGAATCTGGGAGTGAGGGCTTTGAGGCAGAGAAGGAAGGCTGTGTAGACACGGCCCTCAGAGGGCATGTGAGCTCACACCTGGCTTGGGTTCCCCACTTGCCAGGGCTGTGATCCCAAGCAGGTTTGTTCTGTCTCATCTAGCACACCCGCTATCTCTCTTGTCTGATTAGAGCCACTGGCCACTGTATAAAAAGTGTCAACCAGAGATAGTCACACTACCTTGCTGTGTGGCATGGGGTGCCTCATTAGATACTCAGGTTGAAATTGATCCTTGCTATGGCTGTGCTCGAAGACCTCGTGGGAGCACTTGGGCCACAGGGACAGAACCCTGTGATGGTACTGATGTTCTACACAGAGGCCTGCATGAATTTTTGTGGGAAGGGTTTACTGCTCTGAGAGTTGTCATAAATGTGTGTGTGTGTGTGTCTGTCTGTCCAGTGTCTGGGTTTTCTCTGTATCCATTCTTGTGTGTGGTACCATGTGACCAGAAGCATCGTGAGGGTCTCAGTAAAGGTTGCCTGACTCTGTATTTCCCAACTTCTGGAACCCTCAGGCAAAACAAATCTGTTTTACGGGTGACCCAGTTTCATGCATCCCTTTATAGTGAGAACGGAGGCAAAGGCAAATACTCAGGTGGTGTCAGCACCGCTCTGGGCGCTTTGAGCATGTGCTTTATTCCTGTGGTATGCAGGAGGTGCTGTTATTACCTGCACTTCCACCTGGGGAAACTCAGGTCTGAGGTAAATCATCCTCACAAGGCTTCATAGTTATCTAGGAATAGAAGAGAAAGGAGGAAATGAAGCAACTTGGAGAGGGCTCTGTGAATCCAGGCAGTCCTCAGGGAAGCATGTGGGCAGATAAACTTGAAGGACCTCAGGGGTCATGTTTGAATTTATTTCCTGTGTCTCTCTCTTATCATTCACCCTTCTCCTTTACCTTCTCAAAGGTTCATGGTCAGCACACGTCCACTGCACAGACCCTGGGGTTTGTGCCCCACTCCCAATGGCCTTTGTTGGCGCCAGTCTCACGAATCTGAGCTTTGCCTTTTGCAAAGTGCATGCCAGCAAATGCAGTGTTCTCTGGTTTCTTCTGAGGGCAATTCTCCTGAATGTGGTCAACCAGTGGGTCAGCTGGCCTCGAACTCAGGTACATTTATCCAGAAGGCAGAGTCTTCAGTCTGTGGAATAACAAGGTACCTGTGAGATCTTTCTAGGTGGGGAGGACAATTTTCACCTAGAGTATGCTGGTTTCAGCCATGTGTTTTTGCAGCATACAGTGGCATGAGCCCGGAGAAGTATGCACACCCCTCGTGACCAAGCATGGCTTGTAGGCATAGAAAGGGTCTGCTTATTGCAGAATGTGCAGTGGAATCTCACCTTCCACCTGTGATAGGCTGAAATGCCATTCTCTGTGGCTCCCTGATGCTTATGCGATGTTCTTTTTCTGACTGCTTCTCCACGTCCCTTGTTTTCTTGCAAGAGATGCCAAATGAAAGAGGTTTTAACAGCTGGTGTCATCCTCAGTGTTGTTTCCCATCACCTTCCACCCTTGGGATCCATCTGACAACCTGTATAAATCTCACCCTCCAGATCTAGGCTCCCCCATGCTGCAAGGCTTGATACATACGTGTTTAAGGATGTTTGCTGGAGTCAAGTGCTTGCCATGCAAGCATGACAACCAGAGTTCCTTCAATCTCCAGTACTCATGTAAAAAAGATAGACATGGTGACACACATACACAAACCCAACACCAGTGAGGTAGATACTGGTGGGTCACTGGGCTCACTGGTGAGTCAGCCTAGTCAGGCGGGAAGCTCTAGGCCAATGAGAAACCCACTGAGCTCTGATCTCTCCTAGCAGGCTCCCTCACACGTGTGCACAAGCATGCACACACAATGCAAACATATACGAGCATGCACACATGTATATGCATACCTGCACACACCTACACTACACACAAACTACACACACCTACATATGTACACACAAAGGCACTTGTTGGCAACAGGCGTGCCATCTACCAAAGCAATCTGCCTGGCAATGCTGCCCTTCACTCTCCAGGCTTTATGGAAACTCCTCCTCCAGCTAATCCTTCAGGGGCCACTTTAGTTACACAAAAGGGTGTGAAACAATCTCAGCCTTAGTCTGTGGAATGACTTCTTCCCTGACCCGATGAACAGCTGCACTTAAGAGACAGATGGCTCCAGAAGAAGGCTGGGGGATCCCTCCCACATCTCTATCGACCTATGCTAGTTGATTTACCTGGCTGCTTGGTGAAAGGCCACACTGTCAGACCTTAAATCAGCTTGACAGTGACACCTGCCAGTTCCCTCATCTATCTTCATCTGCCATTGGCTAGCCAGGAACAGGCACTTGCTGGCCCCACCAGGTGTGTGCTTCTCTGAAGCCTCCGAACAGTTCTGTGATGCTCGCTCCTCACACTGCTCCCTGGCTGACAGGAAATAGGCTTATCTTTGCTGCGTGGGCTGCGTGGGCTGTTGACTGCGTGAGATGGAAACAATGCTGTTTGCTCCTAAAAGCTCTCCTCCCTCACTTCTTATCTTTAGGGGGAAACTGCCATCCCTGTTACAAAGTAAAAGACCGGGGACATTTTAAAGGTATTTTGCTTTATGTTTGAGACGGTCACAGCTAATTTGTTTGAAGAGAAAAGTATATGAAGCAAATTGTTATCTGCTCTCTGCCTCTTTGTCTGTCTTTGTCTGCCTCTGTCTCTCTCTCTGTCTCTCCCTTCCCCCCTCTCTGTCTCTCTCTCTCTGTCTCTCTCTGTCTCTTTGTCTCTCTCTCTCTCTCTCTCTCTCTCTCTCTCTCTCTCTCTCTGTGTGTGTGTGTGTGTGTGTGTGAGAGAGAGAGAGAGAGAGAGACCAAAAGTTGATATTGAATGTCTTCTTTAATCATTTCTCCACATTAGTTTTGTGGGACAGGGTCTCTCACTAAACCTAGAGCTCGCTGACTGACTATGCAGGCTCACCAAAAGCCCTGGACATATCTGTCTCTGCTTCTCCAACCCCACAATTCAGATGTGCTTTATTATTGTTATTACTACGATGACAACGACGACGACTACTACTACTGCTACCACCACCTGGGTGCTGGGTCATCATGCTTTCAAAACAAGCACATTACTGCTGGAGCCATCTCTCCATCCCCAAGAAGCAACCACTCAAAACCTCACGTTCTCTAGAACAATAATCCCTGTTTTCTGAACCATTGCATTAGTAAAAGTTCTTAGCACAGACTCTGTTCTTGGCAGCCTATCACAGGGGAAAGACCTTGGGGACACTGGTGGAGATACTCAGCAGGCAAAGGTGGGCAATATAATGTGTCTTTCTCAGGATGATGGGATCATATCTTTAGCGTTAGGAAATTAATGCAAACACTTTGAAGATAACAGTTTGTGAGCTGAGTGATGCTTTAAAACAGATCCAAAGGCAGTGTCCTGCCTGTGTGCTGTTCTCAGAGAGGTGACTGGGACAGTTAGGGAGAGGAGGAGAGCATGTGAAGGTCTCAAGGGAGGCGCTGGTGTGGTGCAGGCCTTCTGGCTCTGGCCCTGGTGGCTTGCTTCCCTTCCTATGAGATGTGGACTGGGCAGACCCCTTGGTGCTTTTTTTTCCAACCAGAGGCCAGGATAGCTTTGCCAAGAGACTGTCACCCTTTGCAATGAAGTTACACACCCTCCATTAGGTGTGTAACCCTAAAGATAGACTCTAAAGTCTAAAGGGGAATATCTACACTCTGCCCCCATCCCTAAAGTGACAGTGACCTCACCACCCTAGAGGCACACTCACGTGCACACTACCAAAGGGATTTCCTGGGATGCCTGCCTTCAGCATTCATGCCCTCTAAGAAAAGGAAGAAGCCGACTCTCCTTTAGAAGGGACGTTTTTGGCAAGTGTCCAAGGATAGCTCTGCCTGCCGTTTCAACAGGATGACTTCATCAGCATTTCTCCAGTACAGCTTTGAGGATTTGAAAAGCTTGTTAACAAAGGGAGAGAAGGAGAGAGGGAGGAGAGGGTGAAGGCCTTTCCTGTTGTATCACTTTAAACAGAAAAAACGGCATTCGGCAGGCGTGGTGGTACACATCTACAATACCAGCATTCAGAAGGCAGAGGCAGGAGAACCACTAATTTGAAGCATGGTTTTGCTACATAGCAAAACTCTGTCTCAAAATAGTAGACAAAACAAAAGTAAGGGCTGCGAAGACGACTCAGTAAAGGGCTTTCCGTGCAAGCACAGGACCTCGGCCTGATCCCAGGACCCATACACAAGAGTTAGGAGTAGTGGCCGCTGCTTTTAGCTTAGTGCTAAGGAGTTAGAGCCGGGAAGATCCAGATCCCTAGGACTCACTGGTTCACCAGTCTAGCCTACTTAACAAGCTTCAGGCCAGTGAGAGACCCTGTCTCAAAAAAAGGTATATAGTTAAAAAAGGACCCCTGAGCTTATTCTCTGGCCTAGACATACCTGCCACCCAAACACACACACACACACACACACACACACACACACACACACACACCCCACACACATTCGTGCACACCAGAGTAGTCATATGAACATCCATACACACTCAGAAACAAACCCAGTCACCAAATCAAGTCAGTCCAGCTGTGTTGTCACCAATAACACTGCACACCAACTGACAGCCTGCAGAGCCAAGAGGGACTGAGGTTCTCCAAACTTTCTAACCTTAGAGCAAATTAAATCGTTACATTAGCTATGTTCAAAATATCCTTGTCACTTCTACAAGGGATATGACAGCCTTCTCCCTATTCACTTTTCTGAGTTCTTTCAGACATATGTGTGAGAAAGAGGCCCTAAAAAGGAGACGTGTCACCAGAAGCACAAGCATGGCTTTGTGACTTTCTTTGTGCTGAGAGCTTGGGCACCCTCTGATGCTTACTGTGTCAGAGACATATGGCCGCAAGGAAAAACTAGGCTAAATTAGTAAAAGGACAGATTTTGTCCTCTGTCAAACGATATTTCATCTGATATCATAATCATACCTCTAGAGTTTCAGTGTCTCACCCAAAACACTTCAAAAACCAAAAAACCAAAACCAAAAAAAAAAAAGACAAGGCTTCAATAACCAGACAAGACAGCACAGACTTGGCATTCTTCCTTCTGCTCTGCACGTGAGAACAGGGGGCAGTCTCCCCTCTGTCTTCACCCCTGTGCCCCAGGAACATCTCCAGCCCCCTTGACTCCTACCAACTTTTAAGAACCCTGGATGTCTCCAAAGTCCCTTTTGGCATCACCTAAACGAGCTTATCTTGGGGTTTCTACTGAGAAATTGGCTGTGAGTGATCAGATGCTATGATGGTATGTGCATGTATGTGTACATGTGTAGATGTGTGTCCCTGTAGCGTCTTCACTAATAAAGCCATTGCAATGAGAGACTGCTTTGCCAGATCTGTCAGCGGTCTGCCATCACCTTTGTAGCCAATGACAACCGTGTCTATAAGGTTTACAGAGGTTCCAAGTGGTGGCCAGAGAGGCTGGCTGTAAACTGAAGATCTTGTTGGGCAAAAGTCTATGGCTAGCTTTATAACTGGCTTTGCTATTTGAGGTCAGATCATTCTCTGTTGTGGGGCTATCTCAAGCACAGTATCTGCACGCACAAACTTTGTCCACTTGTTCCCTGTACACTGCTTCCTCCTCTAGCTGTGGTGAGTAACTATGTGTCCAGACATTGACAAGCAACCGAGATGAACTGACCCTGAATGAGGTCCATGGATGTAGCTGTAGCATTTGTGTATACATATGTGCGTACCCACATGTGTTGCTGGTGATGAGAGATCAGATTTAAATGTCCACGGCTATCCCGGCTTCTCTCCTAAGATGAGGTGATTCTCCATAGAGAAGTCTCTTTTTCTTGCAGCAACCTTAGGAAGATTTCGTCGTGTGCCTCTTGAAGCCACAAGACTCACCTTCCCTGCACAGCTGCACCTTCTGCCTCTGAAGCCCCTCCCCCAAGTTGCGCTGCCCTGGGCAACTCTGACAATGGTGATAGACATTGATAGGAGGAGATACATGAGCCCTGGAGTGCAGAGGGACATTCCCAGGACCCTGGGTCTTCACCTGGGGCCCTGTGCCGACTCATCTGCTCATTTCTGTAGCTTTACTTTCCTGATCGTTGAAGAATGCGCCTGGGGACACTGGCTTCTTCCTGTGCACTCTCTGGAAATGGAGTGCCTCCCACATTCCTCAGGGAAGGGGCCAGCCTAGTCCTAATTATAGACCAAGCAAGGAGGCCCACAGCAGGTTTCTTTAGCGTCAGTGGTGGAGACACTAGGGGCTCCAGGCTCTAAGAGCCCGCATGTACTCACAAGCTGTGCATCCAGTTACCATAGCTTTGTTCCAGACACAGTCCTGGAAGCTAGAGGGAAGCACGTCAGTGTCTCACTCAGTGTTTCAGCTCTCCACTGACTGGATGGGATGCCTGGCTTGTCTCTCTTCCAATTGTTAATTCCCCACTGGCCAGTGGTCCTGACCCCCGTGGTCTGGAAACCTGAGCAGGCTTTTTCGACTCAAGAAGGACTCTGCAGGGTAAAAATGTTATGGCATCTGCCTACCCAGGGGCCGGCCCTTCCCTCTCATGAACTCAGATATCAGAACCATCTACAGTTAAAGAAAGAGGACACTAGAGGAAGCAAGATGAGACATCAGCTAAAGGCACTTGCTACCAAGCCTTAGGACCTAAGTTCAAGTCCCAGGACCCACATTCTGTACAGAGAGAATAGGCTCCCACGAGGTTTTCTCTGATACACACATGCACACGCACACACACAGAGGCACCTGACGTAAATTTTTGAAGAGGCACAGGGCGGGGGGTGGGGCGAGTCCTGAGGGGTTGCAAACTGCGCCTGCTCACTGAAGTGAGGCCTAGCTTTGAGAGCCAGTGTCACAGACGCAGTAGGGACTCAGGCTGATGATGTACAGCTGGGGGCAGGGCGTGGGAGGAAGTGAGCTGACAGGCTCAGATAGATCTCAGGCATTCTCATTGATCCATCTCCTTCCTGCTACAATTCATGCACCGCTTGGTCCGCTCCAGGTGCTGGACTCAAAGTGCAAGAGAGAAGACCCTTTTCTCCAGTAGCTCCAGGTTGAATGAATCAGGCAGACAAACCAGCAGTATCCCTGTGGGCCTATGTGGCCCCTGGGGAGGTGGTGCCATGGCTTCTCTCCTCTAAGGAATCATCCTGAGGGTAGATACCTCAACGAGCCTGTTCATGGCTGAGGGACAAGTGGAAGAAGGAATTAAGGGTCTCAGGTGTGGCTTTGGTTGGGGGAAGGAGGAATAAATGGTGGGAGAAGAGATGAGTCAGGGGTCTACAGATGGTGACTTGACCTTTGGCCCCTGGTGAAGTTAGCTCAGTCCTACATGGGACAGCAGAGCAGAGCTCACCGTGCTAGGCCATGGGACTATCAAGAGCTATGTTCTCATGGGGAGGTCCTATAGGCTCTGCCATCTCACTGTAGGGTCAGAATGGCTGTCAAGAGTCCTAAGGCTGATGACCAGAGTGGTGGTCATGACAAGGAGTTAGAGAATACAAAAGTTTTCACAGAACTTTCCTCTCTGCTGCCTGTGCCCATGTCTGTCCTTATTGCTGCCTGAGACTGTTTAGGGTACAAATGACAGTGGAAACTTGGCACTCTCAAAGGGGGGCAGCAGCATGCAGGTTCTGGTCTAGGATCCAGGAAGAGCATGTGAGACAACACATAAAAATCCAGGCAGTCTATTTAACGACAGCTATAAACAGACAAACAGGACACATTCCTATTAAAACTAATTTGCTGTTTGAGGTTGGTGTTTCCCCGGAGGGTCTGGCATTTTATCTGGCTCTCCACCCTGAATGCTGGGTCAGCAGGTCCTAGGAAGCCTCTAGTAGAGCCTACCCACAGCAGAGGATCTTGGAATGATGGACAGCTCTGTCTCACACTAACTACAAAGGGCAGGTAGGTGGGTCCCTCTGACCCAGCTCTGCTCTTGGGGAGGCAATTGATACCAGTGGAGCCTTCTCTTCCTGGAGATGTTGGTCTAGAATCCAAGTGTCCTTAGCTTCCTAATTGTGTGTCCAAAAGGAAAGAGTCTATATGACAGTCAAGTGTCACATTGTTGATGATGCTGCCAAGTTTGAGGACCAGACACTTCTTAAGAATTACATCAAGTTAAATAAAACAGAATGGCTTTTCTCCCAGCCAAACTTTCTCAAGGACAGGCAACATTTTGAATGAAGAAAGAAATGTGGAAATATTCTACTGTTTTTTTTAATTATTAAAGAAACATTGCCCATTGCCCATTATATGATTTCATAAAAGTTGCTAAACCTCATATCCAAACACTCAATAAACATTAGTTATAATTGTTATTGTGGCCACCGCCTTCTCTTTCCCCATTTTGCATGGGTTTGGTTTCAGTTATTCAGGATCCATAGCAGTGTGAAAATGGAAAATTCCAGCAGTCAGCAATTTATAAGTTCTACATTGCACAGCGTTCTGAGTGGAATCGTGACCGCTTTGGTGTTCTGTTCGGCCCCCCTGGGATGTGTCATTGATGTCCAGGGTGTCTACCTTGTATGTGCTGCCTGCCTACCAATCACTCACTGGAGTTATCACACCAGCTGTCATGGTGTTGTGTTCAGTGCTGTGTTCAGGAGACCCTTATTCTTAGTAATGGCTCCAAAGCCCAATAGCTGTTGATGCTGGCAATTCTACTTTAGCATATTGTTATACTTTTATCATTGTTATTACAGTGAATCTCTTAATGTACCTGATTTACAAATGAAACCTTATTATAGGGATATATATAGAACACAGTTATATAGAATTTGGTACTATCTATATGCAGCTACTAGGAGTCCTTGAACATATGCTTCATAGATAATTGGAACTATTATGTTCTTATTCTCATGGTGATGGTTGGATATGTCTCTCCCATAGGTTTACGTGTTGAAGGCTTACTCCAGTTTGTAGTGCTGTTTGGAAAAGTTCTGGAAGCCTTAAGAGGTGGGATTGAAGGAAGTAAGTCTCTTGAGATACAGCCTGAAAAGATGTGTGTTTTCTCTCTCATTCTCTGTCTCTCTGTCTCCCTTTCTCCTTCCTGGCATCCTTGGAGTGAGCAGCTTCTGTACACATTCAAGTCACCATGGTGATACGCCTCAGCTCAAGGCCAAAGCAATAGATCCAGGCTACCATGGATTGAAACCTCTGAAACTAACCAGAATACAGCTTCCTCTGTTTAAGTCGTTGTGATTTGAATGAGATGGCCCCCATAATCTTGGGAATTTGAATGTTCAGTTTTTAGTAGGTGGTACTGCTTGGAAAGGCTTAGGAGGTGTAGTTTCGTTGGGAGGAAGTGTGTCACTAGAAGAGGCTTTGAGAGTTTAAAGGGTCACACCATTTCTAGTTGCTCTCTCTGCTTTCTGCTAGTGGTTCATGATTTGAACTCTCAGCTGCTACTTAAGCCACTGTGCCTGCTGCCTGCCACCCACCACCCGCCACCTGCTGCCCTCCTGCCCACCTGCCCACCACCACCGTGCTTCCTTTGCCATCACTGACTTTAACTCTCTGGAATCATAACCCCAAATAAACTCTTTCTTCTATAAGTTGCCTTCGTCCTGGTGTTTTAATCACCACAATAGCAAGTAACTAATACAGTTTGTTTGTTTGTTTGTTTGTTTTCAGGTTGTTTTGAAGCAACAATGAGAAGCTAACTCATACAGTTACTATTTCTTTTGTTATTTTGTAAGACATTACTGTTCTCTGGAATATAGTTTGGTAAACCTTGGCCTTTTAATTTTTTGCCTCTAATACAAACTGGTTATTTAAAAATACCTTAGGTTCAAGGTCCGTATGAAGTTCAATGGCAGCTGCTCATAAAACGCCAGGATTTAAATAAACACCTTAAGTTGACTCAGTTTTACTGATATTAAGATCAATTTATAGTTTAAACACATTAAGTTAGGTCCCCAAAAGCCCTTAAGGTCAGAGAACTCAACTCAGCCACAACTGCTGGTCCACCACCGATGGATACTTTGCTCTGACAGTGCCCTTGAGAAGGTACCATACATAACAGTTGATCCTTCATAGGAAACCAGGCCTGACTTCCTGTCTCCAGGCCGTTTACTATACACCTCAGGTCTCACCCATCACCTGGTCTCCTACCTTGGCCAGAGAACTTCCTGTCTCTCCACACAGCAGCCACGAGGAGACTTCAAGACATGGAGAAAATGAAGCCGTATCTCCTTTTAATGTAGAACAAACAGTCTTGATTTCCTTCCCTTGTTCCCTCCCTCCCTCCCTCCATTCTCTCTATTCTTTCCTCTCTCTTTTTCTCCCTTCCCTCCTCCTTTATTTTTTTAAGACAAGATCTCATGTAGCTCAGGATGGCCTGGAACTCCTCATGATCCTCCTGCCTCGAGTTCTTGAGTGGTAGGTTCATCAGGCTGCCTGCACCACAGGACAGCTGTGAACATGGTCCAACACCAAATTGTAAACTACTTAAAATACAATGAGGTCTTTCCCATGAGTTTTAAAAACTCCAATCATGGAGTTTTGAAGAGTGACCTTTGTAAGTGGCAGCACTATGTTGCAATGTTAAAAGCTGGGACACTCCTTGTTCTGGATCCAGTCATGATGAGTACAGGCTGGATCATCCTGAATGTCTACTACAGCCAGAGGGATGAATTGTAATAAAAGTATAAATATCCATACATGACCAGTGGCTAGAATGATGGGTTGTGAGGGTCCTTTCCTTTCATATTGTGGAGATTGAGAAAAATGTTATTCCAAAACCAATCTCACAAGCGAAGATCATTCTTTAACTATTGTTGTTGTTGTTTTTTATCTGTTGTTATTGATGCTGCAGATCGAATCCAGGGCCTTGTACAGACTAGGCAAGGCTCTACTGCTTACGTTCCAAGCTCTTGGTTTTGGTGATGGGATCTTTCTTTCTACTTAGCCCAGGCTGGCTTCAGACTTAAGATATTTCTGCCTCCTGCCTAGCATTAAGATTACAGGTGTATAAGCCCATATCCAGTAGGCATTGTTATTCTTAAATGAAACAGAAATCAGCATGAGGAAAAGGCCAATTTGGGCTAAATTGGTATAATGTATATAATACATAAAATTACACACAAGTAAGACTCCAATCTTCTTTCCTCTCAGGATTACTCTGTGGAAAACTCAAGCTTATGCTTCTCTTTGTGCTGTGAGGTTGTTTCTGGGTTTCTCTTTGAGAGCTCTGGGTAGCTTTTCCCTGATGTTCCTGATTAGGGGCCACAGAAATGACCCTGGGTTGTCAGGAGTCCTCTCAGTCTGCCCTTCCCTCCTCTTCCTCTTTTCACAATCCTGTCACCCCACCCCCAAAAGCCAATCCCAGCCTCCATCCCCAAGCCAGGAATCCTAAAGAGTGAAGCATTTCCTTCCTTGATGGAGTAGCTCTCACTAAGGAACCTGAAAGCTAGGAAATTCTCAGCCACTCCCTTTGGTCAAAGCACAGCGATTACTAGTTAAAGGTCTGAATTAAGCTTTTGTAAAACATCTGAAATCAGGGAGTGTTTCAGTCCATGAAATGCAACAGGTGTTTGGATGGACCAGGAAGGGTTGAGGAAAACTGAAATAAAGAACACGAAGATCAACCACTCCAAAGTCACTTTCTTTGTAAAGTTAAAAAGAAACAACACTAGAGGAACCAAATGGCCAAGGCCAGCTTGTTTCCTGGCCTGGATACAGGCATAGGGACTTCCCATACCTTCCCTTGTCAACTGATGCTAGCCTATATGACAAGGCAGGTTACCATAGTAGCAATCCTGACTTCTCAGAAGGTCAGATAACCACTTTGGATTTGGTTTGATGACCATAGTGCTTCATAGTATGGCTTCCTGTAACATTAATCAATGCCTCTGAATAAAGATTCATTCTTTCACTCTTCCAAATTGAGAAGATACTGAACATATGTACGTGTAATCAGAGGGCTCAACTTTGGACCTTTGGAAACACAGGGTGATCACAGTTCAGTTTATGACCCCCCCCCCACTCACTTCTACCTTCTGTCCTTACTATACACTCTAGAACTGACCTCTCTAAGCCACCCTGTTCTGTCAGCTTTTCAAGGTTGGCAGATGTCAGATAGCCTCAGGGTATCCACAGAGAGTCTAGGCTCTTAAACATCTGCATGAGGAGGAGGGTGTGTGCCTGAATGTCCTCATACAGCTGGAGTGCGTATGAGCTTGGGATATAGAAGGAACATAGAAAACAAGAGATTTAGCACAAAATAGCTTAGCAAAGGGCTCTGCAGGGGTCAGGATGAACTGGGCTAAGGAACTTTCCAGGACTGCATAGTAGCTTTTTAGCCACAATAAGAAGCCTGCCTCTTCCTTCCTAGGTCTTCTGAAGGTACCTGCTTCCCACTGTGGCCTCCGCTTCAGACAGCAGAAGCACAAACACATGCAAACGTGAAGGAATGTATGATATCCCTGTACTTTGTACAGGACACAGAATCCATCACCTCAGCTATGCCTCTTCGGTATGGGAATCATTATTTTATTTTAATAATGCCTGTGGCTATTCTGTCTGCGTGGATGTCTGTGAACCACGTTCAGACATTTCCTGAGGATTTCAGAAGAGGGTGTTGGATTCCCCTGCTACCGGAGTTGCTGATGTTGGTCTGCTGTGATGTGGGTGCTGGGAATAAAATCCCAACCCTCCACAAGAGCAGCCAATGTTCTTAGCTGCTGAGCCATTCCTCCATCTCTGACATGCGTAGTACAGTTGTGCTAAAGTGAGTGACAGTAGCCGACACAGGGAGACTTCTGACTGACTGAAAGCAGATACATGCAGCTCTCTCGTTGAGGACATTTGCATTTGCAACGGGAAATTCTCATTTGGGATTTGTGTTAAGCAGCTTGATTTTAAATCATAATCTGTGGTTTTGCTGAAATGAAGGCATCCGAATATATTTCACAGACTAAATCCGTAGGAACATATGTGTTGATCTGGATGTAGTGGCTCATTCCTGTAATCCCAGCAAGGAGAGGCAGAGGAAAGAGAATTGCTATTCTAGTTAGGGTTGCTATCGCTGCAACGAAACATCATGTCCAAAAAAACTTGGGGATCAAAGGGTTTATTCGGCTTACACATTCACATCATAGTCCATAATTGAAGGAAGTTGGAACTTCAACTCAATCAAGGCAGGAACCTGGAGGCAAGAGCTGATGCAGAGGCCATGAAGGGGTGCTGCTTACTAGCTTACTTATAATGGCTTGCTCAGGCTGCTTTCTTAGAGAACCCAGGACTACCAGCCCACAGATGGCTCTACCCACAATAGGATGAGCTTTCTGAGTGGGGCCCTTCCTAGTCAATTGTTAATTTTAAAAATGCCCTACAGCTGGATCTTATGGAGGCATTTTCTCAGTTGAGGTTTCCTCTTCTTGGATAACTCTAGCTCATGTCAAGTTGACATAAAACCAGCCAAGACAACTTCAGAGTTGTCAAACCTGAGTAAGCTAGGAAGCAGTACTCCTCCACAGGCGCTGCATCAGCTCCTCCCTCCAGGTTCTTTATGTTCTTTCTAGATCCCAAGCTCACACTCTAGCCGTATGAGGACATTCAAGAAATGCAGATGTTTAAGAACCTAGACCCTTTGTGAGCACCCTGAGGCTATCCAACATCTGATCACACTCCCAGAATTGGTCCTTCTGGCAGGACCTGCTTAGTTGTTGTGATCTGTTCTCTTCCCTGTGCATGAACTCTCTGAGAGGCTCATTTTCTGCAGGAGCTGGGGCTGGGCACAATGCCCATCCCATCAAAGGCAATCAATAAATATGTTAAGTGAAAGCCCAAGACAGAGATGGAAGTAGAGAACTCCAAAGGAAGGTGGTCAGGAGCAGAAGCCCCTGAACTTGCCCAACAGTGAGTCCTGTTTACTACCTACTTCATGAAATGTGAGTGAGGACAGTAGACATTTTCTGCAGGACCTAGATACCCACTTCCACAGCTGAGGCAAGAGACAGATGAGCCAGCCTCGACCTGGCTCAGGCGGGCCAGCAGCCCATAAGCCCTACCTACCCTTTATTGAGAAAGTGGATGGGATTTCAGTGACTCGTTCTTAGCTCAAGTAGGAAATGAAACAGGAGGCAGAATTTTGAAATCAGCCAGTGGAGAATTATAATCCCAAATTAGAAAAACAGAGTTTTAGTCAGGGGTTCTCAGGGTGCCAATTAAAATACGGGCTTGCCTTGAGTTGCATTCACCCACATCTGGAGGGGTTTCATTCCCGTAACAAGCTGCCAAGGACTCTGATGTACAATCACACAGCAATTATCTGGAACCCAAAGCCCAGAGAACACAGTTCTCTAGTTGAAAGGATTACTGAAGAAAAAAAAACCAAAAAAACAGATCAGGCTCTTCAAGGGTCATGCTGCCTGCAGCGAGGACCAGCTGATCCCTGTCACTTAAAGGGGAGCGAGGTCAAAGGCTTTCAGCTTGGGGAATTGCTGCTCAGTGAGTTGGGGTGACAGCCACACACTTCACGGCTGTCAATACTGGCATGGGGAATGAATGTGTGTCATCGGAGGGTGTCAGGAGGTAATTAGCACTCCGTCAGCTGTCTGTAAACAAACATTTTTGATACATGCCATGAGCTATTTTGGTGATCAATTTTGTACTCTCAGAGAGCTGTATTTAATTACTTGTCTGATCTATCATCAAGCTTGGCATTACACCAGTACCAACCATGGGCAGAACCAGGCCCCCACCTGCGCAGAGGTGGTTGTGCTTGCTACATGCCCAGGTCTTATTCCAAAGTCCATTCTTTTACAACAAGCCATCATTTTCACTGGGGTTTATTAAGGGACATGGGTTCTAAAGTTGGTCAGAAGGCCTCGAAAGTCCTCCCAAATGACTTCTAGAAACCTTTCCTGAGTGCTAACAGTGAACAACATCCCTGGCCCCCCACTGGCGGCTGTGAAGATCAAGCTGCCTTGGGCTTACTGTTCCCCTCACCCAAGGAATGGAAGGTAGGCATATCAGACACAGCATATGAGGGTACAGACATGCGCAGTGTGAGACGGGAATGGAAGAGAACACTAGCTCTACTTGTGGATGATGGGAGTTGGGGAAGGGTTGAGGAAGGAGATATGTGGACTGAAGTCAAAGCTTTGGAACCCTCCGTTTTGGGCTGTGTTCTAGACAGGATGCTGATACGAAATAACCAGAAAGACTCAGAACCTTTGGCTTAGCCACAAATAACAATGAGAACAAAATAAAAGGAGCTTCAAAACCTTAGAACTTATTATCCCATAGAAAAATGGTTTGGACAATGGACGGCTTAGACGGTGACTTAGTTGTCTTGCAAGCATGATGACCTGATTCTGGATTCCCAGCACTTAGGTAAAAAGCCTAGAGTGGGCCACACACCTGCAATCTCAGTGCTGGGGAAACAGAGAAAGGTGGAATCTCCAGGGCTTGCTGGTCAGCCAGCCTAGCTGCACAGTGAGCACCAGGTTGACCTCAACTCAAAAAATAATACAGAGACTGCTTATGAAAGATACCCAGTGACAACTGCTGCTCTCTACACACACGGGGCATGCACACATACATACAACTCCTTTAACCACCCACACCCCTCCACATCACACCCAAAATTCAGAGTTAGGTCACCTATAGCCATAAAGACAGATCTCAGGACACAAGGATCTAATTTCCTGTGGTTTCATTCCACCATCCTCACATAGCACGTGACAGCTGCTCTGAAGTTCAGTGTGTGGTCCACAGTGATGCTCCCAAATCCAGGCAGCAGGCATGGGATGCGGTGGTACTCTAAGTTAAGAAGCATCCCAAACTTTTCATCTGCTTTCATTTGGGGACTTCCAATATGGGCTCCCACTGTGCCTGTCATGTATATTCAGTAGAATTTATTTCCCATCTCCTCTCTCCCGTGTTTCACTCCTAGTTAAACCTAAATGTTCATTTGTTACTATTTTTAACGCTAATTGAATGCATGGGGATTAGACTCTGAAATAGACATAAAAGGTTAATAAGAGCAAAGCAAATCTACCTTTCGTTTACCCAGCGCCAGTTCCTGGCTAATGATGCGTATATAACCACGCAGTGGTGATGACTAATCATGGGCCACCCCACAAAGCAGCTGCTGTGCCCAGTTCACAGAGGAGACCAGGCCAAGAGAGTGCCCAAGGTTACTCAGCCTCTGCCCTTCTGACTCCCGTCAGTGTGGCGGGGGAGGAACAGGGAAAGAGAGCTTGGAAGGAGCTAGTGTCTTGCTCTACACGAGGCCCCAGAGCTCACACCCAGCCTGTGGGAAGAGGCAAAACAGAAGAGAGATACAAAATATCATTTTGCTTATCTGGTATTTTTCCTTCTACCAAATGGTGACCCCACCAGCAGTAACGAATTCCCCACATAAGCTCTGCCAGTGTTTGCATGCCAGCTTCTCCTACGTTCCAATCTTCTTGTCACATTCTAACTTCCTTTCCTCTGCCCTCCTCTTGATGTTCCTTTTTTAATGGACAGTCACCCAGTTTCTGGAACAGAAACAAATTAGCATCTTCCAGAGGAGGAGACTTTGCTTGTGGTGTGACAGTGTGAATGTTGCTATGGTAATTGGTATTGGTGGTTGTGATGGGAGTGGTTGTCGGTGGCCCTGCTGAAGGGGATGGTGACAATGGTTACCACTACAGTGTCATAGCGATGATTTTCTGGACTGTGGACATGGTGGCAGCAATGTTGGGGAGGGTGGTGAAGACCGTGATGGTGGAGCTGGTATCACAGTGAAGGTAATGTGAACGATGCTGGACTGCTGGACGGCTCCTGCTGTGGCTGCTGCTCCTGCTGTGGCTGCTGCTCCTGCTGTGGCTGCTGCTCCTGCTGTGGCTGCTGCTCCTGCTGCTGCAGTTGCTGCTCCTGCTGCTGCAGTTGCTGCTGGTGGTGGTGGGGGAGGGGGAGGAGGCTATGGCAGCTCTAAACTTGGTGGCATCTTTGGGATCCTGTGGCACAAAGGGGAGAAACATTTTTCAGCAGGACAGACTCAGGATATAGGCAGTCAGTATGGGAGGCTGCCTTTCTGTCTCTGATGGCAAAAGGGGTTTTATACCCTTGCAAGCTTCTTGTATGTGTCAAATGGTGACAGGTGGGCACAGAGCCGCTCCCACCCTTGACCGTCCACATGAAAGCTGAGTTTGGGTGTCCTTAAGTTTCCAGAGTCAACAGATGGGACTGGCTCAGTCCAGCTAGGACTGCTTTGTCTGAGTTAGCTGTAGGTCTAGGGGAGGAGAGGTGTGTACTTCCGCCACAAACAAAACATTAAGGACAGTGGTGAACTCTCCGCAAACGGTGGATAAAAGAGACGTGGTCACTGATAAGCACCTGCATATTTGGAGGATAAGGAGGAGTGGGGATCCAATCTGAGGAATATCTGTAGCATCGGGGAGCTGGGCTGTGTACTGGGGACACCTCATTCCAGCCATACTCTCCAGGCTTGAGACATCCCGTCCTGTCAAGGGAAGAAACGGTGTTTTATGAGGCCAACGGCTCATTCTTTCCAGCTTTCCCTATACTGAGTTTAGGGGAGCTTTGATTTTTCCCCACTGGCGTCTCTTCACCTTTTCTTTGACCTCAGGGTGGGCAGAGAAGAGTGTGCAAGAAGACTGAATTTCACAAAGCAAAACAACCCTGCCACCCTTCCCACAGCGAACTGGCAAAGGGAGTGCCAACAAGCCAGCAGTGATCAGTACACAAAGGCGTCCTGTCCCCGCCATGTACCAGTTTTCCAAGCTCACTCACTGTGTGATTGTCCACAAAACCATGCCTCAAAGTCATTTGAAAAAAGTTAATTAAGTGGGAGAATCATGCTTCTGGATGTTCTGCTTCCTGGGGGTGAACGCAGGCTGGTTTCTCCCCATGAGGATACTGGGGTATTGGGAAACAAGGGCACTATGCGGCTGAGAGGCCCATCAGAGAGCCTCACTCAACCTCAGTTCACAGAAGGAGGGGCTTCAGATTAGAGGAGATTTGGGTTAGCATGTCAGCATAAAACTCGCCCCCTACCCCTGTTTCTTGTTCTCTCTTTCCCTTCCTTTCTGCCTCCTTTTCTTTGCCTGGTGGTAGTCAGTCCCAAGAGCATCCAGCAGGGGTCACACTTTCCTTCAACATGATGCCGGGTCGTTTTGTTGTATTTGTTTTGTTGCTGTTACTGTTTGTTTATTTTAAGAGACATACGCACCTTGCCCTGAGCTGTAAATTTCCAAAGTACTCGGAGAGATTCTGTGGTGGATGCTGTGGGAGGTGGGCTCTGAGACCTAACAGCTGCCAATCATCCATGCTTCTCCCATCATGGCATGGATAATGACAGTCACAGTGAGATATCCATACAGAGGTCAGTGTGTGTGTGTGTGTGTGTGTGTGTGTGTGTGTGTGTGTGTGTGTGTGTGTGTGTGAAACCCTGAGAGCGGCTATATTCTAGTATCTTTACCTTGAATTTTTTTAAATTACATATAATCTTACGTGTGTGTGTGTGTGTGTACGCGTGCATGTCATACATGTGGAAATCAGAGGACAACTTACTTAGGGTTAGTTCTCATTTCTCTCCTTCCACCATGTATGTTTGGTGGTAAGCATCTTTTGAGTCATCTTACCAGCCCCCCCCTTTTTTGATACAGAATCTATCTCCCCGAGCCTGAAAGCTCACCAAATAGGCTGAGCTAGTTGCTGTGAAGTCCCGGGTCAGTCTCCTTGCTGTCTCCAGCCTATCAACCCCATAGTTACAGGCATGTATAGCCACACCTGCCTTTTTAAACATGAGTTCTTAGGACACAAATCAGGTCTTCATACTTGTTCAGCAAGCATTGTACCAACTTAGCCTCTTTCCTAGACCTGACATTTCATTTCTTACAAGCCAGAGGAAATCAGGCCGGGATTAGTATGCCCACTGCCTCATGGGTACATGAGGTCACAAAGAATGAGGGTTCATTTGATCATTGCTTTAGCTTGGTAGGGTTAGAACCGAGGTTCTATGTACGGTATAACCCACATACAAAAGGGTATGTGGGTTTCCAGATACAGATTTCCAAGGGGGTCCTAGACTTTTCTCTTCACCACAGAGCACAGAACACTGATCATGACAAAAAGCCAAGGCAAGGTTCAAGTCACAGAGCATACAAACAGCTGCAGTATTTGTCAGAGGAGGTGACAAATGAAGGCAGGGTCCTCCCAAGTGGGTCTAAGCAACATGCTGGCAAAGGCTAAAGGGATGGATGAAGTGTGAACAGCAGGAAAAGCAGCGTCCCTGTTTCCCAGGCTCTGGAGAAGGTGGCCATGGCTCTCAGTGAGAAGACTACAAAACGTCAGCTTCAGGTCTCCTTGCATCTACAGGCACCTCCTTGCATTGAGGTGCAATGAAAGAAATACGATCCATTGGAGCAGTCTAGAATCCAGCCATTGTCTACAAATCATTGTCATCATCACCAAATCTTTAAGAAACTTTGGGGAGTAGAGAGAGGGCCCAGTACATAAAAGCACTTGTGTAAGTATGAGGACTTGAGGTCAAATTCCCAGAACCCTCATAAGGCCAGAAGTATAACATGGCTTCTGTAACACTGGGGCTCATATAGGGAGAGAGGAAAATGGGAGACAGGACAATTCCCAGAAGCCCATGGCATTCTGGATAAAAGACAACAAAGGGACCTTGCCTTCAGACAGGGCAGAAGGTAAGGACTGATAACACCTGAGCTTACCCTCTGGACACCACATTAACGTACTAGAATGTATGTGTGTTACACACACACACACACACACACACACACACACACAGAGAGAGAGAGAGAGAGAGAGAGAGAGAGAGAGAGAGAGAGAATATGGTGGCCCACAGCTGTAATTTTAGTTACTTGGGAGGCTGGGACAGGGGATTGTTGTGAGTTTGAGGTCAGCATGAACAACATCATAGGTTCTAGTCTACTGAGACCCTGTCTAAGAACACCACCACTACCACCACCGTCACCAGTGACATAGGAACATTGAAATATTTGTGATGTCTTAGAAAGGCAGTCCTCTGGATATGACCCTCCATGTCAAGAGTCTGGTAGTCAGGGAATGAGATATAGCTCCCAACGTGAGTTTGTCCTCTGGGGATTTTGTGGTAAGGCTCTTCTTGTGCTCCATGTAGTCTACTGGGCATGATTTTCTAGTCTGGGTTTTCATGCCTGGCAGTGTGGCATCAGTCACTGTGGCTTAGGGAAAGCTGTTGGAGTTTATGAACAGCAGTACTTGGATAATCAGGCTTGGAAGTCCATGTCAGAGATCGATGACATTGACACAAACACCCTTGTCCTGCCTGCAGCTCGGGCCCAGGGTCCATGGTGGTAGTTGCTCAATTAATGTTTTGACCTAGAATGAATGAAAAAAAAATACACACTTTCTTCCTGCCCCTGAGACTCTCACAGTTTTGGAGTTAATGTAAGAGACCAGAGAAAACTCTGAAATGTTAGAGAACCCCAAGGCACCAAGGACCCTAAATACAGAAATTTTCAGCAATCCCCTTTCAATGGACAACATCCAGTGAGCCACACAGCAGATCAAAGCCCTCAGAGCCATGGGAATCCCTCCTTTAAGTCCATGCAAAGTCGACAGAGTCAATCTTCTAGAAAGATGGAGTGCCAGTTTGCTCTGAGCTGCTTAAGCATGCTAAACTCTGTTGTCTGTCTCCCGGGGAATCGGGTCACTTTTCAGAGAAGAGCCGCTTGCCTGGAGTGACTAGCCAAGTGTGAGAAATCTCAGGAGACTCACATAGCAGAAACTGTTGGTCTGTTGTCTCTCAGTGCAGTTATATACTAACGAGGTGATCTGTCACCTCCTTTGGACTCCCCACTTTATTATGACAATGCAGCCAGGGTCTTTGGTTGGTTGAAAAAAAATAGCTTCTTGACTTTTCCATAGTTTAAGGAATGCCAGTAATTTTGAGCAGAAACACTCCCATCCCTCCCCCTAACCCCTGCTCCTGTTGAGTAACTTCTGATGTTGGGGCTCAAATCTCATGCTTGTTGAGGAGGTACTGTAAGGAAGACATCTGAGAGTCCACGCCCTGGGCAGGGCCAGCCTGGCTTTAAAATTACATTTTATGTCACTTCTCAGGAGGAGGTCATGCCTTCCTCCTTTTCAGGGAAGCTGAGTCCCCACAGGGGGCCCACTTCACATTAGAAAACTTTGATACCATCATTTATGGGTGGACAGAGAGATGGTTTGAGAGCCAAGAGAACTACTTGTTTCTTCTCGTTGTACATATCTGAAATTGAAGGGCAGGCAGGTTGAGCGAACCCCAGAAAGGTGGAATCCATGGAACAAGAGAGGGCTGGGTGAACTGTTGAAAGTGTGAATGCCTTCTCTGTTGAGTCCTCCAGAACTGGACCAAAGGAGAAAACAACTGCAAATAATTTGTAATACTTTAACCAGGCAGGAACTTGCTATATACTTCTGTATGATCTTTTTCAGATCATTCTACCTAAGGATGTCCAACCTGTGTTCTTCAGGCTGTTGATGGTCCAACATAGCCACAAATCTGGCTCAATACAAAATTGTAAATATGCTTGTGCATGATGGGAGGGGGTGTTGTTATTGTTGTTGCTCTGTTGTGTGGTCCTGGAGTATAAATTCTATAGATGTGAACAGTGTCTCTCAAAATAAACATATATAAGCTTGCATAACCCCTGGGCTCCTGGCTGCCCACCCTGGTTAATGTGTTTGTTGCCCTAGATAATTCATCCAGTGTGGCCCAGAGAAGAAAAGAGGCAGGACACCCTGTTCTAGACTACTGAGGACATAGTGACACTCAACCCCATCTACTATACAGAGCTAGGGGACCAGAAGGAGGTGCCCTTCACATGGGCATATGTGTAATGACCTCTCTGAGAATTCACACCAGTCCCCTGCTGCTCAGTGCTCTTAGCTGCTTTTTAACAGAACCTCTAACTTTCAGGAAACTAAGCAAGCTGGCAGAACCATCCCCGATCCTGACTGGACACAGCCAGAACTTAGCATTAAGGCCCTTAATTCTCGCCCCAGAAAACTGAATTCTGAGGGCTGCTAGAGTGGCCTGGCTCACCTTTCGTGACCTTTCAGAGTAGGCACCATAATGGTGTCTCTTATAGTACAAATGCTAGCCTGCACTGTACTTCAAATAGGTGTGATTTGTCAGGAGAGGGCTCTATACTCCATCTCTGCACAGGCCAAAGGTCACTGCCAACAAGCCAGTGATGTGGGTGGGCTGTCTCTTCTCTGAAGCTTCACCAATTACTCTTAGAACTAATGTTGGCTCCCCATCTGCTTTGGGAAGGGCAGATGTTACTTCTTCCAGGAAGTCACTAGAAATCTTCTGCTAAAAATTCCTGTTCTACAGACAGACAGGCAAGCCATCAAGCTTCTATCTGGAAAACCCATGGAGCCTGTGCAAACTGTCATGATGCTTTGGAACAAAACGGGAGAAATGTATATTCTGTCCATTCATCCACAGAAGAGATAGCCCCATCTTCTACCAGGAACACAGGGGATGGTAACACAACTGGAATGCCAACCCTGACACAGCTTATTGGTCCAATCATCAGTAACTGATAGGACTGTCTGTCCAGTAGAGGGAATTAGACAGTAACTATGCAGCCATTGTTCTTTTGGACAAGGGGTATGACTGTAGTAAGAAACAGAGATACTAGCCTGGCTGGGTTTGGGGTCAGAGAAGACTTTATGGAAGAGGGACATTTATATGAATATTAAAGTATGGGTGGGAACTCATTGGTGCAGGAGAGAAAATAGTCCAGGCTGAGTAAGTACTAAGCAGGAAGACACAACACTTTCTGCAGGAGCAGGCATGAACCACAGCCTTCCATGGGATTGATGTATGAATCATGGATGAGATAATGGTTGAGAGAACATGACAACTGGGGTGCTTATAGAATGGGCTTTATGTGCCTTGCTAGTCTTCAAGGAAGATGAGTTGTCACATGCTCACCCATGAAAGTAACTGTCCAGGGCTGGCTGTCCTGGATTGCACTGCAGTTATTACCATGAACTCAATGGTGGGACTCAGAGAGGGGACCAGGCATACACACCTTCCTGTAGTCATGGCCATCACTATCTTCCCACATCAGAGCTACAGGCTCATAGCTGGCACAGCCTGTGACACCTCTGAGCTCATTTTCCAAGACTGTCTTCACACACCAGCCAGGCAGCCCCGGCTCTGTGCTAATTGCTGTGATTGTAATACAATCATCAGATGGGGCTGCATCTGAGAATCAGATTCTCTTAAGGAACTGAAAAAACCAGCCTGCTCATTGCACAGGTCTCACACATCCATGGAATGAGTTATCGGTAGCTGGCGGTGTCTGTGCTTTGTCGGCCAGAGACTTTACCAGGCCATCACAGTCATCTCACACACATGTGAAAGGGCAGCTGGGTGGTTTCCATCTTTCTTTGTGAGATAACACTGCTGCTTGGGTTAGGCTTGAGGCAGGCAGAGGGTGGGTGAAGTTCCAATAAAGGTGACAGATGGGTTCTTCAGGCTGGGAGACAGAGGGAAGGGAGTGTCTTTCTCCTTTGCTTTCCTCTCCTTTCTTCACTTAAAATTCTCCTTTCTGTGGGGAGAGTAGATCAGTGAGACCTTGGAAGAAGGATGCTTAGCTCCTGTACTCATTCCTTCTTAAAAAGAAATCAACCTGATGTGGGTATGTGTGGGTGTGCATATATGTGTGCATACTTGCATGAGTGTGGGCACACGTGTATGGTTACACAGTGAAAATCTGTGCATGCCCCCATGCAGGTCAGAGGTTGATGTGGGTGTCTTCCTCGATTGTTGTTCTCACCTCATACATGCGGCATTTCTAAATCAATACTAAAGCTTCCACACATGGGTTTATTGCACACTGAGCCCCCTCACACCTCCCTATGTTTCCTTTTCTCACCCCTCCCTGCCCCCACTAGTCTCTCAGGTTGACTTAGACAGTTTTACTTCTGTCTCCACATTATATACAGTCATGAACACGTCCATATATCTCTATAATATCCAGGAGCTACAAATGAGAGGAAAGCCATAGTTGGCCTGTTTGAGATTGATGTCATTCACTGGATGTGATTACGTCTAGTTGCACCCATTTTCCTACTGATGATCTAACTTTGTTCTTTATGGCTGGGACACATTTTCCTTATTCACCCCTGTCTAGTTGAATGCCTGGGTTGTCTCCATTCCTTAGTTATAATGAAGAGCACGCCAGTAAACACAACGTACAAGTGTCTCTCTGCTATGTCAATGTCAATCCAAAGCCTTTGGATGAATACCCAGGGGTACTATAGCTGGGTCATATGGGAGACTCAGTGAAAGGTTTTCTTCTTAGAGAAGTCTCCACAGTGACTTCTGTAGTAACTGGACTAGTTTACATTCCCACTATTAGTATATGAGGGTCCCAATTGTTTGCACCTACCCCAGGAGCATCTGGAGTCCCTGAATGTGCTCTTAGATGGAGATTACAACCTGTGAACATCCATTAAAAACCACAAAGATACTGTGAAAAAAAATCAAGTTCCCTTTTAAATGATAAAGCACACACAGGATGAATAATCTCAGTCCCATAAATTGGGCTCAAGAGAGTGAGCATTGCTTAACAAGAAGAGTGTGTGGAAGAGGGAGGCACAGATGGAGACCAAATGCTAGAAACGTCCCCCACAATCAATCAGCTCTGGAAAATTCATCAAGGGCAGCATGTGGCATCACTGCTCAAATGAAAATAGGGAAGATGGTGTTCTTGTTGGAAAGACAATAAGCTTTCATAGGGTGACCTTTGCAACACACAGTAGTAAAGAAGCAGATATTGAAGCTCAGGGTTGGGCCGCTGGTGGGCTGTGGGGTAGAGACTGTCTGCAGGGGGTTGACTGTACGCTTAACCCTGCCATGCCACTGACAGGTAGAGACTTGGGATATTTGGTTCCCAGAAGGCTGGAAGATAGGGGAGCTGACAATCTCTGGAAACTGAAGTCCTGGTAGCATCTACCTGAGGTGACCTTGAGAAGCTCCTACTTGTTGTGATCCACTCTGTTGACAGTCAACAGTGACAGTTGTTCCAGCTGCTGCGAATGTCAAAGGAGACAGGTGTCCTGTGTTATTCTTACCTATGTATAGGCAGTGCTTACTGTAAACACTCCATGCCTTTAAACTCATAAGAAAGAAACTGGGTCTATGTCTGATTTCAAGACCACGTCCTTGTGGCCGTGTGGAGCACTGAGCTCCAAACATACGTCATCTCCACCCAGGGGTACTGTAGCTGCGTCATATGGGGAAATCAAGGGTTAGTTTTTCTTTTTAGAGAAACCTCTGCAGTGACTTCCATAGTGACTGGATTAATTTACACTCCCCCAGTGTGTGTGTGTGTGTATACATATTATATATATATATGGGTTCCAATTGTTTAGAATCAACAAGCAAATGCCAATTTTGCTCCATCCCAGGAGTACTCAGTGACAGGGGCAGAAATGGGGGATGTTTATAGGAACTCCAACTCCAGTGACATTCAAGGCAAGCTATGATTGCGCATAGCTTAACACCCTAATTTCCAGAGAAAGCCTGGGCCTGAATTGTGGATGAGGTCCTGCTGATTTGCCTTGGTGTCAGGTCAGAGCTTTCTGCATGGAACCAGTGTGATGGGTTCAAGAATGCTATTATTTTTCATTAAAAATGAGATGACACGTTTGTGTTTACCAGGGCTACAGGCTGTGTCAGAAGCTCAGCAGCTGTTACCATGGCAATGAGATGCTCTGTGCCTCTTTGCAGTATCACCTTTGTTTTGCCAGAATCCTTCCCCCCTACCTCCAGTGTCTGGAGACTGGTGTCCCAGTGTCATGGTTAGTTTTTGTCAACTTGACACAAACCTAGACACACGTGGAAGGAGGGGGTCTTCATTGAGGAATTGCCTCCATCAGATTGGCTGTGGGCATATCTATAGCACATTGTTGTTAATTATGTGGGAGGGCACAGTCTACTGTAGGTGATGTTATCTGTGGACAGGTGTATCCCTGGCTGTATAATGAAGGTAGCTGGCTAAGCAAGCATGTTCCTCTATGGTCTGTTCTTAAGTTTCTGTCTTGAGTTCCTGCCCTGGCTTCCCTGATGATGGACTGTGACCTATAAGTAAAATAAATCCTTTGTCCCTCCAAGTTGCTTTTGGTCAGTGTTTTTATCACAGTACCAGAAAATTAGAGTACTCTCCCTGAATGCAGCTGTAGAATTTCAGCTAAGAACACACACCAAGCATGAGTCTTAGCTTTGAAAGAGCTCAGGGTTGGAAATTTTGGCAAAAAAGCATTAGTTAGTCCAAAGCCTGTGCAAAGGCTGATTTTGCAGCTAGGCAGGGACACAAGGTTAGGACATTCTCCATTAAAGACACATGCATTTGGTCCAAGAAAACAAGGAGCCATTTGTCATACATTCAGATGAAGCCAACCTTTAGAAAAACCAGGACCTGATGCAAGTTCTCTGCCTGAGGATGCAGGGGTAGAGGATGTGAGGGATCAGGATACATCCAGGAGACAAAGGAAGCTGCTTCTGGGTAAATAGATGATAGTCTTGGAAGATCATGTAGTCATTCGAAGGAGGCTGTGGCTGGTAGCTGGGACAATCTAAGCTCAAATATAGGCTCTTTGCGACCTTAAGAAGGTTGCTATATCCCTTTTACATACTAGAAAAGTGCAATTTAAAAATTTAACTCCTACAGGCTTTTTTGAAGATGAAATACCGTACAGAGTACAACCTCATGGTACGTGACATTATGGAGTATGGTGTCATGATGTGTGTGACACAGAAAGTGCTTGCTGCTGTTATGGGTATGCCTTAGTTCATATCTTAAAGGAGAGGAAAGCCTAGTAGGAAGATGCTACATGACTAACCTGAGCACCAAGGACTTTAGAAGGCAGCCAGTCATACTGGGGTTCAGACAGGGACCAGCTGCTAAGCCGTGCCTTACAAGAAGCACTGGCAGTTTCATATGGTGAAGGAGCTGAATGGTGGTCCTTGTCAGACTGCCAGTGGTGTGGAGGGTCAGACCCTGGCTGCTACCCCAGTATGCTGCAGACTCTGACTTAAGAGCCAGCCATCCTAACAGTTCAGCACTGAAGCTTCCTGGACAGTTCCCTGTCCCTGGTGTCTGTGGGTTTGGAGGGGTAGCTTGCTTAGAGAATCACAGCTGAGTTTAGCTTGTCAAACAAAGCCAGTGCCCACAAACCCATTTGGTTGCAACAACAGTTTCATTGATGAGCCTTGCAGAAACGCATCTGAGCTGGCAGACTGCTCACCTTTCATTTGTGAAGCCCCGCGTTCTGACGCACAGCACTGTGGTGGCACATATCTCTAGTCCCAGCCCTCAGAAGTGCAAAGTCATCTTTATCTACATCCTGAGTTTAAGGATAGCCTAGGCTATGCAAGACTCTCTAAATAAAGAAAAAGTAGTTTCATATTGAGAGAATCTGTGTAACAGGAAACTTTTGTTTAAAGTTACAGATCAATCTTAGAGACAGCAGCATCATGTGCTCAAGACTAACCCCAGCTATATAGCCAGTTTGAAGTCAGTCCAGGCCTCATCTGAAACTTCATTTCAAAACAACAACAAGGGCAGCAACAGCAGCAAAACCCAAGCAAACCAAACCAAAACAAAACAAAGAAAAAGAGTTTTACTAGAAACTCCGTAGTTCTGTGGTTGGCAGTGTGCTTGCGGAGCTGGGCCACCACACCTAGGTCAACGTTAGAATGTTCTTATCACTTCCTGGTGGCCCTCAACTCTGACTTGGTTCCACCGTGGTTGCGTTTCTACAAGCACTTCATTCAAGAAGCCTTTCCGCTGGTCCTGAGAATCCGATCAGATGTCCACAATCTTGAAGGCCTGACTTAAAATGCACAGTGGCAAGAAATGAATGCCAGGGATGCTGTTGGCGTTGACTCTGGAACACTTACTTCTTGGTCAGTATGATGCTCACCAGGCAAATTAACTGTGTGTCTTGGCATGGTTGGCAGGTAAGATGTGCTCGTGGGAAAGTTCTACACTGCAAGGGCAGGTAGAGTGTTCACAGCAAGTCATCTTTCCTCTGTCCCATCAAGGCTAACTTCTATACCAAGTGATCAGAAAATACTTAAGACCTTAATGCTCATATGATTAGAGACTACAATCCTTTTTCAGCGCCTTCAAGTCTACAATGCTCGTGTCCAATGGAAACAGGGACCAAAATGTTGGCCTGTGTGATGGCTAAGTCAGGTGCTTCCACCTTCTTGGTGTTCTGTATGCAGAGGGTGAAGCTGTGTTGTGCTGGACTGAGACACTACCCCAATGGCACAAGTAGGTGGCCTGAGTGAGCCCAGGTAGGGTGGTATGTTCAGCCCCAACATATGGCTTATGTGTTTTCTTCCCTCCTGCATCTGCCTCTGTCTTTCTGAGGGAGAGGCAACAGCAAATCTTACTGTTCCAATTTGGATTCAGGACACATTCCCTAATGGATGGGCCATTGCTTTCCTAGTCGGTTTCCTATTGTGCTCATAAAGTCCCCTCATCTCTGGGGTGGATGCCAAGTATCCTAGAACAAACAATTCCTTTCAGCCATTGGGATATGACTCTGGCTTTTGGGCTAGACCCCCAAAGTCACAAATTTCTCAAGGCTATGTTTTTTTTTTCTGAGAAATAGCACCTATTCCTCTGCAACATCACTTTTAGATACAACGAAATAGAACAAGGCAGTAGCATATGTACTCTGTGGATAAAGCAAAATACAACAAGGCAGTAGCATATGTATTCTGGAACTGCAGTACCTGTCCAGGCTACCTCACTCTGGCCCACAGAAGCTGCAGAAGGACCCAGAAGACAACAGAAAAGATAAAGCTGTGGCTTGCCAGCTGGAGGCAAGGGGCCTGCTTCCCCTAAACCTCCTATCCTGGAGCAGAGTGGAGAGGGAAGACCCTGGTACTGAGCAGAGAGAAAGAGAACACTTGTGGCATCTTAGGCACAATTCCCAGTGGAAAGGCTCAGTGATGTTCTTTTTATATATTTTTTTGTTCTGTATATAGGTGCTTTGCCTACACTATATCTGTGCACCACATATGTGCCTGGAGTCCTTGGGGACCAGATCCCCTGGAACATGAGTCATCAATGGCTGTGAACCATAATGTGGGAGCTGGGTTTGAAGATGGGTCCTCTGGAAGACAGAATATGCTCTTAACTGAGCCATCTAATTTTTCTGCTACACTCTTGAAGCTAGAGCCACTTGACTCCTTTGAGAAGCCCCTCCCCCTCCCCTTCTAGTTATTCACACCTCTGTCTTTTGTTGTTGTTCGTTTGTTTTGGCTTTTTTGTTTTTCAAGACAGGCTTTTTTCTGCATACCTTTGGCTGTCCTGGAATATCTGTGTATTTATCACAGACCTATGTAGTTCCAGAACTCAGCACAGCTCTCCCTCTCTCCCTCTCCCTCTCTCTGTCTCTCCCTCTCCTTCTCTGCCTCTCCTCCCATTCCCTCTCCCTCTTCCCATTCCTCTCCCCTCCCCTCTCCCCCCTCTCTCTAACATTGGATGTTTGGCTCAATTATTCTCTGCCTCATTCATTTGAAACAGGATCTGCCATTGAACCTGAAGCTTGCATAGCCTAGGTGGTCAGAGAGTTCCTGAGATCCACCTATCTATGTTTGCAGTGTTAGGGTTATAGGACAACAGACATGTGGGATATATCTGGGGATTTGAACGCAGGTCCCCAAGCTTTCATAACAAGTGTTCTTTACTCACTGAGCCATCTGCACAGTCCTGATATTCAAGTATTTTCTAGGGCAAGAATGTACATGATGGGACATTCTTTTCCCTTCTGTCATCTTTTTCACACTATTGATCTGGAGTGAGATTATTAGGAAAAGTCAATGCTTTTCCCTATGTATGGGATGCTCCTGGGAACGAAGCTGCAGGGATCTGTGACTTTCAGAGACACTGGAGCTTCTCTCTGAGAGCAGGGAATTCCTCTTCACCTTCTAAATCCCATAACAAAAGGCTGAACTACAAAAGCAAGTCAATAAATTTGAAGAACAGAAAGCTGGAGTTCTTCGGAGACAAGAGCAATCCCATAGGCATCAAGTTTCAGTTGAAAGTATCAATAAATACTATCTGCTTTGTAGGTAAACACTGACAGGAGCCTAAGGGTAGACAACTATTTTATTCTGGTTGTATGCAAATTGCTTGTCAAGCTGCCAGCCAATGACTCTAAATGGCCAACCTCCTTCCCCTAGCCTTCCCATGAGTAGACGGCATCATGTGGTGACATATTTCCTGGGAAATCTATTTCCATTCGCATCGGACAGAGAATGGGGGATGATGTATCCAATTCTGACTTCAACCAATGAGTTTATTTGGGTTACTTATAGGAGTATGGGGTGACTGAGCTGCTTACTGAAGGGTCCACCCCAGGACTGGTGACTACTTGTAAAAGCTACAGCACTTTGTGTCCCTACTTTAAGCAGCTTCAGGGCACATCTTCTCCCATCTCCCCTCCCCCAAGCAGTGAAACACTGTTTATATGACCTAAAAGAAAGACTTAGTCATCTTGAGAGCAGCACACACTATGAGTTAGACTTGCTGATGCCAGATTAGCCCTCCTCCCTCAAGGACCCTGGAAGCCACACAGCACAGCAATAAAACATGGTTCTTGACTGTCCTTTAGATACTGTCCTGGTTCCCCAACTCGTAATGGAAGCCTCTGACAGTCTTTAAGACTGTTTTGTGTGCCTCCAAACAAATCTTCAGCCCATGGAAGTGACAGAGTGACAGAGACAGTATGTGCAAGCCACTGCTGTGCCTGCATTCCTTTCTAGTTCAATAGCATGAGCAGCCATAGCAAAATGGGAAGAAATCAATTGAACAAAACATGTTCAGTTTAAACCAGTGGTCCTCAACCTGGTGAATTCTGCAATGCTTCACTACAGTTCCTCATATTGATGTAACCCCCAACCTTAAAATTTTTATTACTACTTCATAACTGTAATTTTGCTACTGTTATGAATAGTAATGTAAATATTTGTGGAGAGAGAGGTTTGCCAATGACTCATAGGTTGAGAACCACTGATTTAAACCTATCAGATAGTTGCTGGATCGTCAAAGAAAGAATTTCTCAGAGATAAAAGTTGGAATGTTGAAAGTTCTTAAAAACACATGATACCTGTCTCTCATGTTTAAGATCTGGTAGATTCCAGATGATCTTTTGTTGGAGAATTTGCTGAAGAAATGAACCATATTATAGAATGTTAGTGGTCAAAATGATCAATAAACATTATCAATTCAGAACTTGAGCCCAAAGATGAGTGACATGGAGATGCGACTCTTCAAAGAGCTGACAGGTTCACACTTGGATATGCCTATGGCACCACTCTGGTTTCTAAAAACATGTATACATGTGTGTATTTCTCTGTATGTAGAATATAGGCAACTCTCTCTCTCTCTCTCTCTCTCTCTCTCTCTCTCTCTCTCTCTGTGTGTGTGTGTGTGTGTGTGTGTGTGTGTATGAGAGAGAGAGAGAGAGAGAGAGAGAGAGAGAGAGGGAGAGAGAGAGAGAGAGAGAGATATGAATATGGGTACCCATGGAGGCCAGAGGAGAGCACTGGATTCCCAGAGCTGGAGTTGATTGTGAGGGTCCTGAGATCCTATTAGGGTCCCTTTGGAAGAACAGAAAACTCTCCTAATTGCTGAAACACTTCTTCATTCCCCTGTACATTTTAAAAGACTCATGGTATATTCTTTCTTGGCTGTCAGCTATTGTTTAGATTTAAGATGGACAGTGTGGTATGAAAGATTATAATAAATTTGAAAGAGTCCACAGTTGCTTCTCCCCCAGGCCATCTGACATGGACGTGCTGAACCAGCACAAGCCAAGTACCAAGGCTGGGCTAGTTGCTGGCAATGCCATGGGGAACAAAGTGTGGAGACGTGTGTGACATTCTATCATGATTCCATACTTGGCTCATGGAAAGGCCTGAGTCTTAAATCTCTTAAGTCTCTGGTGAAAAAAGAAGAGAGGCCATGTGAGCCCAAGATGTGCAGCGTGCTGGGCTGCCCATGTGCTGTGTCTGCGGTGAGCAGGGCATGCTTTCCAGCCTTGGGAATGAGCTGTTGTGGAAGATAAGACTGATGGCTGTCTTGCCACAAGCCTCTGTGAAACCTGCAGCAAAACTCTAGACTTCTTGATACTTTTGTGCCAGGAAAGGAGCACAGAAACTGGTTTTAAACAACTGATATCGGGTTAAGGGCCAGAAAAAAAATCTAATAAAAAGTTTATCATTGAAAAGAGTGACTGAGGAATCTTTTACAACAATGAAGGTTCATTGAAGGATGAGGCTATAACTGTCACAGGCCTTTACATATAAAACAATATAAATGAATGCCAGTACTATTGTGCATAAAATATACATTAGCCCTAACATGGATAAAATGTAAACTCCAGGAAATATGAGGAAAAAGTAGACAGGAGTGTAATAACACCAGGGGCTTTTAGTGACTGCCAAGAGTTTATCATTCACGTAGAGGCAAACATAACAAGAAGTCAATGAATATTCCTACAAACATAACTGATCAAGTTACTTAATGGATACATTAAACTTTAGCCCAGTCTAGGTAGCCATAAATACATCTCCTTCTTTATACTTCTGTGGCACCTCGTTAACCATCTCTGACTGCGTTTTTGCTTGAATAACATCCAGTCAGTTCCTTCCAGAATGTGAAAGAGAAGGCCAGCCCTCTGATAGTATGCAATAGTCTTGTAACTTTTTTTTTAAAGGCTTCTTTTTATGTTATGTATATAGGTGTTTGGCCTGAATGTATCTGTATACCACACACAGTGCTAGTGGAAGCCAGAAGAAGGCAATGAGTTCCCTGTAAATGGAGTTGCAGATGGTTGTGAGTGTGAGCATTGGGAGCTGAACTCAGGTTCTCTGGAAGAGTAGCCAGTGCACATAACTGTTGAGCCATGTCTATAGCCCCTACATTCCCACCCACACAAATGCACATAAACACATACATATAAGTGAGATTATACAGACTGAACAAGTTACATTTACATATTTAAGAACACATAATATCTATCAACATTTTCAGGAAAAAAAAATCTCTTAGGGATTCAGAGTAGAATCTATCACAGAACGTATATACCAGGGGGATTAAACAACTGGATTTACTTCTCTCCATCCAGAGGTTAAAATTCTGAGATTGAGGTTCTGGTGAGAGCACTGCTCCTGAGCCTCCAGTGGCTGTGTCTCTTCAGGATCCTCAGAGAAGGAAAGTGGAGAAGATGCAGCCATTTTCTTTCTTTAATGAAGGCACTCCCAGGGAGGCTAACTAAGTGGGGAAAAGACCTGACCTTCTTATAGAGGCACCAGCCCTGCCATGCCCCCCCCCCCCCACTCAGCTTGCTTACGTCAGGTAGATTATCCGCCAGAGAAAGTTCAACACAAGTGCAAATATCATCAAGGCATCTGCCCTTTGTGACCTAATGCTCACGTTAATTTGTGAATGTGGAGGGGTAGAAACATTCCGTTTGTAACAGGCAGAGAAGTGGTCATGTGAGTCCACAGAAACAAGCAAAAGCTTGGACAAAATAAAACAGGCAACTCTTTGAATTCACCAGCGAGCACAGGGAAGGCAGAGGTGCTTAACTTGACAACTGCGAGGGGAAAGGACAACCTCTGGAGCCTGAGGCCCTTCAGCATGAGATGCGGACTGACCCCCAGTGCTTCGGCCAGTAGCTGGAGCGACAGCAGCGATTTTCCTCTTAGTCACTAGTCCCCAGAACTGGGCAGAGGCTCATAAAGAAACAGAAATCATAGCTTTGTGAGCATCTTAGGAAAGTGAGAATGAAATTCAGGGAGGAGGGCCCAACCTCTGATGATGACCCAGAGCATGGCTATGGGGGATAACCATCCAGGCCCAGGAAAAAGCAGCCAGAGGGCAGAGAAAAGCTCTGTAGCCATGAGTCTTTGCTACACCATTGTGTGCTTCTGGTGGGTTGAACGTGTTTCTAGCCACTCTGCTAGAAACTCTTTGAATCCGCAAATGAAAGACACACACATTAGCTTATTTTTAAAATGCATTGGCTACTCAAAGGCTGGACATTTCTAAATCTTCCCCTGCTACCCGAGATCCAATCAGGAAGCAGCCAGTGGCCACTCACCATAATCCTCACACGGCTGGTTGGTTTTTCTCTCCTGCATCTCCTGCATCCTGTCTTTCTCTGACTCAAGGCGATTCCACGTCTCCTCCTGTGTCCTAGCCTACTTAGCAACTCTAAGGACCCAACCCTGGCTCACTTTGCCAAACCATTTGCCCCTGGCATCTTTATTGATCGATCAAAAAACAATTGGGGACAAGGACCTTTAGCATTTTGATACGCAGATTCCCGATTGAATCAAAGCATTAGAACCAATCTCTCAACAGATCTCTTCCTGGATAAGCTGTGTGGACAGAGATCAGCTTCCCCACAAAGAGCAGAGGTGAAAGCGGAATCTGAGTGAACCCAAAATGCCAGAACAAGGGATGCAGTCAGCCCAGTACCTGCCGAGAGGAGTCTCATGGTCCTAGAAAACATGAGTGGAACCTCGCCTCTGCTCAGACCCCCGTGTGAATGAGCACAGGAGAGGCCAGTGGAACCAACATCTAAAGCAGAGAAGGTATCCCCATAGGTCCCACAGCTCTCTGCCGTGGGAAGAGCAGATCTTTCAGCTGCCTGCTACAAAGAGCGTGGGTCTCCGAGCTGCCTTCTGTGAGGAGACAGGGAATGCAGGTGGAATCTACACGTACTCAGTAGTCCTGCAGGACCCAGTCCATCACCACACACGTTCACATTGTGTACAACGTTTTCCGATGTCAATAAACTTGCCAAGAAACAGGGCATGTCCATATTCCTGAAGAAAAGAGGTTAACAGAGACTGCCTGAGTTGGGCCATCAGCAGACTAGTCTTTCCAAAGCTACCGAGATATGTATGCTGAAAGAGTTACAAGGAAATACGTGTAAATAATGGAGGAAATATCCCTCATGTGAATGGAGAGTGCAACCGAGAAGTGCAAACGATATAGAATTTTGGTGCAAACAGCTCAATACTAGAACGGCAATCACTTAGCTGGGTAGAGCTGCACTTTAGAAACATTAGCGTCCTCAGGAGATGGTGACAACAGATCGATAAACATGCCTTTCTCCAAAAAAAAAAAAAAAGGCAGAAAAATATTGAAGAAAAAGAAAGTTTCAGAGTCCTGTGGACCACATGAAGTAGCCTAACATACGTGCACTGGAATCTCAGGGAAGCTAAGAAGGAGGCAAGAAAAGTATTTATTAGAAGAAATGATTTAAGCATGGAAGGACTGTTAGAGGTTTGAGAACCTCAACAAACTTAAATAGTCTAAAGAAAGTGTCTCTAAAACACATGATAGTCAGATTGTTGCAAACCAAAGATAAAGTGATAATCTTGGGCAGACGAGATGGCTCAGCAGATAAAGGCGGCTTGTTCTCAAACCTGAGGAGCTGAGTTCAATTCCTGGGACTGGCATGGTAGAAGGAGAGAGCTGACCCCTATCCTGGGGGTTGTTCTCTGGCCTACAAACACACAATGTGGTATGTGCCACCCCATGAATCAATAAGTGTAATTAAAAAATATAAAGGTGTCAATCTTGAGAATACAAACCATTTTATACAGAGAGATACCGGCATATTAATGACTGACTTAAGTCATTACAATGGTTCAATAAAAGGAAGCAAACAAACAAACAAACAAACAAAAAACCCCCAATCTTCCCTTCTCAACCCAAATCCTGTGAATTCAGCAATCCAATCATGGTGACATTCTCTTCCATAAATGAAGGCACATTTAAACTTGTTCCGACAAGCAGAACCTAGGAGAAGGCAGTGCCAGCCACTGCCAGCCACTGCCAGCCACTGCCAGCCACTGCCAGCAGATACACATCTAAGTAATGATGCAGCTGGTTCTTCAGGCTAAAGGGAACAGCACAGATGCCTCAGAAGTGCCGGTGCATTTAAAATGATATTTTCCTACGGTTTCTCTTTACTTAAGAAATACATGACTTTGTGGCTGGAGAGTTGGTTTCGTGGTTAAGAGCACTTGTTGCTCTTGCACAAGTTTAGTCCCCAGCACCCCACTTGGTGGCTCACAATCTTCCTGAATTCCAGTTCTAGACAATCCAATGCCTTGTCCTGATGGTCTCTGAAGGCACACATGAGATGCACATACATGAGCATGGGAAAACCACTTGTGGTGAATAAAATAAGCAAATAGAAAACAATGTTTAAAACACATGATTTAGTAAAGTTAATATCACAGCACTGTGGCCACGGGTTTTATATCCACGGGTGAGATTTGAAAGACAGCAGTGTCACAAGAGATATGTGTGGGGATAATGACAATTACACTGCACCAGCTTCTAGTATTTTACCTGAAGTCATTCAGTATTTACTCAAAAGAATAGCTTGACATATTTAAGGTGCATGGTACAATCCTTGAAGCAACCACTGAAAAACTATTGCAGAAGACTACAGAGATAATGAAGCCAACTAAAATGTTGTCTTCAAGGACATTAAGGGGTAATAAAATGGGATATCAAAATACACACACACACATTACATACATGCATACACACATGTACACACATATGCACACACACAGAGCAGTGTAAAACTATGAAAAATTAACAAATGAGACACTTTAGTTTTAGAGACAAATTTAATAATAAAAAGTAACAATCTCTTTAAATTAAAACTACTTTATTTCATTTATATACATGTGAGCATGTCAGTGTGAGGGCATGGACATATGTGCACAGGCCCTCAGAGGACAAAGAGGGTGTCAGACTCCTCGGACCTGGAATCGTAGGCATCTGAGAACCCTCTGACATGACATGGGTGCTGGAGTCTAACTCTGGTCCCCACAATTGCACTACAAGTGTGCTTAACTGCTGAGCCATCTTTCAGCCTTGACCAAAAATAAGAAATTTAATGCATCAATATAATAATTAAAAGGAGACAAACTGAAAAAATCATGTTAAAAGACAGTCTGGGGGCTGAGGATAATAAGCCTCAGTTGGCAGAATGTTTGCCTGGGATACATGAAGTTTCAGGTTCAATTCCCACCACTTCATAAAACACCTGTGGTGGCCCAAGCATGTAACCTCAACACTTGGGGAAAAAAATTCTAGGTCATCCTCAGCTACATGAAGCCTTTCAGGGTAGCCTGAGATATATGAGACCCTGTCTAAAAAAAGAAAAAAACAATAGGATAAAATAGGGATGAGCATCTGACTCCATGAGAACATTGGGCTAGCATGTTTAAGACCTTGAGTTCAAACCTCCCAACAGCAGCAGCAGCAGCAGCAAAAACAACAACACAGAAAACAACAAACAAATAAGTTTAAAATTCAAGAACCAGGGGCTGAAGAGATGGCAAATTAGTAAAGAATGTGTAAGTACTGCTTTTGCAGAGAACCTAAATTTCAATTCTAGTACCGAATTTGAGAAGTCCACAACCACCTCTTGCTCCAGTTCCAGAGGATATGGCGCCCTCTTCTGGCCTTTGTGGGCACCTGCATTCATATGCATATACTCACACACAGACACACATGCATACACAACAGCACATACTTGAAAGTTAAATAAATTCAATTAATTATTTAAATTAATAAATAAAAATTTTAGAATGAGATAAATCTTGAAAACAATTCAAGAGCCAGTTATAGCATATTATACGATATTTATTTTAATTCCAAAACACCAGAGTGAGCATTGCCGGCTGCTCACACAGTGAGAGCTGAGTAGGAGCAGCCATGCGGTTACCACACAAAACAACTGAGGCTGAAACACTGCTACAAAAAGCAATAGATTTTACATAGATACAGTCCAGCTTTCCTTTTCCTTTCCATTTCCATGTGTGAAATCTCTTTATCACTCTTTTTGTTGTTGTTGTTGTTGTTCCTGGGTTTCAAGCTTCTGTTTCTTGCTATTTTTGATGAGTTTGGTCTTGTTTTCTTTTTGAACTCTTAAGGACTCGTGGATTTTATTTACATTTGTGATCTGTTTCTACAAAATATAGTCATTAGAAAAATTTGCTTCAAAATGTGTACCATCTTACTGGGTAGTCACATTGCTTGTCTTCACTGGTATTTTTTTTTTTTTTTTGTGCACTTCACAGGCAATGATCAACAGAAAGTTGTGCATCTGGAAGCAAAAATCTCTCCAAAGGACTCTCTTCTCATGATCAAAGGGCTGGGGACTTCACAAGTGCCAGCAGCTCTGGCCTCTTTCAGCTGTCTTATGGGTTACTCTAAAGCCAGCAGGGTACCGCTAGGCAAAGGTATACAGGTCGATTATTAGAAGCCGTGGTCTTTGTTTCTCGCATGGCTTTGTTTCACAGTGGTCCTCCGCTTTATTGGTGAGACTCAGTGTTTCTTCTTACTGTCCAGTTAGAATGGTAGGAGGCTGGATTCTGACCCTGCTCTGAACATAAAGCAGCAAAGGGCACATTGTTTCAGAGGTTGGCAAGCAAGTCTGTGATTCGTCTCTGGGGGTTTCCGCGTCTAGCTTTTCCCAGCTGCAATTCATAGACAACACAGATGAGATCCTGGATACATTTCTCACTATCCAGGGCCTAGAGCAATCAACCATTCTCTCATGACATAGAGCACGATTTCCAGGTGCAGATACCTGCCTGCCAACATGTATGTGGATTTCATCTGCCATCTCCTGTTTCTGGTTCTTTTTCTCTCTCCTGTTTCTTTTAAACATCAAATTAATCTGGATACCTGGTTATTATTATTAAATGCTGTATGTAAACATTAGGTGTGAATATATATACAAATATGTTTTAAATATATCTATATCTATATCTATATCTATATCTATATATCTATATATCTATATATCTATATATCTATATATATATATATAGGTATATATATATATATCTGTAAAATGCACTCCAGTGAATCAAATCTGCTGGCCTCTGGTAGGCTCTGACTCCCAAGAGCCTTTTCTTTAGGTAGATTTGATATGTATTAGACACCAAGCCAGGAAGAGGTCAAAGAGCCAGGATGTCAAAGAAATATCTAGGGGTCACTCTACTTGAGCTGACTTGCAATTGATTTAACAGATACACAAGCTGAAGTTAAGTTAGTCCTGGCTTGGATTTGTTGTAGCTAACTGTCCAAGGACAATCCATTCAGACTCTGCATCAACATCCCTTATGGAAAACCATGTTGACAACAGTGTATATGTATGACAACCATTTTCAAGACTCAAGCAGATGACTTGTGTATAATAAGCAAATTGACTTTGTGGATATGAGAAGACTAAATCAGGTTATTTGTGTCCACGTCTCAGCTCTACAGCTGGTTGGTGGGTCAATGTGAACATGTTAGTCTATCCTGTCTGAACCTCAATTACCCCATCTGTAGGGTAAAGATAACAGTAAGCTCTACTTCATAAGGAGTAAGGACTTCACAATGTAAATAGTTATGATTAAGCCCACAGCATAGTTTCTATGGTTACAGAAAAGATGTTTGGAGATGTCAGATGTTACAGAATAAATCACTAATGGGTATTGTATCCCTAACAAGTGCTAGGTATTCTCAGGTGTGTACAGATCCTTTCTCAAAGCTTGGAGAATCCATGCAAAGTGAGCACTTGCCTTTATGTGGGCAAAAAGAACCTAGGAAATTCATGAAGGAAACCACCACGTCCTCATCCCACAGTCATCCCTCACACCTACTGTCTTGTTTCAAAACACTAGTGTCCACAAACATTTCCAAGCAGTCCTCTCCTTCCGAGGATAGCACAAGTATCTACTCCTTTGCTGATGTGCCCTGGGGGGGGGGAATCCTCACACCACTCTCTCACCACATTCAAAGGACGGGACCCTGCTGAGCTGTCTGCCTCCTCTTGTAGCTTGTGCCAGCCAGTCTCTTATGTCCTGGCCCTGTAGCTGCCCTCCTCCCTCCTGACTTCAGGCTTTTGTATGTCTCCATCACCTGGAATACTCACATCCTTGTTTAGCTTTTCATTTGAGCCAAATGATAGGTCACAAAGCATGGTCAGAGGCTCAGGAAATAACCTCAAGCACCTCTGTTTATTTTGTTTGTTAGTGGCAGTATTGGAGATTGCTTTTCTCTGGAAAGAAAATAGTCAAAGCGACAGGATATTTATTACTCGGTGGACCTGTTTATCTGACTAATCAGCCTCAAGCACTGGACATAGGTGAGAATGAGTCTGTTCTGTTCTTGGCTCTTGAGCATTAATTAGAGACCATCTTCTGCTTTCCTTGACATTCAATGTGCAGAAGAAGTGGTTCCTGAAATGCCAAATTATTTCACTACGGGACCTATTTTAATTTCTCAGGAATATAACCTTTCAACACAAGGCTTATGCTAGCTCTGGAGTTGGTGATACATGTGTTTTGGAAAACAGTGTGAGTTCATAAAGGTTTATTAAAGGATAATGGGATATATATAGTATACTTCATAAAGGAGGCCTGCTATTACTGTATTAAACAGTATGTAATTTCATTAGCCTCTCCCTTTGTCTTTGTGTCCATGAAAGAATGGCTGTTTGCTGGAAACTCTCTGGGAAGGAGAAAACATACATCTCCACCAAGATGTAAAAATTAATATTAAGCCTCTGGTAATTTTTAATGTAAATTTTAATGTTTATAACTGAAATATACTCTTTAGTAGCCTTTCCTATAATACTACCAGACTGCTTCATGGTCAGTTTTCAGAGGCTTCAACCATACTTCCCAGAATCAGAAACCAGAACTCAAGAGCTCTAGGGCCAAACCACCCTGAACATATCTGATCTCATCAGAAGTAAAAAACACTTCTCACCAGAAGGCACAGCCTCTTCCTCCTGACAGCTGTAAGAGCTTTTCCTAACAAGAGTGTTGTTTAGCACCTGTTACATGCCAGCTGTGCTGATGAGTTTATGTCAACTTGACACAAGCTAGAGTCATTGAAGAGGAAGGAGCCTCTATTGAGAAAATGCCTGTAGGGCAAGCCTATAAGACATTTTCTTAATTAGTGATGGATGGAGGAGGGCCCAACTCATTTTGGGTAGAACCACCTCTGAGCAGGTGGTTCTGATTGACTATAAGAAAGCAGGTTGAACAAGCCTTGAAAAGCAAGCTAGTAAGCAGCACTCCTTTCTGTCCTCTGCATTAACTCCTGCTTCCAGTCCCTGCCTTGCTTGAGTTCTTATCCTGACTTCCTCTGATGATGAACTGTGATGTGGAAGAGTAAGCCAAATAAATCCTTTCCTCCCCAAGTTGCTTTGGCCAGACACCAGGCCTGCCTCTGGGTTAGATATCAACAAAACTTCTGAAAAGAGCTAGGGAGTAGATATTTTAGTCTTTCCAAGCCTCCCTTCCCAGTTCCCTCTCTCCCTCTTAAATTCTGCTTTATTTTAGGTTTGTTTTATTTATCACAAAAGCACTGGAACATTATGACAAGGAAAGACAATCAGAAGTTCTGTCATCTTACATTTGTGCTGAGGCCATTTTTAGCTTTGAGACTAGAACTTGATCTCCTTGATGGGAAGCCCTGTAGAAAATTGCCCAACTCTGTTCTAGAAACTTGAGGTCAAGATGCCCCAGCCAAGTTATCTTCACTTATGTTAAACTGATTGATTGTGCAACCCCCCATAACTGCTTATCTTAGCTTCTGTTAAACTGGTTGCTTGCACAAATCCTCCCCGTACAGCTGCTGAGTGAGATAATGGGATGTATTTTTTTGCCTTAAAAAGTTCCTTAGTCTAAAAGCTCAGAGCTACACTTGGGTCCTGAATATCAGAGTATAGTCCCAGCTATCCAGAATAAAAAAAGACTTTTAATGGCTATGAACTCTGTCTGAGTGGTCTTCTCTGGTGGGCTCCCCATAACAACATAAAAGCCATTCTAGACAATGAACATACTAAGGCAGAATATATACTGAATTCGCCTTGTTATTTCATAGAGACTCTGGGATGAAAACTCCCCAAATGATCCCTGCTTTTTCTTTGTGGGGAACAAGGGATCTTGAATGCAAAAGTACAGGTGGAGGGAAAGAGTGGGAAGTAGAGAGGGAGAGTGAGGGAAGGCTAGGGGCATGAGCCTGTTTGTACAGACTGAGAGAGGCAAGAAAGACATGAGCACTCAGTCCTAGGTATCCATTCTACAACCTGAATCAGTGGAGGTAATAAATAAGGCTGCTATGAACATAGTGGAGCATGTGTCCCTGTTGTATGTTGAAACATCTTCTGGGTATATGCCCAGGAGTGGTATAGCTGGGTCCTCAGGTAATGCTATGTCCAATTTTCTGAGGAACCTCAGACTGATTTCCAGAGTGGTTTCACCAGCTTGCAATCCCACCAACAATGGAGGAGTGGTCCTCTTTCTCCACATCCTCGCCAGCATCTGCTATCACCTGAGTTTTTGATCTTAGCCATTCTGACTGGTGTGAGATGGAATCTCAGGGTTGTTTTGATTTGCATTTCCCTGATGACTAAGGATATTGAACAATTCTTTAGGTGCTTCTGGGCCATTCAAGTTTCCTCAGTTGAGAATTCTTTGTTTAGCTCTGTACCCCATTTTTAATCAGGTTATTTGATTGTCTAGAGTCTAATTTCTTCAGTTCTTTGTTTACCTTGGATATTAGTCCTCTGTCAGATGTCAGATTGGTAAAGATCTTTTCCCAATCTGTTGGTTGCTGCTTTGTCCTATTACGGTGTCCTTTGCTTTACAGAAGCTTTGCAGTTTTATGAAGTCCCATTTGTCAATTCTCGATCTTAGAGCATAAGCCATTGGTGTTCTGTTCAGGAACTTTTCCCCTGTGCCCATTTGTTGGAGGTTTTCCCCCCATTTTCTCTTCTATTAGTTTCAGTGTAGCTGGTTTTATGTGGAGGTCCTTGATCCACTTGGAATTGAGCTTTGTACAAGGAGAGAAGTATGGATCAGTTTGCATTCTTCTACATGCTGACCTCCAGTTGGACCAGCACCATTTGTTGAAAATGCTGTCTATTTTTTCCCACTGGATGGTTTTAGCTCCTTTGTTAAAGATCAAGTGACCATAGGTATGGGGGTTCATTTCGGGATCTTCAGTTCTATTTCATTGACCTTCCTGCCTGTCTCTGTACCAATACCATGCAGTTATTTATTTATTTATTTATTTATTTATTTATTTATTTTATCACCATTGCTCTGTAGTACAGCTTGAGGTCAGGGATAGTGATTCCTCCAGAAGTTCTTTTATTGTTGAGAATAGTTTTCGCTATCCTGGGTTTTTTGTTATTCCAAATGAATTTGAGAATTGCTCTTTCTATCTCTGTGAAGAATTGAGTGGGAATTTTAATGGGGATTGCATTAAAATCTGTAGATTGCTCTCAGCAAGATAGTCATTTTTACTATATCAATCCTTCCAATCCATGAGCATGGGAGATCTTTCCATCTTCTGAGGTCTGCTTCGATTTCTTTCTTCGAGGACTTGAAGTTCTTGTCATACAGATCTTTTACTTGCTTGGTTAGATTCACACCAAGGTAGTTTATATTATTTGTGACTATTGTGAAAGGTGTCATTTCCTTAATTTATTTCTCAGCTTGTCTATCCTTTGAGTAGAGGAAGGCTACTGATTTGTTTGAGTTAACTTTATATCCAGACACTTTGCTAAAGTAGTTTATCAGGTTTAGGAGTTCTGTGGTAGATTGGGGTCACTTAAGTATATTATGATATCATACCACAATCTGATAATGTGTTTATCCAGGTCCTTGTCCTAGGATTCTAGAGAGTCTGCCATGTGCCTCATACATGAGACTTTGGAGAAGAGAACTAGTTAGCCTGCTTTTTTCTATAGGAAGTTGGCAGTCCTGTTTAGGAGGTATGTAGATAATGTACAGAAAGCACACATACACACATACACACACACATACACACATACACACACACATACACACATACATACACACATACACACATACACACACACATACACACATACACACACACACACACACACACACATACACACATACACACACCATCACTCCACCACACCATTCAGCACTAGGAAGGAAGCAGTATGGGGAGAAACTGGATGATGAGTGAATGTGTGAAGGCAGTTTCCAGGGCGCAATGCTCAGGTCAAAGGTCAGCTCACTGTCAGGCATGGTGGCATGCACTTGTGATCTCAGCATCTGGAGTAGAGGTGGAGGAAACTGGAGCTTGAGGCCAGCCTGTACTACATGAGTCCTGTGGTAGTTTATTTAAGATGGGCCTCCATAGGCTCATAGATTTGAATACTTGGTCACAAGGGAGTGGCACTATTTGAAAGGATAGGAGGTAAGACCTTATTGAAGGAAGTGTGCTGCTGGAGGGTCCGCTTTGAGATTCTTGAGACATAAGCCAGGCCCCACATCTCAGTTGTCCTGCTGCCTGCAGATCTAGATATAGAACATTCAGCTCCTTCTCCAGCACCATGTCTGCCTGCATGCTGCCATGCTTCCCACCATGATAATGGACTGAATTTCTGAAACTGTAAACCAGCACCAAGTATAATGCTTTCTTTCATTAGAATTGCTGTGGTCATAGTGTCTCTTTATAGCAATAGAAGAGTGACTAAGACAAGGCCTTTCCTCAATGACAAGAAAAAAGGAAAGGCTAGCCATTGCCTCCTCTGACAAATCTACAGTGCTAGGTAAAGAATTTCCATTATGATGACTTTGGAGGTAAAGGAGATCACCTTTGTTTAGTGTACCTTGGCTACAGTAGACTCTAGGCTGAGGAAAGGAATGAATTGTAGGCAGAGAACTCGCCGAATTGCAGCCATCTCTGATTCACCAGACTGTGCCTGCAACATCAGGCCTCTGTGCGCAGAGTCCCATTTTAGTCTCTCCCTTCCCTAACCCCCTACCCCGCCTCCACACACCAGCCTGCCTGATCCATGGCCACCCAACCTTCTCTTTGAGAGCAGAGCAAGTCATTAGCAGACAGGCCAGACAGACAGCAGCCACCGTGATAATGACCTGCATTCATTACCCACTGACAGCAGGGACTCAAGTGAAACTAATGACAAAGCTCTTTCCTTCCAACAGGGACTTGGTGCCAAACTTCTTGTTGATGATACTTGAAAAATCGTAAGAAGTCATTAGAAAGCTTCTTCCAACTGTGTGTCCTAGTGTCAAAAACTTCTAAAGAATTAGATCATGGTGGATAAGAGCCTGAAGATTTCTGGGGCTGGCATAAGGCATCTCACATGGGGGGTGGGTAGGCAGAGTGTTCAGAGATGCATGCATGATTTACCTCAGTCTGACCATGACCCCCACACTTGTTCCCTCCAGAACTTCAGGGTCAGCAGTGTGGTGAAGAACTTCAGGAAGATTCTTAATTTTGCAATATGACTTTGTGCACTCCCAAGTTCATACTGGAAGACTGTGCGATCAAGGTATAATGTTTTTTATTTCTTTGTCTTGGGAAAACCACCATAGTTTACGTAAGTTTTTGATTTTGTGTTTGTGTGCTGCCTAGTATTTTTGTCAAGGTGACACAGGCTAGAGTCATTTGGAAAGAGGCAACATCACTTGAGAAATTGTCTCCAGAGATTGGTCTGTGGGCAAGGCTGTGTATTGTATTTTCTTGATTGATAGTTGGTGTAGGAAGGGCCAGCGTATTTGTGGGTAGTACCAGCTCTGGGCAAGTGATCCTATGTTTTATAAGAAAGCAGGCTGAGCAACCAACAGGGAGCAATCCAGTAAGCAGAATTTCACTATGGTCCCCACTTCAGTTCCTGCCTCTAGGTTCCTGCCTTGAGTTCCTGAATTTATCAAGTATAAAATGAAATAAACCCTTTTCCTCTCAAGTTGCTTTTGGTTGTGATCTTTATCACAGCAATAAATATCAAAAACTTACATAAAATATTGAATTTGTTTTCCAGAACAAACAAAAATTGTACCTGAGACAGTTGGTTATGTATATAGTTATCCTGGGCCACATAAGGTCCATAGGCTGTGGGATGTTGTAGATGAAAGATAAATTCAACAATATGTCCATTCTATATTCATGTCCAGGTTGGAGAAATAGGAGGTCCATTTTCTATGGCTCTCCTGGGAAAACCAAGTTTCCCAAATAGTCAAGGCCTGACTGATTGACACAAGCAGGTACAGCACTCCTCACGTCCATGTGATTTGGCCTTCCATGGGAGGTGGGTCTGTGATTTAACCTTCCACAGGAAGCAGGCCTGAGTTCTACAGGAAGCTGCTGTGGCCTGGATGCTGAACATCTCTGAAGGACTATGTGCTAGATACATGGTCTCCATGCTGGTTTTCTCGACAGATCCTTTAGTCAGTGAGGGCATGTGGTCCAGGAGACTGAGCAGCCCCAGCCTCTTCTTCTCTGTTACATTACAAAGTGAACACTTTTCTTCACCGCACATTCTCGTCAAGAGATGTCACTAGTTCCAGAGGCTCAAAGCCATGAACCACCTACTCTTGAAGTGAACCTTCAGAACTTTGAGTCCAAATCCTTCTGCCATTTTTATAAATTCAACAATGTGTCTCAGGCATATCACTAGAATGACAGAAAAGCCAATAACCCAAAAATCAAATAAAATTATTTCTCAAACCACAGCTTAGCTGCCAGCAGTGAAATCCTGGCCACCGAGTCTTCATACACAGGAAGGGGGCACAGACTGATCCTTCAAACTAGCTCTTGCATGGCCTTTACAAAAGTTTTTTTACTTCCTTTTATTTACTTTATTCTTATTGTTGTGCATGTGTGTACCTGTGCACATTTGTGTACATACCCAGAGAGAGCAGAAGAGAGCGCCAGATGCCCTGATGCTGAAGCTACAGGCAGCTTCCACCTGATGTGGATGCTGGGAACCAAACTTGGATCATCTGGAGGAACAGCCAGTGCTCTTAACCACTAACCTATCTCTCCAGCACCTTATATTTACTTATTCTGGAATTGTACTTGTCCTTGTTACATGTATGTAATGTGTTTTGGTTCTTTTCACCCCCGTTATCCCTCTCATCCTCCTCCTACCCCTGACAAACCCCCTTTTTCTAAACAAATCTTTCTTAACTTTCTTTCTAGTTTCATGTCTTTTGGGGTGTGTTTTTGTTTGTGTATAATCCACTGGTTTTAACCAGGGTTGCGTGCATAGGCCTGAGTGAGTGAAAACGACTTCCTGGAGCATGGATAACTTAACAGTGGCTACAGAACTGGGGAAACTGACTCCTCCTCCTGCAGGAGTCGTTAACTGCCAGTTGCTTGTCAGGGAGGGGCAGAGCCCCATGAGCTCCTCCACCATCTACAATTGGGTGTCGACGGGCCCCATCTTGTGCAGGTCTTGAGTTCTGTCGTGAAATGGCTACATCGAATCCTGGACTCAGTGGTTCATTGCATTCCTCCTCTGTATCCTCAGTTCATGCGTGCTCTCTGCTCCGTTTCTTCAATGGCCTCTGAGCCTTGATGTAAGATCAAGTATTCAATGGTCGTTTACTCTCAGTGCTTTGATCAGTTATTATTTATTACCTACGACAAACGGGAGTTTCCCAGACCAACAGCTAGAGCTGCACTAGCATGGATATAAACACTAATATTTAGAAGGCACATTGACACCATTCCCATTTAATAAACAACAGTAGCATGTCTTTGCCTAGGTCTATGACCTCGCCAGCCATGGGCTTTTGGATGGTAATTCTAATGACAGACAGTGGGACTGGAGAAAAGTGAACGTCAGTCTTAGTCCATCTGAATCTACCTGATTTCAGTTCCATCCCCAACACGTTATTATAGTCAGACAGGCCCTCTAGGGACACCTAGCCACTTTTAGACATGAAAGATGGCCAGAATATTGGTTTTCAGCCAATATGACTGCAGAGAGCTACCTTGAGTCTTTCATATCAATTCGGATTAAAAGAATTTTTGATAGTGGCAGACTTTTTTATTTCCGCTGTTTATCAAGCAACTTGTAAATAAATGCTGAAGCTACCTTTCGGAGGAATGGCATCGAGGAAATGCTATTTTTAATATTTTCACTTTTATTACATTTTTTTCTCCCTCCAAGTTTTATGAGAACAATAAAACTTGATCACATTGGTAACCTGATCAGACTTCCCACCGTAAACCCGAAGGAGATTTAAGTCTGATATTATGGTTATTTGTAGTTAAGCATTGGAAGCCAGTGAGGTGCACATAGGGAAGAAATCTGTCTGACCAATGCTGAATTCAAGGCTGTGCTATAGCTTCTAATAGGTCTGCTGACATTCAGCACTTCAGAGGCCAGGTCTAGGTCCAGGTCCATTCAAGGCCACTTGCAGCTTCCACGCTGATATGCATCGTACAAGAAGTAGAACAGGACCTCTCTGCTATCTGACGTTGGCTCATCATTCATCTAAAATGGGAGCATCATTTCCATGAGCAGAATAGATGCACCTGTTAAAAACCGACTGGGTCCATGTGAAAACGGAGAAAAGGTAACAGTGTTAGAGAGGCAGCAGCCAGCGAGACACAGATCAGTGAGTGAGGGTGCCTGCTGTATAAACATGAAGACTTGAGATCAAATCCTCAGAATCCACACAAGCCAGCTGTGGCCACACATGCTCCTGTAACCTTGGCACTGTGGGAAGAGAAAGCAGGAGGGATGGGTGAGACTTGCTGGTTACCAGTTTAGTCTAGGTTCACAGCGAGACTGTGTCTTAAGGCAATAATGTGGAAAGTGGGCCTCTTCTGGCTTCTGCACATGCTGCACAGGTGTGTTGGCTAGTTTTATGTCAACTTGGCATAAGCTAGAGTCATCAGAGAGGAAGCAGCCTCAATTAAGAAAATGTCTCTATAAGATCAGGCTGTAGGTACTCCTGTAGGACATTTTCTTAATTAGTGATTGATGGGGGAAGGCCCAGTTCATTGTAGGTGGTGTCATCCCTGGATTGGTGGTCCTGGGTTCTATAAGAAAGTAGGCTGAGTAAACCATGAGGAGCAAGCCACTAAACACTAAACAGCATCTATCCCTGGCCTTTGTATCAGATCCTGCCTCCAGGTTCCTGCCCTCTTGAGTTCCTGTCCTGACTTCCTTTGATTATGAACTGTGATGTGAAACCATAAGCAGAATAAGCCCTTGCTTCCTCAAGTATTATTGGTCATGGTGCTTCACCACAGCAAGAGTAACCCCAACTTGGACAACAGGCATGTGTACTCACACACATACATACTCATACATCACACGCATTACCCCTCTCACTCTTGGCCAGACAGCAGTTGGATACTCCTCTCCAAGAAGGCTTGTTCTCATTGATCACAGACTTTCTAGTATTGGGCCTGGCGTTGAGTTGATAATTGAATTATGACGGTGTACAAGGCGGTGGTAGGTCTGGATTGGGCACAACAATACTTCAGGAATGGCTTGATAAGGAACAAGAGGGTGAGAACAAAACAAGCCCTAGGAAACATCTGGACTGCAGGGATGATGCTGTAGGCTGGGGTTGCACATACAAGCTCAAGTTCTTCACACAAGAAGCTGTGACCTATTGTGGTCTCAGATACATAAGCAGCTCAATGCCCAGTGCTGAGACATCAGGCTGAAGGCAAGTGCACTTGTTAAGAAGGCAGCCACATGTATATGCATGCTTGAGTCTCACCGAAGAGGGGAAGTTTACCCAGAAGAAACATGGTGGAGGTGATCAGTCAGGATGCAAGAGTGTCCTTCACAAAAGTGTGAAGACATCGCCTCCTTGTTACCTGGGGATTCTCCGCTGTCTCCTGTGTACTTCATGGACCACAGGCTTGCTTATTGTATCTTATATTCACAAATCTTGAACTTGAGGTTCACTTTGCAGAGTCCATGGCGAAAACATCAAGGCATTTTCCAGTGGGTGACTCATGTAATGGGATATTATTTTGGAAACCAAAGAAGATAGTTCAAAACAAAGAAGACAAGGCTGCTTGTAGAAATCTGAGCTCTGTGACCGTGTGACCAGTAGAGGTAGAAGGACTGGGGAGCACATTGAAAACTTAAGAGTAGGCAGGGTGTATTTCTAAAGAGGAGGAGCTGGAGTGCGTCCTGTCTGGCCACAAAGGGAACACATACAAACATCACACAGGCTAAAACTCTAGCCACATAAGAAAAATAGTGAATACCCTTCATAAAAACACAAACTATAGTATGTGAGCATGCATATATGTACATGGGTGGATGAGTGGGTAGATGAATGGATGAGTGGATGGGTAGATGGACAGATGAAAGACAAAAGGATTTATAATAAGGAATCATCCCACATGATTACAGAAACTCACCAATCCTAAGATGTTCAGGGAGAGCCTTAAGCTGGACCCAGAGTACTTATGGGTTAGTCTCCATTTACCTTCAGATGTCAGCAAGTCAGAAAACCTGTTGCCCTGGCCCTCGGGGATTCGACGAGACCTTAGGGAAGGGGGCGAAAGAATGAAGGGACAAGAGACACAAGAAATGAGAGCAAGCCTGGGGTTCTGATCAAGCTCTGAAACTTTAATTTCAGGTGCAGGTTATAAAGACACAGCAAACCAGGAAGTTTGGGTGAGTGTCATTGCTTAGGGCTATCCCACTATTGAGTCCTCATTGTCTAAGACCAGTCCACAGTCATATCCTTATTGCCCTAGACCATTCCATTGTCATACCTGGCTTCCAGGAAATGCCAGACCTTCTTTAAGTTCCTGGGGCCTGAGACCCATGAACGTCCTTTCTTAACCTTGTACTAACTAGGCTTTCCAGAACAGCAGGCAACTTCCTAGGTTCTCTTAGGACAGCAGGTAGTTTCCTTGATTTGGCTCCCGGCAACCTGGTATATAGTTTTGTCAAAACCCTGGGGGGTCTGAGATGCTGAAAGACTGAAAGGTGTAGCTCAACATCAATGCAGGAAGAAGCTGCTTTGAAGGAATCAAACAAGGGAGTTCACTCCTAGCTGAAGAAGGGTTAGAAACTTTTGTTTCATCCAGACCTTCAAGTTAGGAGCTGACCAACCACATGAGACAGGGAAGTCTGCTTAAGCTTCCAGTTCACGGGTTAGTCTCACCCATAAATATCCAGATGGACGTTGGAGTGAATGATCTAGTCCAGTCAAGATTATGTATGAATTGACCATTGCATTTAGGGAGGAGATCCCAAATGGTTAATATGGATTCTTCTTCAGGAATTGACGCTATCTGGAGTCAATTCCTTTCCTTGTGGATGTAGACTTGTGACTAAGGCCATGGTTTACACTGTCAACTTGACAGGATCTAAAATCACTTAGGAGGCCAACTGCTGGACATGCCTGTGAGGAAGTTTCTAGATTAGGCTAATTGTGGTATGAAGACTCACTGTAACTTTTGGTGGTACCATTTCCTGGCTGAGATCCTGAACTTAATAAAAAAAAGAGCAAATGAGATAAGCACCAGTAAGCACTAGTGTTCCTCTCTCTCTCTCTCTCTCTCTCTCTCTCTCTCTCTCTCTCCAGACTGTGGGTGCAATGTGATCAGCTGTCTCAAGCTCCTGCTGTCACAATTTCCTCACCTTGATGGACTATACCCTCAACCTGTGAGCCAAACTAAACCCTTCATCTTTAAGAAGTTTTTTTATTAATTACTATCTGTCACCTCAACAGTAAGATTGCTCTACCATTCTATGAGACAATAGACTTCAACAATACATGTTCATATGTCACCTCAGACAACCTAAATTTAACAGGTCCTCACCTCATTCAACTAAGTCTTGGCTCATCCAGTTGCTGCTGCCCAGTGCTTCCACTCAGCCCACTTGGGTGATGTCTACTCTGCCTTCCAGGATCAGTGAGTAGAGCCTCCTCATCTAGAATCTCCCTTAGGCAGCATGATACTTAAGGTGAAATTAGAGAGTGACCTCCTTCCCCATCTGATTTCCCTCATTTGTTTTAGTCTCCGAACAAATCAACGTTTGCCAGGAGAGTGAGTTCATAGACCTGCACAGAAGTTTGTTGTTGTATTGAAGATCCTCAAATACAACATCACTTTAGTCAAGAAGCTACGAATCTTCCTGTTTTCTTACCCTTGTTAACTCTTTAATTAGCTTAATTAGTCATAGGTTGCTGTCCATGGTGCTACAAGGCTTGTACACAGTGATTCAGTGTATGTACTTCCCTTCTCTTACTTAGTGAACCCATGAGTTTCTCCATGGTAGATCTTTATGGTTATGCTATTCATGCTGGTTAGGGTTTTTGTTTGTTTGTTTGTTTTTTGTTTTGTTAGTTTGAAATAAACTAGGATCATCGGGGAAGAGTGGACATCCATTAAGAAAATGCTTCCTTCAAATTGGCAACTCTATTGGGCATTCTCTTAATTGGTGATTGATGTCAGAGGGTCTTGCCATTGTGGGTAGTACCACTTCTGGGATGGTGGTCCTGGGTTGTACAAGAAAGCAGGATAAGCAAGCTGTTGGAGAGTAAGCCAGTGTAGAGGGTTCCTTCATGGCCTCTGCATCAATTCTTGTTTCCAGGTTCCTACCTTGAGCACCTTCCCTGACTCACCTTCAGGATGGACTACAACTGTAAGCTGGGATAACCCCCTTTTCTCTTCACATTGCTTTTGGTTGTGATATTTATCACATCAACAGAAAGTGAACTAAAACACCATATAATTCACTAAAGAAATGAATATATTATACAAGGCAAATGTTTAAAGATTCATGTCCATTTTTCCAGAGTTACATTACTAGTTAATAAAACATTTAGCTGTTGGCTTTGTGCATTTCCCATGAGGATGTGCTAACCGTTTTCTCCTGCTGCTGTCAACTCTGGTACTAGTTGGGGACAGGACAAACCTAGGAATCAGCCTGCCAATCTCTAGACCAGGGTGCAGACAGATGTCAGTGGAAGTCCACAAGCTTCAGTGCTAATCAAGGTTTCAACTAGCCTGGGTACTTTGCACTTTCTTTCCAGATGTTCTTTAAAGAGAAGCTGTGGTTGGCAGTGGTTTATGAATTCTACCCGGAGGAAGAGGTACAGACTGCACGTAGTAAAGGGCACAGTCCTGCCTCAGGCGGCTGAAATTGAGTTCCAGTTCTTCTGCTTTCTAGTTGTGTGATTTCACTGCGTGTCTTCTTACACAAGTACTTCTTACTTCTCCATCTTCAAATGAGAATCATAATATCTCTCTGTTTTCAGGATTATTGGGAGAATGGTATGTATTTAAGATGCAAATATAAATTAGATAAATGTCAGCTATTTGAAAATTGAACCCCAAAGAAAAGCCACACCACTTATAAAGTTTCAGAGGCATATATGTGACCCAGAGACTAAGATTCAGGATGGGCAGCCATGTACAACCAATCTTGACTCAGAAAAATATAATTTCTCTTTTGAAATTATTTTCATTTTTAAAATAAAACTTCATCGTGTGTGTGTGTGTGTGTGTATGCACATGCGCGTGTGTGCCTTATGTGCATGCAGGTGCCTGTTGGGCCCAGAAAAGGGTACTGGATGCTCAGAAGCTGAAGCTATAGACTGTAGTGAGCTACCTGGTATGGGTGCTGGGAACTAAACTTAGGTACTCTGAAAGAGCAGGAAGCACTCTACTGCTGAGCCACCTCTCCAGCCCATTTCAGAAGATTTTAAAATACTTTGCCTTGCACAAAATACTGGAACCATAATACTCAAAAGCATGGGCTCTGTCACTAGTTCTTAATGACCAAAACACAGAAATGGCTGCCTCCTATCCCTCATGCATGTGGTAAATGGAGGGCTGAGTCCAGAGGTCCAGAATTTCCATGTGCCTTTGGCCATAGCTAGTGGTTCAACCTGACTTCTTTCGGTTTTCAATTATACTGTCATGTCTAGAAACAGATTTAATCCTACAACTCTGATATATATGTAATAGTTCCTTTAAGGGAAATAATGAAAAAGGTTCTGAAGCTGAGTGAAGATAGAGTAGGCAACAGTCTGGTAATCAATTATTCATGCCTGCACAGGAGTAAACATGGGCACAGTAGTGTAATGCATTTGGGTGGAGTCATGTCCCCAAAAGTTTTTCTAGCTTTAAGATGTTTGGAATTTTAATTTGCTTTAAACCACTACAATGTCTGCTATAGCTTGTAGTTGGGAACAATTATTTGAAAACGTCCAACATAGATTTTTAGGTTTTAGGCTGGTCTCAATGCTTCTTTTTCTCTGCTTTATTATGGGATTTTGACCAAAATAATGAGCCTGTCCTCATCCTCATCTGGACTCCTGACAGCAAGCCTAACGCTTTTAGGGATATTCAGTTCCTCCTTTGCTGTCTTCCAGTCATGTGTACCATCCTTAAGACTCACTTTTATTTATTTATTTATTTATTTATTTATTTATTTATTTATTTATTTATTTTTAAATCAAATCATAATTTTTACTTATTCACACAGGGGTTATAAACACAAAAAGGCAGGTCATGGGGAAGGAGATGACACTGGAGCATGGGTGTTCAGGGGAGTACAGATATTTTTCAGGACAGGGTATCGGCTGGGTGAAGGTTCAGGGGACAGGTCACTATGACTCTGTCTATGATAAACTTGTCCTTATCTAAGTTGGTACTATCTGCCAAGGCTACCTATTTACAAGGTCTATGACTACTCAGGCTGATAAATTTCCACAAAAGCTGCCTGTTTACAATAGTTTATAGCCATCTGTTTCAGTTTTTTTCCACAGAGACCCAAGACTTTGTGTTAGCCTGCATGTATGACAGGGCTGTTGCTGATTTTAGGCCTATGGCTGATTTTAGGTCTTCAATGTATAAGCATGGCTGCCCCTGACATCTCCTCCCTTCTTTAAGTATAAGAGGGCTGTGGCTATTCTAATCATGCGAAGGTAGGGATAGAGGCCTGACCTCCAGTAATTGAAGGGAACTTTGTAATGGCTCCGGTCCCTCTGTCGTTGTTCAGTGAGGCATGAGGGCCACATCCATCCTGATAAGACTCACTTCTTGATAATTTCTTTATTGCACCCTTCCTACTAACTCCCACTGCTCACAAAAAAGCTTTACCTTTAACACTTTTAATTTACTGATTTAGTTATTTTTGGTGTGTGGTATACCACCCATGTCCCCCTCCATGATTCCCCCACTTTATTTCTTGAAGCAGGGTCTTTCCATGAACCTAGAGTCACTGTTTGGGTGAGGCTGGCTGGCCATCAAACTTCCACAATCTACCTGTTTTGGCCCTACAATGTTCAGATAACTGGCATGCATGGCTGGCTATGCCTGGCTCTCTGTGGATACTGAGGATTTGAACTCGGGTCCTCTTGCTCCTAAAGTAAATTCTCTTGCTCACTGAGGAATCTCTCATCCCTAGCTTCACCTTTTGATTTCTAGAAAAAGCAGTAATTAGTATGTGGATCCCTGCACTCTCTCTCAAGGGAGAAACGGCAGCCAGTCTAGAAGGAGGAGATGGCTTGTCCTCTTCCAAGCCAATGCCTTTTGCTATGTTCTCAGGGACTTTCTTCATCTCCTCTCTGGTCTTCAGTCTGCCTTTTACTTTTTGTCTCCTGTTGTCACTTTGTCCTTGCATCTCAGCATGATCTTACAAACAGCAAGCAAAACTGAAGACTGATTTTGACCTCTTCCTCCTCCTTTCCTCCTCCATCCTCTATACTCATCGCTGACCCTCTGCATCTGCCGAAACTGCCTGGTTCTCCCTAGGTGTTCACTGAGAGATGAGCAGGCCAAGAGAATACCTTGTTCCAGGGAGGAGTGGCTGAGGGCGTCCATCATTCCTACCGACATCTGCGGCTGTCCTTTGCCGTTCCCATCTGTGCTGTGGATCCTCCTGTTCTCTTCATTGTTCAAAGCCAGAACTTGGCTTTGGGGATCATCTCTATCAATGCCTGTTTTATGAGTCTTTTCTTATGAATTTTCTTCCTTCTATAAGGCCATTCTTCTTTTCCTTCCCCCACACTCCCTTTTTCCTTCCTCTCTTTCCTTCCTTGTTTTGAGATAGAGTTTCATGGATAGTTCAGGCTCCTCCTTTTCAGCCTCCTCAGTGTGGGGATTAAAAGTATGTGACTGTTTACCCAGCATCTATGTAGTCCAGACTCTCATGGAGTTGGGGAGATGGCTCTGAGGTTAAGAGCACTTGCTGCTTTTACAGAGGACCTGAGTTTCTATCACCTATATGGAGGCTCACATCTGTCTGTTATTCCCATTTCAGGAGATCCAACACCCTTTTCTGACCTCTGACCTCTGTGGGCACTGTATGCATATGGTATAAACATATACATGCTGGGAAAAAAGCCAAACTCCCTCCTCCACCCAAAACGCCCCAAAAACTCATGTATAAAAAAAATTTAAAAATCTTTCTTTACAAAAATAAACCGTATCAATCTTTCTCCTCTTTAGGTGGTTGATTTGCTAGATAGATAAAAAAGGGTTCAAATTGCCTGCGCTATAAATATATTCATTTCATTTACTTCTTTAAGCTTTTCTCTGTTCCTTGGGAACTACTGTGTTTTCCTGATAGTCAACTATTTTTTATCACTATTGATGACTTTCTTTGCCATATTAACATGCCTATATTAAATTATGTTTTAAAGTTAATATTGCTATAGCTTTCCAAATACTTGAAATGTACCCACTAGGTCTTTTTATGTGTCTTTTGATTTTCCTTGGGGTTTTATTCTATGCATATTTCTTCTTGGCAGTTTACTAGATGAAAAGTACATTCATCAGATCCCCTGGCTTAAAAAAAAAAAGTGCACACACATTTATTATCATGACTACTGTGCATTTGTGCTTCTTTCTCCATCTTACTCTGGGGTTGTTCTTAACTCTTCACATCTCTCCTTTTCTATATCCCAACAGATCAGAGATTGGCAATTTTATTCTGATAACATTTGGTAATCTCTGGTGAACATTTTAGGCTTTGGGGGCCAAAGGCCAAAAACTATGGTGTCTTGTGATGCCCATTTGGCAACAGAGAGAGAAATTTCCAGAGCAGATTTTGCCTTGTGTGTTTTGGTTGCTGATTATGTTAAAATCATAACATGAAATGTCTCGGTGGTACAGCCTTGTAATCTCAGCCCTTGAGAGAATGAGGCTGGAGACATGCCACAAGTTCAAGGCCAGCCTGGGCTACATAAGGAGAGCCCATTTTAAGAAAGAAATAATAGCTAATTATATATAATCATAAAAACAGAACCTAGCACAAGAAGTTTATCATCTGAAATTGATTTGTCTTCTCCGTGCCTTTTCTGGCCACAATTCTTTGGTTCCTGTGTTCATGCTTGACTTAATCAGTAAATGGCCTTTGCTGACAAGAGAACCACTTGGAAACACTGTTGGTGGAGACCTAGTTTTCAGTTTTGTGCTCTTGTGAAGACAGTCTGTTGTGCTGAGACAGGTTGTTAATTTGTTTTTCCCCATCATGGCTCCCATGAGGCATAAACAACCGTGCCTTAAAATGTACAAGAGAGAGCAATGAATATGAAAAACAGCACATTCTATACACACCTGAGACTTTCATAGCAAATCCCACTATTTTCTAGTTAATTTACTCTAATGAAAAAAGACTGCAAATTACAAATTTGAAGTCTATTTTTTTCTTCTCTTTGATATGTAGGATTTATTTGAGTCATAGAAAATCAGATAGGATACATCTATGCATGTGACCCTGATGATGCTGGGATATGGGTGACCAAGTCCTACTCCCTTCAGTTTGCAGTGTGTAGCTATGGAAAAGCCACACTGGTTTGATCCGGCTCCTCAACTCTGTTCATTGAACACAGCGGCAGTCACATCTCAACAACTGAGCAAGCTGACTCTCAGTAAAACGACATTTATGGATGCTGAAATTTTAATTTTATGTCATAAAATAGTCTTCTTCCTTTGAGTGTCTCCAGCTGGTAAGCAACATGAAAATAAGCCAGTGGTAAAATGTAGAAATAACTTTATATTATGTCCTGATGAATTTTTGTTGGTTTGTTTTTGGTTTCCTCCATTCTGTTGGAAACTGTAGACTGTATTCATGTAGTGAGTGGTCTTGTTTAAATTCTAAAATCCTGCTTAATAAAGTAGACTTAATTTTTAAAGGATTAATTGTTTTATATATATATGAGTGTTTTGCTTGCATATGTCTATGTCCATGTCCATGTCCATGTCTGTGTCCGTGTCCACGTCCTTGTCTATGTATATGATGTGAACCCCTCATGTGCCTGGTGCCCAAGGACGTCAGAAGAGAGCATTGACATTGGTTCTTCCAATGCTAGGAAATGAACAGCAATAAATGCTCTTAACTGCTGAATCATCTCTCTATCCCCTAAATTAAAATTATAGAACAAAAAACAAATGTAAGCGTATTTATATTTCAATTCACTCTTACTGACTTGTTCTGTGTCTGCTCAACTATAAGGGACCTATATTCCCATCTCATGGAGCTGGTCTTTGCAAGAGTTGGTACAATCAACTAAATTCTCTTTGGTTTTAGTAGGTCCCAACATCCAGCATTTTCTGACCACTTCCAGTTTTTATAAACTGTGCTTCTGAACAGGTAGGGAAGCTCTAGAGGAGCTCACCCAGTCTTTGTCACGAGAGCATCTATAAGGCATGTGACACACTCTACTTCGAACTCAATACCTAACCACTGAAAACCCTAATCCTTCTTAAAAGGCCACAGAGTCATGACTGACCTGGTGGCTGCAAAGCAGTATGGGACAACTCAACAAAGACTCATCATTCAGGTATGTGAAGAGCCATTTTCACTGTGAACCCCACATTAGGCTGTCAAAGAGGCGTTGAGTTTGCTGTGTGGATCCGCCCTGTGAACTTGGAGCTCAAGAGTGAGTTCCCTCTTAACAGGTTGGCAAGTGAAAGCACCCATATTACTTGTTATCTGAAAATTTATGGTTCTTTCCTGGTATAAATCTCATTTCCATTTTCTTCTTGAGACAAAGGCACACATAGTGTTGTATGTGCTAACAGACTCACATTTGGAGCCCAGCAATTGGAATGCCCTTGCAAGGAAGAGAAATCCCATCTTGTTAGGAAAATGTAGCACTGGTACAAGTTCTTTCTCAAGATGCTTACATTTTGCTCATGCACTAAACATATTAGCCAGGCACTAGAGAAAAAGATAAAGTAAGATGACAAAAGGAGAAGCCAAAATCTATTTCTAGAAAATTATGTAACTAACAATTTTTTTAAATTTTTGAGATATCTTTCTTTTGTGTTATATTATTAAAACAATAGGCCAAATAGATTTTTTTAAAAAAAATTTCTCCAGTTAAAATACACAATTCACAATATACATTCTTTTCATCCTAGAGTTTAAAATTAAGAAATCAGATAAAACAATGCGTACTAAAGAACGAAACAGCTAAGTGTGTGGTTTTTAGTACCCCTGAAACTAAAACCTCTCATTAAGGTATTCATTCTACTGACCCCGGAGTCCATCTTCCTCTGTGACCTGCCCGTAGGCTCCTTGTAGTAAAGTGGTCTCAGCCCGGGCAGGTGAGTTTCAGTCAAAGGTCCAGGTTGCTTGGCTCAGATGTTGACACTAACAGGTGCCTCGGGCAGCTCCCAGCCACTGGTGCGTGCAGGAGTGTGGGTGTGGGTGATGGATTGTGGGAACCATTAAAGGCTTGGGGACAAACACTTCCAGAGGGCATACAATTGAGCTTTCACACAGCCATCCCATTTGTCTCCCACCCGGTAATGGAGCCACGTGAGAGCATGCAAAAGAGCCCAGCAGCTGGGGACGAAGGTACACAGTGGTGTCTTCAAGTCCTTGCTGCCTATTTGGAAGCTAAGGCTGGTCCTGTCTTCTTGGATAGGGAGAGTGGGATCAGAAGCATGGGGTAGAGGAGGAGGTGGCCTGGAAAATGCTTCAAGGGAAGGTATGCACATCTAGTCAGTCACTAAGGTGAGACCACAGAGGTGACACCCTAAGTACTTCATGACAGAGCAGACACCCTTATGGATGGCTGCTTTATGTTTGCAATGAAGCACACACATGAGAGCCAACCAGACGATACTGGCCCTGTCAATTTTAGCTATTCCCTAGCTCTATCCCAGATCTGTGTCCTAGAATGGCACCCAAACCCTAACACAGGGTGCTCAGCCTCAGGGGCTTCTGAGGTGTGTCTGGATCACATCTGAGTCACTGAGGTCCAGTAGGACTGTCCTCTGTGAGGGCACTCAGTCTAGGATGGAAGAGTGTAGGGAATCATTGAGTACAAGGGTGTTCACCATTCACTCATTCACTCATTCATTCAACAATTACCAACTGCCCAGGATGCATGGACACTGGAGAAGTTGCTGACTTGGACTTTGGGGAAAGACTCTGGAGTAGGCAGAAGGGATAAAGGAGAACCAGGGAAGTAGGGTGCAGAGAAGCTAGGTTCTTCTTGACTTAGCTCAGTATTCACTGTGACCCCCAAGAAACAAGTCACCTCACCTCAGGCTGCTGTATCTTGGGAACAAGCACACTCGCCTGGCTGAGATTTGAGAATGTAAGGAAACAATGTGGTTTAAACATCACACTCTTGACACCTTGATGTCAGTGTGTCTGATGGGTGAATGGGTGACTCTCAATTCTTAGGGACATATGCATAGGCTTCGTTTGTTCAGTCTTGAGGCAGGGATGAAAGTCTCTGTGTGTGAAGGTCTAGTTTAGTATAGCATTCATTTATTCTCTTTAGAGAAAGGGTAAAGTTGCTTTCGGTTGTCTCTGTTGAGTAGTAATAAAGCTGGCCAACGAGAGCAGCTTCCTGCAAGGCAGAGAGGGCTTAGCCTGAGTGATGCTGCTTAGCATGCCAGAACTCAAAGGGGTCTCAGTGTTTCAGTAGATGGATGTCGAGAAGCCCCAGTGGAGTTTTACCCAGAAGCTCTAGAAAGCTCGGATCCAGTCCCCATAGATGACAGATCTCCCAGTAAGAGGTCAGGTCTTCAGTTAAACCCAGCATATGCTGGTGTGGAAAGGGGAACAGAGAAGGCCCACCCCAGGCAGGGTACACGTGCCTATACCTAAACCTGAGGTTAGGGAGAAGGAGCAAAGTGTGAAGGTACAGTTGTCAGTGCAATATAGCAATATGGTATTTGGGCTTGTGTATTTAAAGTAATTGCTTTGGAACCCAATAGCCTCCATTCAGACTGGGCTGTGGCTGCTCTTCATCTTTGTCCTAACCATGGGAAGGAGGCTTTTAGAGAGCAACAGCCTGTATTTTATAGTACAACAACCATTTTCTGCTGGACTGACTAGGATAGATTCTTAGTTGGTCCTCCAAAAGATTTATTGGCTAAATCACATTTTTTTAAGTTTCCTAGTATTCAACTTCTGCTATATCCTGTAACATTTCTGTGATTTTCATACACCTTTCAGTCCTGAATGCAAGGATGACCTTCTCGAAGTATTATTTGAAGACAGCATGAGTAGATGCTGTAATGAGTGAATTTTCCCTTGAGGATTGTGGCTGGACAGTGCTCTGTGATGTGTGTGTATGTGTGTGTGTGTGTGTGTGTATGTGTGTATGTGTGTGTGTGTATTTGTGTGTGTGTGTTTGTGATATGTGTGTATGTGAGTATGTGTGTGTGTTTGTGGTGTGTGTGTGTATGTGTGTATGTTTGTGGTGTGTGTGTGTATGTGTGTATGTTTGTGGTGTGTGTGTGTATTTGTGTGTGTGTGTTTGTGATATGTGTGTATGTGAGTATGTGTGTGTGTTTGTGGTGTGTGTGTATGTGTGTATGTGTTTGTGGTGTGTGTGTATGTGTGTGTGTGTTTGTGGTGTGTATGTGTGTGTGTTTGTGATGTGTGTGTGTGGTTTGTTTGTGTGGTGTGTGTGTGTGCTTGTGGTGTGTGTGTGTATGTGTGTTTGTGATGTATTGTGTGTGGTGTGTGTATGTGTTTTGTTTGTGTGGTGGGTGTGTGTGTGTGTAGTGTGTATGTGTTTGTGGTATGTGTGTATGTGTGTATGTGTGTTTGTGATGTGTGTGTGTGATATGTGTATGTGGTTTGTGTGGTGTGTGTGTGTGGTGTCTGATGTGTGGTATGTGGGCAAGTGCATGGTTTGATGGTTTGTGTGCCAGGAGTCCTTGGTAACCTGCAGTGGATGGGTCTCTGCCCATCACCTAGTTCTTTAACTTAGAGTTATCTACTTGGGGGAAACCTCCAGATTCTCTCCTATTGAGAAGTTCTGCTAATCACTGAGTTGCTGGGTGCATGAGTGACTACAGGAGACATGCTTTAAGAAGTGAAAGATTAGCCTGGAAGTGGTGGTGTATTCCTTTAATCCCAGCACTTAGGATGCAGAGGCAGGGAGATCTCTGTGAGTCTGAAATCGTCCTGGCCAACCTGGTCTACAAAGTGAGTTCCAGGACAACCAGGACTACCCAGAAAAACCTTCTCTCAAATAAAAAAAAAGAAAGAAAGAAAGAAAGAGAGAGAGAGAGAAAGAGAGAGAGAGAGAGAGAGAGAGAGAAAGAAAGAAAGAGAGGAAGAAAGAAAGAGAGGAAGAAAAGAAAAGAAGAAAAAAGATTGGAAGAGCTGGGCAAGGTAACTGTAATCCCAGCCTTCAGGCAGCCTGGGCTCTCTCTCTCTCTCTCTCTCTCTCTCTCTCTCTCTCTCTCTCTCTCTCTCACACACACACACACACACACACACACACACACACACACACACCAATGCAAGACAAGATATTTTGGAAAATGGTAGTGTCAAATCCCTTCGAAAAAGAACCAAAAGAAGAAAGGAAGGAAGGAAGGAAGGAAGGAAGGAAGGAAGGAAGGAAGAAAGGGAAAGGAAGGAAGGAAGGAAGGAAGGAAGGAAGGAAGGAAGGAAGGAAGACCCATGACAGAAGTGTATAGTCATCACAGACAATATATGAAATGAGAACTCATATCTTGAAGTCAAGGGCTCACTTTCACGTCTCAAACACATTGAAGGAACATTGGGGTTCCTTGGGAATATACTTTTTAGAATGGAGATTGTTCCTCACTCTGTGACCAATCCATATCCAGGGAGATTATGGCTCATGCTATTAGTATGCTCTTTGGCTTTTAAAACCCCAAGATTATTATGACTTAGTTGAATAACCAAATGTGTGGACATTTTGAATTGTCATTTCCCTCTGAAGTTTGGTATTTGTTTCTGTATTTGAAATGGTTCAGCTTCACTTAGTTGTCCTCTCAGATGAGGAGCTAGCTGGGTGTCCAGTAGGACACCATCATTTGTTTGTGACATCTTGTGCTGTGGGCTTACAGTTACCTTAATAATTTGGCATTTTCTATAAGTTTCACCATTTCAAAGGCAACAAAGAGAGGGAAAGGGGGAGAAACTGGGGCATAAGTACCACACTGGGGTCTTTAGCAACATGCTCTTTGCCTTATCAATGACACCCTGGTCCATTCAATGTGCACCTTTAGAGAGAAGACTAAGCTCGCTCTGTCTCCTTTGTTTGGTTTCTGGTTTTGCTTTCAGCAGAGTCTGGGAAAGTAGTCCTTTGTGATGCTGGAATTGGCTGCACCAGCACCTGTGAATGCCTCCCCTCCAAATATTCACCCAGTCATATGGACTGTCTTCGAGAAAGGGTGGATTCTGTTTGACTTTTGATACTACCACTTTCCAAATATCCTACATTAGTGTGTGTGTGTGTGTTCTTTTGACAGGATCTAATGTAGCCCAGGCTTGCCTCAAACTCACTATGTAGCTAAGGCTGGTCTTGAAACTTGATTTTCTGTCTTTGACTCTTAAGTGCTAAAATTACATTCATTTGCAACCACAACATACTGGAATACTTTTAATTGTGTTTTTCTCATAGAGAGCTCATCTGTTTGATATTCCATTACTTATTAGTGCTATATAGCTTTGAACGCCCAAACCATCTTTAAGTACCTAAAACTTTCTTTTAGGAAACCAAAACATAAAAACAATTTTTTTCCTTTATTAATTTTAATAGAAAATCCAGCATCAGAAGCAAAAAATAAACACAACTTCCCAGGATGTAGCTGCTACACAGCCCTGACACCCAGACGGCATCCAATTTTGTGGAAGCCCGGACACAAGTCACACTGTACTTCTTCTTCCTGTAGCTAGTTATTTTGTTCTTTCCAAATTTATTGCAAAGATAGAGTGTAAAGTGGGATGCCCCTTTTTTGTGTGTTATTCTATTAAAATAGACCCCAAAATATAAAACCCATTTTACTTATATTTTAAATAATTTATATTTTCCTGTATTTTAAAAATTGAATTATATTTGGAGAGAGAGTGGGGGTTGGCTGTAAGCTTGGTTAAGCAACACCAAGGCCACCCACCTACCACACAGGTCACTTCCTCATGGCAGCCACTGAGATTCCACAGCATACCACGCAGGAACAGCACCCAGCAACCCGGAGCCAGGGCTCCTGCTCCCCATTCCATCTCCATCTGGGACACTGTGAGTTCAGAGGACCATGGCTCTCCAAGCAGGCAGATTTGAGATAAACCAAGGCAAATCTGTCATGTTGGTACAAGTGGGGCTGAACTCACTAAAGGGCAAGACTGATCAGGCTTAAGAGTTCGCTCTCTGCTCTCTTCCAGGGAAAAGACTTCTCCTATTTGTCTTGGGATGGTTATGTGTCCATGGCCAGTGTTCATGTCCCCAGAGAATGCCAGATGACACAAAGACTCATGACAGCTAGCTGGGACCTCAAGGAACTCCAGGAAGCACAGAGGTCCAAATGATTTTGAGTTCCATGCCAGTCACTGTGAATATAAACGGGCCTGGAAACACTGGGGAGTTAAATTCGCAAGGAAGTTCTCAGGATTCTGCTTGCCTGAGAGCAGCCACAGCAAGGGAGGAGGCAGGAGTAGAGAGAGACCAAAAACAGGTGTGGTCACCCACCTGCCTCAGGTGAGCTTTAGTGAGTGTGGGGGGTGACGATGATGTTGGCGGCGGAGGTGGAGGGTGGGAGCAGCGGTTAAGTAAGGTGAACCCAAAGCTGTTCAGGGATTCCTAGGTGCCAACAACTCTGTGGTCTGGGAACAGTGAGGTTCTGTAACAGGAGCAGTAATAATGTCAGGAACACAGTGACGGGGAGGGAGCTGGTGTCCCCAGGCATCTCTCTCTAAGTTCCCAACTTCCCAAATTTGGAAAGTTCCTCTTTCTATGCCGCCTAAGTACAAGAGTCCTGTACTCCCCTCAATGTGCAGTCTTATGAGGGTGGAAGGCAGGCACCTGTCCTCATCTCTGGGGTTGTTGCACCCCTACCCCACTCCCTAGCTGCCCTGAAACAGGTGGGCCCGTGGTGGGAGCCAACCACAGAAAGGCGCTCTGGATGCTCTTGCAGCCCAGCTTCCTCTCATCCTATCACCAGCTGCAAGACACCCCTCTGGAGACCAGGCTTCTTTAGGAACCTATCACCCCTTTAAGAAGGCTCTCTGGGCGCTCTGTCAGAGAGCCTAGGGATGGATCTACTTCCCTTGGTTGATGGGTACACAGTAAGCTGTACCTGCCATAGCCAGTCCACACAGGAGCTCCGCCATTTCCTATGCAGCACCCATGGGGCTCCCAGGAGGGATTGAGTCAGGACCTGAGCTCAGTGTTAGAACACAGCACATGGCCAGTCTCCAGCCTTCCTTCAAACTTCAGTCCCATCCCGGCTGTAGACGAGGTGCCCCACCCTAAAGCCAGTAGCCCCTGTCTGATGGCCCAGAGCGAAGCCCGGGGCTGTGTTAGGAATCTGAGGACTGTGGGCAGCCGCAGTTGGTCGCCTTCGCAAAGAAAAGTCACGAGCCAGACCATCAGAGAGGCCACTAAAGCTGCCGGCCAGGGCTCCCACGGCTGTGGAGAAGCCGGAGAGGCAAGCGGCTTCGGGTGCAGGCGGGGATGGTGGGGTCTGCGGGTCCTGGGAAGCCGAGCCACAGGGCTCCAGTGCAGCTCCCTCTGGCCTGCTGACTCCAGTCACAGCGGCCTCGCTAGTCTCCCCTCTCCTTCTCCTCTTCCTTCGGAAGTTCCCATTGTCGAACATCTTCTCGCAGTTTGGGTCCAGAGTCCAATAATTGCCTTTTCCTGCAGAGGAAGGCCGTTAGTTCAGAAAACCCTGTATTGACTGCACTGGTCCCTACAAAGGTCCTGAGCCCTCCTCCTCCCGAGCCTTGAGGGTTCACTGTGTCAGGAATGAGTCTCCACAGTCAGACTGAAAGGATTTGGTTGCACTAGAAAGACCCAGCCGTGGACCCTTAAGGGTATCCAAACATCAAGTTGGAGGCTGGAGAGACTGCCCAAGAGAATTTGAATTATTTGGGCTCAGCCAGTGGAGCTGAGCTAACCACACCTGGCCTCTGTGTAGGGTCCAACGCTTGCTTTCCACATCACTTCTTAATCCTGCCCAGATTTTTAAAATGTAGGCTCCGTTTCTTTCGTTTTACAGGGAAGTGTATCGAGGCCCAGAGACCTTAAACTCCCAAGGTCACTCTCTCAGTTGGCTAGCTTTCTAAGTAGGTCTCAAGCAGATGAGCAGAGAACCCTGGGTTCATAGGTCTGGAAACCAAGACCTTAGAACTCTGCAGCCATCTAGAAAACTGTCCTTGCCTAAAATGTTTCTCCTTCCCATATCACCCCACCAGAGCTCTCTCACAAGTGGGTTCCCCCAGGGTCGCTTCCATCCCAGCCGCCCCATGGACCCTGCGCAAGTACTGCCGTTTACCTGGGTCGTTCTCATCCCGGGGCACCTTCTTGAAGCAATCATTGAGCGACAGGTTGTGGCGGATGGAGTTCTGCCAGCCCGCCTTGCTGCGCTTGTAGAAGGGGAAGTTGCCGGCCACATACTGGTAGATCTGGCTGAGCGTCAACCTGCGCAGCGGCGCGCTTTGGATGGCCATGGCGATGAGCGCGGAGTAGGAGTAGGGCGGCCGTACCAGCCTCAGCAGCTCCTGCTGTCCGGATAGGCTCAGCCACGCGAGATCGGCGCCCGCCAGACCACCTGAAGCGCCGAGGAGCGAACCTGGGACGGCGACGGCCGCTGCAGCATAGGATGAAGCGGGTCCTGGACCTGTTGCGTAGGGCGCTGGGCTGAGCGCGGCTGAGTTCACCCACAGGCGCCGGCCAGAGCCCAGATCAGCTCGGCTGTAGCTCGGGGGATGAGCGACGGCCCGGGTCAGGCCGTGAGGAACTGAGCAGGAGCCCAGGCCGTCGCAAAACCCAGCCATGTCCAGCTCTCCTCCAGCCTGGGCCGGCGGTGCAGGTGGCTCCGTGCTGAAGCTCATGGGTGCTCCATTCACCTAGTGAGGATGCCTTCACACTCCTGACCTGGGTCCTTTAAATGCCATTGGGGAGGGGTGAGAGTATCCAAGGTGGTGAGTCTCCTCCCTTGTCACCTTGGAGGAGTGAAGTCCGTGTCCCCGCCCTCAGTTTTCAGCCCCGCCCTGGGACACCCAGACAAACAGTCCTGGAACTCTCCCAGGGTACTTAGTCCCCTCTGTGTTCAGAGTCCTTCGTGGCCTGCAGTGGTTCTGAGAATGAAGACTCAAAGTTTTCTCAGATCCCAGCTCCTAAGATTAGGCTATGAAGCTCTATTCTCTGCATTGGCCTGTTTGCCCAAATTGAGAGCAATTGTCATTCGCATAGGTTCCTAGTGAGGTCCAGGGCCCCAAGAAGAGGTGTATGAAGAGTTGCCTGGAGTTCTGTACTATTCCAGATGGAAGCTTGGTGTGTTTCACTGGAAATTCCAGAAATCTCCCACCCAAGGAATCCTGATTTTCAGATGCTGGAAGAGTCTGGGCCCTTGCTTGACTTCTTTGTCATATAGCCTGGGCTCCTAGTGTAAGCATCGGTGGTGAAGGCCTTCCTGAGCATCCCCCATAGAACCTAAGAAACCAATATCTTCCTTGCAGTTGGGCAGACCCCTATCCATCCCTCCGTTTTGATGCCGAAGAACAAGGCTGCAGGCTTTCCTAGCTGTCTCTCCTGATCCAGATCCTGGTTAACCAGCACACTCACTTTCCCAGATGCCCTTGCCATAAGCACTATGGGGGCTTAGCATCAAATATGGCTACAGCTGTGATACAGAGTAGTACAGTTCTGGCTAGGGTGTCTCAGAATCGTTCACTGGGGCCAATTGACTGGAGAGATAAAATTTCTGGTATAAGAGAAATAAGGGGGTACGGGGTGGGGTGGGTACAACAGTGGGTCCCACCATCCCCCAAATTATTGTCTCCAATGTGAGGGAACAAGTTGTTGAAATTGGCCTGACCTAGGGACCCTTCCTGTTTACCATAGCAACTTAATATGTTGATTAATAAAAGGAAAGGTCCAATCTGGCCTGGCTTTTGGCTGAGGAGGAGCCTGCTAGTTGGGCCAGTGGTTTGGCCTGACCTCGGAACAAAGGAGTTCTGCACTGTAATGGTACATAGACATCGTGTGAAACAATCAGTTAGTGAGGCAGTTTGATAAGTGCAGGAGGAAATGAGACTCCATCTAGCACAGATTTGGCCTCTGTACTCTGTAGCTTGAGGAAGAGGTTGGTTAAGTAAAGTTAGCAGCCAGCCACTGACAAAGGCCAGCCAGTGACAAAAGCAGTCTGGAATTGACTCATGTAGGCTCCCTAGCCAGACTGTTGCCCTGCCTCCATTCTCCAGAGGGCTAGCTGGGAGAGCAAGTACCCTCAGATAACACTGATATGCCCCCCCAAACACACACACACACACACACAGAAAGAGAGAGAGACAGAGAGACAGAGAGAGAGAGACAGAGACAGAGAGACACAGAAAAAGACAGAAACAGAAAGACAGAGAGACAGCGACAAAGACAGAAACAGAAAGAGAGACAGACAGAAACAGAAAGACAGAGACAGAGAAAGACAGAGACAGAAAGACAGAGGGAGACAGAGACAGAGAGACAGGGACAGAGAGATCCAGTGATGGGAAGCTGTTTGAGCTTCCCCACTCTCCCTGGCTTCTCAAGAGGTGTTATCTATTGTATTTCCCTAAACAGCACCCAGTGCCACCGGCCTCTCTATTGAGCCGTTTCTAAGATGTGCTCAAAATTATAAAAGAGTTCTCTGTGGGTTTAAAGAGCTTTAGTCGCCACCATTGGAGGGGAGTTTCTTTCCACCAGCAAATGTGGGTGCTCCTCACAGTGCCAGCAAAGGGGCACCCATCCCCTTCCTTAACTTGGGACCTTTTGTCCACCTGAAATCTTGCTGTAGATTCGGAAGCATCTTCTAACAGCCCGAGCATCACAAGACAGCATCACTGAGGCTGCAGCTCCTCCTCAGCCACATGGTCCCCGAGACAGTCCACTATGAGAGTCATAGCCAGACGGTGGGGTCACGCGCATCTATCTTAAGAATTCACCTGACTTCTCTGGTTTCTGTGTTGTGAGGTGTCTGTCAGGAACATGGCTGTCCTTACAGAGGTTTCCATGACCCAAGATGTTAAATGGAGTAGACATTTGCCTCACATTGTGATGAGAGAGGGAACTTTTATTTTATCCACAGTTGGCTATAATATCGGTAAAAAGCTGCAGCCATCCAGACAACATGTCACTGGGATAAAGGCAGGTAAATAAACCAATGGAGCAGAATGGAGAGCTGAGCTCACCTGTGTACCTACAGCCAGCTGACCTTCCCCGAAGAATCTAAGAGGGTACATTAGAAAAAAGGCCACGTTTCCAATAAACAGTGCTGGGAAAAACTCACACCTACATGCAGAAGGAAGCTTGACTCTCATCTGTCAAAAGTTGACTTTAAAATGATTGAAGGTTGAAACCCAAGACCCGGAACAATGAAACTATAGATGAAAACACAAAATCCTCCAGGCAAGAGCACATCTTTCTAAAAAACAAAAACCAAAAAACCAAAAAAACGATACTTAAAACATAGAAAACAAAAGCAAAGAAAGACAAGCAGGATTGTGTTTTAACTGAAAAGCTTCTGCACAGTGATGTCATGAACTACTGAACGGAAGAGAACGTTTGAGAGCTGTGTATCTGAAAGGGGGGGGGTTATAAACATTCAGAATAGACAAGGAACTCCAAACACAACAGCAAGTAATAATAACTTGGTCCAAAAACAGACAATAACTCAAATGCCTAAATCCTTTCTCGAAAAGATAGCATACAAATAGACAACTGGTATAAGAAAAGATATCCAACATTATCAGCCACCGGAGTGATGCAAATCAAAACAGCACAATGTGATATCAACAAACAAGAGGAAGAATAGTTGTCAACAGAAAGGTAAAAGATAACTGGTGTGGTGAGGAAGTAGATAACAGGGAACCCTTGAACAGTCTTGGGAAAGTGTACATCAATGCAACCGTTGTGAAGAACAGTCTAGGGGATTCTCAAAAAAAAAAAAAAAAGCAGAACTGAGTTTGGTCCAGCAATCTTCTCACTATGTGTTCAAAAGAAGCAAAGTCAAAATGCTGAAGAGTCACTGCCACACCCACATTTATTGTGGCTCTATTCACAGTAGCCAAGAAACAAAACCAATACAAGAGTCCAACCACAAATAAGATGTGGTATGTATACACAATGGAATACTATATAAGCATAAAAGAAGGAACCTTTGTCATTTATGACAACATGGATGGACTGGAGGTCAAGTTAAATAAAATAAACAGCATATGAGAAGACAAGTGCTGTATGGTATCACTCATGTATAGGATACAGAAGTCTTGGCTTCATAGAAATTGAGAGACAAAGGATGCTTGACAAGAGGCTGAGAGTCTAGCACAGAAACTAAAGTGCAGGGAGAGATAAGGGTAAGAAGCCTTGGGTGCTAGGAGGCAGTAAGCCCGGTGATCACAGAAATCGTGTACTTCCAGGAATAGAAGAAAGGATGTGGGATGTTTTCATCAAAAAGAGGAAAAAAGAGGAGGAAGAGGAGGAGGAGGGAGAGGAGAAATAATAATAATAATAATAATAATAATAATAATGATAATAAATTAATAAGAAGAAACCAGGATAAGTGAGTACTTGAGGAACTACATGGATGTATCTGTGTATTTAAACATGATCCCATGATTCCTTGTAGTAAGTACAATTTTGGCTTTGTGCATTAGTTAAAAATAAAATTAAAATTATTCCCTGGGTTGGGGGGGAGCACACACACAGTTCTGAGAATCAATTCAATAACATTCAATAATGAGTTTTGAGAGTGTGTTGAGTCTTCTCTTCCAATGCAAACCAATGAAGGACAGCTAGCCTCTTTCCAGGTTTTTATCTTTTCAGTTTCTTTCTGTTGAGGCTTAACTCTTGAACACTGTGGTCTCTAGAATCTCCAAGATCAAGTGAACCTTCTTGTAATTTTCCTGTATAAAAATCATTACAATTTGTGCTGTATTCCTATCCCCCTTCTTTGATGTCCGAGCCTGCTGCCTGTCTTTACAGTAATAGCTTTCTGAGCTTTCAGCAGGTTGGACCCCAAAATAATTTTCAGTGGATGAAGTACAGTCATTTTTGGGAAAATGTTTTAATACCTGAATCATCTTTGAGGAACCCTGATGAGAATTTTTCGAAGAGAAAAATATGTCTAAGAGAGAACTCACAGGCTGAGATAATGCCCTGCTGAGTCTCAGGGCAGGACGACAGCCCTGGACCCTTTTCCAATCTCTGACTGGTTTAAGTGACTCACTGCCTCCCTTGTGGCCAGTACCTACCTTCCAGACATCCACCACCAAACACAAGCCCACATCTAGGTGCACCCACACCTGTAGCTGCACCCACACCTGCAAGTACATCCACATCTGCAGATGCACCCACACCTGCAGGTGAACCCTCATCTGCAGATGTACCCACACCTGCAGTTGCATGCACACATGCAGATGTACTCACGCCTGCAGATGCACCACACCTGCAGATGTACCCACACCTGCAGTTGTACCCACACTTGCAGTTGCATGCACACATGCAGATGTACTCACACCTGCAGATGCACCACACCTGCAGATGTACCCACACCTGCAGCTGCACCCACACATGCAGATGCACCCACACATGCAGATGCACCCACACCTGCAGATGCACCCACACCTATAGCTACACCCATATCTGCAGATGCACCCACAGCTGCAGTTGCACCCACCCCCACCTGCAGCTATACCCACACGTGTTGCTGCCGTTACCTCCCCTTTCACCAGTCAAGCCTCACTTGGGGGTAGCAGTGGTATGCAATATAGAAACACTGAGGTGTGGCTCTGTGGCCTGTGTTCCTACTTACGCTTCTTAGCCATTAGAGATTCAATTGGAGGAACTCCATCACTGGAGGCATGTCCTTGGGGAAGGGGTGACTTATTTTGTCTTTGTTTCCTGTCCACCATGAGGTGAATAGTCTCTTCCTCCCTCCACCCCTACCACCGTTATGTATGACGTTATGCCTGAGCTTGCGGAGCCAAACAAAGATGGGTTGAAGTCCCTGAAACTGCGAACCAAGATAAGTCTTTCCTTTTCTAAGTTCTCTTAGATATTGAGATACAAAAGTAATATGCTCAGTTAAACACTTGACTGTTCATGCATGTTAAACTCTAATTCAAATATGTTATCTTCTATCTATCTATATTTTATCTATCTCTAGGGACTGAACTCAGGATCTTTCATGCGCTAGGCAGGCACTCTATACCTCTGGCCTTACCACATACATTCTTGATATAAAACTGAAGAATAATTTTGCCTCTGATATGTTTTTCTCTGATGCCCTTTTACTAGGGAAACATTGACCAGGATTTAAGTATAGCCCATTTAACTAATTTCAAGACTTGTTTTGCTTTTTGTGTATTTAAACTTTTATTCTAAAAAAAAAAGACATAAAATTAGAACTCAGAAATACTACTAATTATTTTGGTTTTATTCTGTAGCAAGCAGTGCCTATCAAAAACAAAACAAACAAAATTACCTTGTTCTACATAGCCCCAGCCTTACCAACACGGCTAGCAAATTAACAGGAATCCCTTAATGTTATATAAAGCAGTAAATATTTAAAATTCTCAAATTATCCCTCAATTAAATTTTATGTTTTCATACATTAAACTTTATGTTTTCAGATCAGAATCCAGTGTGTACATGATTTTTTTTTTATACACTGCTCCAGATACGACCTTTACTTTAAGTTCTAGAACAGTCCCTGCCTCCCACTCCAGACATTTTATAGAAATTTATACGAATTCTGGGATAAGTTCTGTACACTGAGTGGGGAGAGAGGCCCACGTCTGTGGCTGTCCAATGCTTCCTCTCCTTGTAATACATAACATATCACTGAGTCTCCTGAATCCCACAGTTACTGGAAGCCAGGGCTGACAAAGCCAGCCTGAGAGGTAGCAGAAAAACTGCTAAAGTTTGTCACACAGAAAAGCACAGGCCACAGTGAAAGAGGCACCTTAAGAAGGTGCTACGACACACTTCATAAGCCATAAGGGGTGGGCGTGTCACCCGCTTTGGCATTAGCTGCTTTGTATCAACTTTTCTTAAACTAAGGACAACTGTTGGCTGATTTTCTATAATTAAATTTTACTGATTTACATTGACGGGGCACGAAGCTTGAATTTCATATTTCAGTTGTGGTGAGAAACTAGTGTTTTGGGGGAAATTAGAATGATGTAGGTCCAATTGAGGAGTCACACACGGTCAGTGGGTCTTTGGTGTACCTAACCTGTGGTCTTTTCATCTTTCTGACCAGCTCTGAAATTCTGTTTGAATGAAAGTTAAATGGTTTCAGTCATGCTGAGGAGGGACGTGAAGCTTGAGGCTGGAGCACTGTCCCTGACATGGAGCTTGGTCGTGGAATTGGAGGGGTGAAGGCAGGTAGGCCCCAGGGTGGTGCATGGATTTGTCCAATTTCAGTCCACAGGAAGTCTTCCCATATGAACTGCCGCTGGCTTTGTATTTGCTGCACTCTCTGAATCAGCCACCCCGCTGGGAGTTACAAAGTGGAAACTTTAATTTCTGTCATTTCTTCAACATCCATGAACTGACAAACCCCTATTTAAAAAAAAAAATCAGCGAAGAAAATATGCCAATTGTCTACACACTTTGTCATCAGCTGGAGTCTCTCTACTCATCTGACTCCTATATGATATTCACGTGACTCCTTTTCCTCATCGGGTAATTTTATTATAATTTCTTTTGAGGCAGGATCTTTTTCAGCAGCCCAGGTTGGCTTCACATTTACTATGTAGCCCAGGCTGGTTTTGAACTTGGCAACCTTCCTGCATCTACTTCTGAGGAGTAGGATGACAGCATGGAATCACCCGGCATTTATTTTCCAAGTCTTTGACGATGTGACAATGAGGAAATGATGGTGATTTTGACAGGGTTTCGTTATGTAGTACTGTCTGGCCTGAAACTTGCTATGTGGAAGAGACTGGACGAGAACTAACAGAGATTCATTGCCTCTGCTTTTCAAGGACTGGGATTAAAGGTATGTTATCATCATGCCTAATCAATTGACCGATTTTTTTTTTGTAAGCTTTGTTTTCCTTTTTTTAAATAACTTTTTTATTGAATATTTTATTTACATTTCAGATGTTACCCCTCCCACCTATGCCTGACAATGTCATCCTCCCCTACATATACAGCTGGAGCCATGGATCCTGCTCCCAGGCTGGTGGTTTAGACCCTGGGAGCTCTGGTTGGTTGGTATTGTTGCGCTCCTCATGGTGCCGCAAACCCTTTCAGCTCCTTCAGTCTTCTCTCTCACTCCTCCATTGGGAACCCCATGATTAGTTCAATGGTTAGCTGTGAGCATCTGCCTCTGTTTATGTCAGACTCCGGCAGACCTCTAAGGAGACAGCTATATCAAGCTCCTGTCAGCATGCACTTCCTGGCATCCACATCTGTCTACCTTTGGTGACTGCACATGGGATGGATACCCAGGGGGAGCAGTATCCAGACGGCCCCTCCTTCAGTTTCTGTCCCACACTTTGTCTCCATATTTGCTCCCATGAGTATTTTGTTAGAAGGAGTAACAAAATTGACCGATTCTTAAGAGCAACACACTCACAAAAGTCACTTCAGTCATTGCTAATTTCACATTATTGGTTCTACCTCTCTCCCTTCATTACATTATTAATTTTATATATTCAGTGTTTCAATACACTGTAATTAAATGATTCTTGTATTGTTCAAAGCAGTCTTGTGTCCTTTCATGGGGCTCTGCCAGGTGTGAATACACCCTCAGTTTTGGCACAAGCTGTCCCAGCCTTACTGTATGCTACCCTGACCCAGACTGTCTGACCAGCTAGGTCCTGGCTTTTTATCCACTGAGGCATTAATACAAAACCAAAATACAGGGGTGGGGAGAGAGGGTTTGTTTTCCTTGGAAGAAGTAACAAGTGCTTCTAGACTTTGCCACCAACAGAGCTGAGATATTCATCTAAAAAAAAAAAAAACCAAACCCTGAAGTTAATATATTTTTGATTTAAATCAAATGCTTAGAATTTTTTTAAATCAACTTTCACTCTACACTTGACGCTGGATATTTTGGTTTTTAATAAGGTCATTATAATTCCCACTTGATTTATTAGATAAGCAGATCAGTGTTAACATTAACAGGATGCTAACTGAGGCTTAGGAATCTTCCTTACACACACACACACACACACACACACACACACACACACATTAAACTATACCCCAATAGCCATGCATTGCTAAAACCACGCCCAGAACCTGTAGCTTCTTTTATGGGTGAGTCTATTTCTCTGCATGACTGACTGCAGCACTGGCTCATGGTTAGGTTCATCTTTTTCCATTCCATTTATGCTCAAAATCTTAAATTTGCTGATAAGATGGAATATATTGTAATATATTTTGTATATCTGCACAGGTAATTCACCTTTGCAGATTTTTTCTTTCCTGTATATATTTACTAATTAGGTATGATGGAATTGCTTGGATATTTAGAGCTATGACAAGCCTAAGAATCAGCAAAGGACATGGACAGGTGACAAGGGTCTTTGCAGGTGGTAGGCTGTCCTAAAGTTGGAGTAGATTGGAAATAGGGAACAGTGGGCAAAGAGACCGTTCACTCAGGTTGAATCTGGGTTATGTTAACAACTGCCTTTGTGATCTGTGATGAGTTAACCTGGGCTCTCAGTTTCCTCCTCTTTAGACTGGCAAGAGGAATCAGTTCTTAGCCCTCAGCCTCATCCCCAGGATCAATGAAGCAGTTTGTATGAATTTGATTCCTGGAGGTGTACTGCACATGGGATGGATACCCAGGGGGAACAGTCTCCAGACGGCCCCTCCTTCAGTTTCTGTCCCACACTTTGTCTCCATATTTGCTCCCATGAGTATTTTGTTAGGAGTAACAAAATCGACCGATTCTTAAGAGCAACACACTCACAAAAGTCACTTCAGTCGTTGCTAATTTCACATTATTGGCTCTACCTCTCTCCTTCCATTTCAGTGTTATAATGCAATTAAGCATGAGCTTTCGAAAGTTATATTGTACCTTCTTTGTTCAGCGAATGAGAAACCAAGTCCTATTATTGGAAAGAGAGAGGCTGCCTTCCTTACCCTCCAGATTTAGGAGGGGGGCCTATTTCCTCCAGGGAGCCGCCTGCCTGTGAGTATGTGGTTGTGGCGCCATCTAGTGGTAAATAACAGTTCGCTTAGCTATAGGAGGTGATTCGTGAAACTTTGTCTTATTAAAGGTGTATGCAGAATCCATAGACATCAATAAAGATATCTTTGAACAAAATTTATCTTAAAGATATAACCTTTCTTCTCTGGACTTAGTTAAAAAGTAAGGAATCCCCACAGAATAAGCTCGTTTGTTACGAAGTCTTCTTTGTTTTTTTTTTTTCTTAAAATTTGAATATTAATTTTCATGACATGAGTGTTGATATTTTTAGCACAGTGTAGCACAGCAGTTAATCATAGGGCTTGATGTTGGCCAGTTCACACCGGCACTGTTGGGACAGGAGGTCCCATCCACCCTTCTTAGCACTCCAGGAGCAGGGCTGGTAGCCACAATGTCGCACATTCCATGCTTGCTGCTGCTTCTACTTGGGGTTGCATTGAGGACCTCAGAGACACTCAAGAAGGTAGGAGCTGTGGCTGTGTCCAGAGAGCAGGGGACACCTTGAAGTTCTGGCATTGGCACATTATTTTTCTATACCTTTTAGGCATATACCTGAAACATGTGTATCTCCCCATCTCTCTAAACACACACATAAACACACACACACCCCTTTTCATAATGTCCAAGTTGGCCTTAAATTCAAGATTGTCTTGCTGGTATCACAGCTGTGTGTCACCATGCTCAGACAATAAGGGTTCTGTGCAGCACTGGGAATGAAACCCCAGACCTTTCACATGAGGAGCAAGTGCTCTGCCACTGAGCTACACCCCAGCCCTTGAACCTTCTCAAGCTTTAGTTTTCTAGCCATAAAATTTAGCTCACCCCAAATCACATTTATCAGAACCATAAAGATGTTCTGGGAATCTTCTGTAAACTATTTTGAGGTTTGCAAGGATATGAAAGTTTTTTTTTTTTAAATGTAAAAGACACTTCTTTGAGAAGTGTATGTAAATGTTGTTCAATCTGGTTTTTGTAAAAGTAAAATATTTTAAAGATCTGTTTTTTTAATGTGTCTCTGTGTGGGCCATGGGCACAGGCAGCAGCCTGAGAAAGCCAGAGGCATCAGGTTTCCTGGAGCTGGAGGTCCTGGTGGTTATCAGCTGCTGGATGTGGTACTAAGAACCAAGCCTCAGTCCTCTGCACAAGAAAGAAGTACTCCTAAGCACTGAGCCATCTCCATCACCCAAACTAAAAAGTAAGCTCAACTTTGCTCTTCTCACCAGAAGTCTGCTGAAAACTTTACCTTTGTCTGCTTTCGTTTTTCTCTGCAGACCAGTGTGGTCAGTTCTGTGGATTAGAGCTGGGCACCTCTTAAAAACAGGTTCCAAGTGTTGTGCCAGGGACTGTCTAAATACTTACTGCTACATTTGCCCAGGCAGGGTCTTTCTGTGTATTCTTATTCTGCTGGCATAAAAAACCTTCAGAAGAAGCTGGGGTCCCATAAAGACTTTTGGCGGCTGAGGTTTTACCAGGCAGGAGGCGGTGAGAGAACTCTTGTTTCAGAGGATGCTCTAGCCAAGAATGACAACTGGGCTCCAATTCAAGACAGCAGAGGGGGTCTGGGAGCAGGAGACTCTGCAGCAGCTCCTGTAGTGTTAATAGGTGAGAGTGGACGTCTTCTTGCATGGATGGCAGCCTGCTCTGCCCAGGAAACAGGACCAGCATGCTGCAAGGGTCCTGGGCATGCTGGCTCTAGCAGAGGCTTGTAGCCTTAGCAATACCTTATAACACCATTATCCTCCATCCTTCAGCTCTTACTAAAATTTCTTAAGTTAATGTCTGTCAAACACCCCTGCTTGTGATCCTTGAAGCAGTCTCTGCCTTCCTAATGGGACCCCAACTGATGTGCTCAGGTATCTATCCAGTAGGTTAGCTCACTGAAGTTGTCTTGATGGTCCTCAAGTTCAGACACTAAATCATCACTCAGGGCAGAAGAGCACAACACACATTTCCACATATACTTGGAACATATGAACATCTGTTGTGGTGGTTGCTTCCACTGTGGTTTTCCACAGTCACTGCTTTAAGTGGAAACCACAGGACTCAGTAAATCTCTAAAGTATGAACACCTCCCCTCCCCCACTTCAAGTCGCCCCACCAGTCAATGGTGAATTCACGTGTCTCATGCCTGTGAAGGCCAGAGGTAATTTCCAGGAGAAAGGAGATCTCTTTCCCCTCCCTCCCTCC
>NW_021604659.1:757406-781229 GCF_004785775.1 Grammomys surdaster
CCTCTCTCTCTCTCTCTCTCTCTCTCTCACTCTCTCTCTCTTTCTCTCTCTCTCTTGTTCTCTCTCTCTCTCTCTCCAGACTCCTTTGCTCCTGACTGCATACAGTTTGGGGACCTTTTCTTTTTTCAAGGCATGACTCTGTTATAGTCTAACAAGTTTCAGTGCATCCATGTGTGGATTGGGCTTAGCTCATTCTTGGGATAACTTCATGGCCACACTGAACAGTTAGCAAAAACATGGTAATTCGACATCAGCACAATAGACTGAACACCTTGGATCACACCACCATTTGTGGTAAGGCCTGTGGGTCAGACAGCTGTCAGGAAGCTAGCAAGGCTGTGAAGATATAAGGCAGGCGTCTAAGGGTGTCTCGGAGCAGAACAGAGGGCAAGGTACCCTAATGGTTCACAACAGAGACAAGATGCTATGGGCTGGAGCCTGGAGGCCGAAGTGATGGGTCAGTGGTTAAGAGCTAAGGCTGCTCTTCCAGAGGACTTTGATTATGGTTGTGTGTGTGGTTTTGTTTTTTTTGTTCATTTCCCAGTGCCTACACAGCAACTTACAACTATCTGTGATTTCAGTTCCAGGGGATCCAATGCCCTCTTCTCACCTCTGCAAATGGTATACAGATATTCATGCAGACAAAACATCTATACACGTAGAATAAAGTATTAATAGTAAAAGACACAAAAGCCTTGGGCTTGTCTGGAGAGCACTTGCTGTAATAAAAGCAATTCATGGACCACAAAGATGGTTCAGTAGAGGCCTCATGACTCAAGTTTGATCCCCAGATCCCATGGTGGAAGGAAATGATTTACTCTCAGCAAATCCTCTGATTTCCACATGCATGCCACAGCATGCTTCCTCCACTAATACAATTACTAACATAATAGTATTATATAATAATAGCGATCATTATAAGCAAAAATAAATAATTAAAATAAAAAGAGGCACTGTGCAAAACTCAGGAGTTTTTTTTTTATTGAATATTTTCTTTATTTACATTTCAAATGTTTTCTCCTCTCAAGGTCTCCCCTCCAGAAAACCCCTATCCCATCCCCCTTCTCCCTGTCTCTATAAGGGTGCTCACCCACCCACCCATGACCACGTTCCCGCCCTGATATTCCCCTACACTGGGACATCAAACCCCCACAGGATCAAGGGCCACTCCTCCCACTGATGTCCAACAAGGCCATCCTCTGCCACATATGCGGCCAGAGCCATGGGTCCCTCCATGTGTACTCTTTGGTTGGTGGTCCAGTCTCCGGGAGCTCAGGGGGTGTCTGGCTGGTCCCCATGGGGCTGCAAACCCCCTCAGCGTCTTCAGTCCCTTCTCCTACTCCATCTTGGACCCCATGCTCATTTCAATGGTTGACTGCGAGCATCCACCTCTGTATTTGTCAGGCTCTGGCAGAGCCTCTCAGGAGACAGCCATATCAGGCTCTTGTCAGCAAGCACTTCCTGGCATCTGCAGTAGTGTCCAGGTTTAGTGACTACATGGGAAGAATCCCCAGGTGGGGCAGTCTCTGCACGACCTTTCCTTTAGTCGATGCTCCATAGAAACCAAGGCTACTTGGCATCATCAGAACCCAGTTTTGTTTGTTTGTTTGTTTGTTTGTTTGTTTAAGTGAGCCTTCTCCACCAACTCCTTGATGCCTGAGCAGCCACTGAAGCCAAGCCTTCTACCCTGGTCCCATCCAGCAGTGAGTCTAACCATTTAGTCTAGACCTGAGTTGAGTGGTTAGCCATCTTGTTTCGTTATTTAACTGGAGGAAAGGTCTGTGGGGGAACCTCATTGTGTCATTTGAATGTGTGTACCCTCCTATCAGAGGGTAGTCTGTAGTATAATTTATTATACCCAGATATCAACTGTCTCTGAGTAGAGACTAAACTGATTCGGTCTGTTTGTGGTTTAATAGAGAATCTGTTTGGTTCTTCTGCACACATATCAGGGATATGGGGAAAATGGATATCTTGCCTCAGGGAACCACAGGGCAGCACCTCCCACGCAGTTATCAGCCCAGATGGAGACTGTGGGGGTGGGGAGTCCTCAAAGCATCTGTCTATAATGGACAGATCCCTCTGCAAAGCTACAAGTAGCTTGATTGCCAAGACACCTTAACTGATAGTCCCCAAGCCCTGGACACAGTTTAACTGCTCCTACCCAGAAACCGATCTCTCACTTGGCTGGTTGAGTCCCTGCCATCAGTACTCTTCTTCTAAACAATTCATTATTCCAGAGGAAGAAGTAATCAAGTCTCATGAATCAAAGCAAGATAGTTTTACATTTCTTCTAAGAACTTCCCTGGGGTCTAGAATCCGCCTGGAGGGGATCCTGGCCTTATTTCCCAGGTGCATTCTTTTGAGACCAAAGGTGATCTAATTTCTAATTACAAAGGATATTTGAGCAGCTTGGAACTAACAACCCAAATAGCTTTGAACCCTGGCTGCTTTACCTTCCAATGATGAGAGTGTAGTTCCTGCAATTCAAACCTCAGCTTCTGAAAGAGCATCCAGGATGCTTGAGTCAGTAACAGCCTGGGTTCTCAGAGAGAAGGTCGCTGGCTTAACCTTTGCTTACAGCGAGGTGGATATGCCTTACTGGGCTCTTTACAAAACCACAGCTTTCTGCGGGAAAGTCAACAGCCGTGTCATGCTTCCCATACACTGACAGATTAAATGTCTGTCACAACCCCGACTGGATCCTTCTGGCTTTGATTTCTATCAAAGGCAGAATTGAACAGTTCACACATGGCCAGGTTTAGTGCACCATCCAGCTGTGTACTGGGCAGTGCAGCAGCCCTGCATCTGAGAAACTCCCACCTCTGGCCCATCTCTGTCACACTGGCCCTATATCAGAAACATTGTTTTAAAACTTTATTTATAGAGTTTATTCATAGCATGTTAAAAAGAGGAATGCATAAATCTCATATAATTCTTTTAAGTACAGGGTACCTTCTTATTAAATAGAATAACAGAACCCCAAGAGCACATTTTATAATATTTTTTCTGGTGACTAAATAAATGTGTGTGGAATTGTTTGAAGATAATGCTACCAGAACCTCTTTTATATATTTAAAGACACAGCCAAGGATATACTAATTATTTCAAAGATTAGTCATAGTGAGGAAAATGATTTTAAAAATCCATCTATGGTACGTTTTTATTATTTCTTTTTGTTACATTTATCTTGAGGGGTGGGACATGGGTGTTGGAACTTGTGTGTGGAGCTCATAGGACAACTTTCAGGAGTCAGTTCTCTCCTTCAGCCACATGAGACCCTGGGATGAAATTCAGGCATCCAGGCTTGGTGGTAACCTCTATCAGCTGAGCCTTCTCACTAGCCTAATATTTCTTGGTGTGATAGACTACCGTTCTCTTCTCATGTACTGAGGTTACTGGTGGGCAATTCAAATGGAGTTGGTACACATTAACCCTCACTTAAAATTCTTAAATAAGAAGTTGGTAATTTCATATACTGAATTTTGGTAATTTTTACCACCTTACTGTGAAACCCTTCTCCCCAGCAAGCCACCCTTGTACTTTAATCTCTTTTCAGTAATTTGTTTGGTTGTTTACCTGCTGAATTTAGATATGGATGCCTGCCTGCCTTTTGGAGTAGTTTTCCATTGCAGATTGATTTACATACTGTTAATCTCCTTTCTGTTTTAGAGATTGTCCATTTTTTCTTAAGAATGGAAGATCTCATTTTGTTGATGTGTTTCAGTTTCTTTCCCTGAAGATTCAGAGAGGACTAGGAAGTGAAGCCATCTATTTTAATGTGTCCATTAAGGTGAGCATTTGCGTCTAATTTTAGGCCCGTCAACCTTGACAGCTCCGTTTTAATCACCTGGATTTGAACAGATATGTAAATACAGGAGCGAGAAGTAAAGGGCTCACGATTGAGAAGTCAGATCAGCTCGAAAATTGCCCGAGAGGCGCACAGGTTGGTAATTCATTCATGATGCTCTGATTCCAGAAATCTACAATTGTAATAAAAGTAGAAAACGAAAGCCGTTTAGACTGAGCAAATCCAGTGAACAGCGTGCATTTGTTAACTGTCCAGCCCGCGAAGCTGAGGACGTCTCCCACACAGAAATCCTTGGACTCGCCTTGTTGATGCTAGGGAAATCGGGGTCCCACTTTCAGTTTCTTATTCGCTTTAATAAAAGAATTCACGAATGGACTCAAACAGAAGTTTAAAAGGTATAAACAAAACAAACAAACAAAACCAAATAAGCAAAGAACCGCGACAGAGTAGGCACGCTGTAACTCTCAGCAGCGGCCCAGAGGAGGAAAATGGGGGAGGGAAAGAAAAAAGCCATGATGTTTGAGTTATCAGCATGGAGGTGCACCACGTGGCTGCAGATAGCCACATTTTGGGGATGGGGCTGGCTGAATAAAGAAGTTCAAAGTACTAGAAAAAGCAAACTTAGACTCTGGTCAGCATGTGAAAGGGAGAGAAAAAGAAAAACGCTGCACCTTTCCGAGTCCTTACTCGGAATGGTGCTCGGGTAAATGCAGCTGATCCTCTGGTTGACTCGGCTTCTAGGGGCTGGGCTGTGTGTCGCGTGGGATTGTGGGAGTTCTGGGACGGAATAGTATAGTATCTCATTAAAGGAATGATTCCACCAATTTCTTTAACATGGCTTGAGGTGAACGTACCTTCTTAGGGGTGGCTCCTTTAGCCACTCTGCTGACTCTGTTTAGCTGGAATATTAGGTCTCTACTCAGGCCAGAAGTGGGAGTTTTTCCGTAACGGGCTTTTACTACTGCTCTAACCCTGTGTCTCTGATGTTTGCCCTCCTTTGGTGCTGGGGAAATGACTGATAAATAAATGGAGCCATTTAATATCTTTCTTTACAACTCTTTGCTGGTGAAATAGGCCTTTTCTTTGTTTATTTAAAGATCACCACACATTTAAATAACCTGAGTGTCTGTCATTGCTCTCACTTGTAGGTCAAAGTCAGCCATGTGCTTTGGAGGACATTCTAAGTATGAAATGAGAACTCAGTGGGACTCAATGTCCTGCAGTCCTGGACAACATTAAAGGGGAAGAGACAGCATCTAGCCAGGTAAGCTGTATATTTTATCTTCTGGATTGAGCGGGACACTGGGTGGCTGGATGGCATCCAACAGCATCGGGTTAAATCACAGCCTCCCTGAGCTCCCGACACTGAGGCTTGGGCACCACAATTCATCTGTCTTCCTAGCTAGTAAACCACTGTGTGATCAATTCCTCTGCAAAGGACGGCCATAAAAACTTTCAACGGTAACTGCAGAATTCTCATTTCATGAACCATCATGAGGAGGTGCCCAATGATCAATGTTTAAGCACAGGCAAGAATTAAAATATATAGTGTGGGATTGTCCTAGAGGTGGGGTCCAGGGTTGGAGGCCAGCAGATAGGCAGCAAGGGTGACTGGATTGCTGATGGCCTTGGTCAGTTTAATCACACGGTTTCTAGGAAGTGACTTTAGCCTTCACTGATGGTTTCTTCCCCTCATTTCTGTCCATCCCGCCCAACTGGACTTTGTTCCGTGACAACATCACACTTATACCTGAATCTCTCTGAATTTTCTGGCAATCAGCCTTGATCTCACCAGGCTGGATGAGTCACGGCCCCCTATCCAAGGGTTAGAGTAGTGCAGTCTTGAAGTGTCTCAGGGGCAGCTGTCCATGCAGATGCTGTATTCTTTCTCGGTTCTTAGGGAAAGCTGCTTTCTATTTGACCTTTGCAAATAGAAGAGGGTTAGGCATGGAGTGGCAGAAGTCTGGAAGGCTCTTTAAGTTTTAGGGTGGTTGACAGACAATAACCATAATGAGAATTAAGACGTCAATATCGTATTGTCCCGGAGGTGGGAACACAAACTCCACGCATACTCATTAGTTTTCCTTTATGTCTTATGTGTGATGACTGTATCAGGAAGGGACAGAACAGCAGAAGCCGAGTGCGCTGACTTCTAAGGGAATCCAGGAAGATGTCTTGCCACAAACTGGATGCTGCCTATTGCAGAACTTCGTCCCACCTCCCTGAGGGAGTTTCATCAAGCCTGAGCTGTGGGGGTGCGCATGCGTGATGAGTTCGCTCCCATTTGCAGGCACCCGCTCGCCATCAGAGCTCCAACTTGTTGATGGGTCGTACTGACAGCATGGAGGCTGCACATACACTTCTCACCTGTCACCGAGGACTCCGGTTATATTTCCTGTCTCTCTCCTTCCCTTTTTGCCTTGGACTGCTACGTTACCTACCCATGTCTGTGACTGGCCCCCTGGGGGTGACACATTCTTTATACAGTATAATCCCATTGTTTATCTACCCTTTATTCAACCTGGAGCCCTCAGAAGCTTTGACATTGCATTTCATTTATTTTTAAATGTTTATTATATTCGTTTTCTGGCTTTCTGTGTGCATGCATGTGAGTGTGGTAAATGTGTGTGCAGTGTACCTTTGAGTGTGTGTGTGTGTGTGTGTGTGTGTGTGTTGAATGTGTGTGGTAAACTTGTATGTGCATGTGTGACTGTGTGTGTGCGGGATATGGCAAATGTGTGTATGTGGTATATGTGTGTACACCTGTGTGTGTGTGTGTGTGTGTGTGTGTGTGGGCACCTGTATACAAATGGTACCCAGAGAAGGACACTGGTTATTCTACTTTATGTTGCCCTGCCTTACCTTGGCCAGAGGTAGGGTGAGGGTGTGGGGGTGGGTGGCGGAGCCAGGATCTCTCATTAAACATGGAGCTAGGCTGGGCTGGTGGCCAACAAGCCTTAGCCATCTCCTGGCTTCATCTCCACCTATCCCAGCACTGGGGTGAGTAAAACAAAATAAAATAGGAAATATTCTATTTGGTAAAACAATGCATGCATCTATTTGTAAACACTAGCTTAAAGATGTAAACACATATACATATGTGTATATTTGCATATTCATAAGCACATGCATATGTATTGTCTTATACATTTTGCATTTTGCATGATATTTCATTTCTAGCTGCATAGTATCTCAAACATCTGTCACTTTGCACTAGGATTGGCTTGCTACCTTCTGTTTGCTTATGATGAAAATCTGATTCATTTTCTTTTGAGGGCTAAAATTGAAAGTAAATAAAAAATGCTAAATTTCAACTGGAAAAATTGGCTCCTATCCTCCATAGATTAAATGTATACTTTTATTTATTTTGATTGATTTTTAATTCCTTACTTTACTTCTATGGCTTAACATGGTATATTTCATTTAAAAATAAAACATCTGTGAAAGTTTATAATTGAGTTTCAGTGTTTCTAACTGAGCTGGATTTCCATATCCCGACTGGATTATCTTAGGTTTTCCCCTGTTCTGTGGCGAAAATGCTCAGATAAAAGGAATCTAATGGAGGAAGACTTTCTTTTTCTGGCTCACTGTTCCCGGCTCATGTCCACCATAAAAGAGAAGCTACAGTAGCAGGAACTTCAGACAGCTGGTCACATGCCACCTGCAGTCTTGAAGCAGAGTGACAAATGCTTGCTCAGTTTTCCCTGCTCAGGGAATGGCCCTGCTCACAAGTGGGATGGCAAGATGGTTCAGTGGGTAGAGGTGCTTGCCATGCAAGCCTGGCAATGTGAGTGGAATCCTTACAAAGGTAGAACAGGAGGACAGACTCTCCAAAGCTGTCCTCTAACATACTGGGCCATACACCAGCCCAACGTCACCCGTGCACACACACATTCAATTTGAGTTATGATAGGAACGATATTCCCAAGTCAACTAACATGATCAATGTAACCCTCAAAGGCCCTCCCAGAGGCCCATCTCCCAGAGGATCCCAGAGTCTGTTAAGCTGACAATCAACACTAAACATCACAATGGTCTACAGCAATTACTGTTGCATTTCAGGAAATGTCAGTAAACAAACACCTTTTGTGGAGCGACTCAAAGCCCCTCTCCCTTCTCTGAGAGCACACACATGTGCGCACGCACGCGCGCGCGCGCGCACACACACACACACACACACACACACACACACAATCTAGTTCCTAGCACATTTTAGATTGATTTGCAGGTTGGTGGGACATTTGTCATTTACTTAGCAAATTCATGGCTGTAAATGATCTTCCCTTGAATTTTGGTACCGAACGCTTATTATATAATTAAACATTTAACTCAGATCAGTTTATTTTGTTTTGCAATTGTTTCATTATGCTTAAAATATTAATTTAGAAAATGTGATTGGAGATAGAGGGTGGAGATTGACTGAGCATCCCACACAAGTGCTCTTCTATCTAAAAATACTCCCTAACACACACACACGCACACACACACACACATTCACACACAAGACAGGTGGCTCTGAGGCCCATGACATGAGGAAAGGTGGGACAGTAAGTCAGTGAGTTGATCTCTTTGGCAAACCTCTCTCCCAACACATCTTCATTACAATCCACAACAGTAGCAAACTTGAAGTCATGAAGTAGAAATGAAACGGTTTTATGGCTGGGGGTCACCACCACAACATTAGAAATCATGTAAAAGGATCTCAGCATTAGAAAGGTTGAGAACGACTTCAGTATACACTCCCATATGAACAGGGGCAGCAATGTAGCCATACCCCATTTGTGTCTATAATAAATACAAAACATGGAGAAAATATTCACGGGAGACTGTTAACTCCTTTGTAACATGGTGCACAGAAGGCTGGTCAAAAGGAATGTATACTAAGACACACATCAGACAAAGAGAATTTATTGGCATTCACTTAAGAGAGCAATGAGTGAGATCCAGAGAGAGAAGACTGTAGAGCTGAGAGTAGGTGGGGGTGCGGGGCGGGGTGGGGTGGGGTGGGGTGGGTGGCGGGGTTAACATAGCAGAGAGATGGTCTTACTGTGAGACTCCTGGGTGGACTCGTATCAGGGTAGATCAGAGACATCTTTATCTGGTTGAATAATAAATTTTACAGCATCAGTTGCTTTTCATGAAACTGGCTATTTGTGTAAGTAGCCATGGGTCAACTGGGGTCAGGCTCTGGATGGTTAGATCTGATCACTGAAGTGTGAGGATTTAGCTTTTATTCTTGGCCTTTTGTCTGTAAATTAATCTCATACATTTAAAGTAATTGCTCCCTGGGTTGAGTCCCAGCAGGCATCAGCGTGTTAAAGCCCCAATCCTGAAGGCACTTTGGGGCCAGCAACAGGGCAGTCCTTTGATGGGAGCATCAGGTCAGACTCAAAGGGTAATTTATAATGAGTCAGATGCACACTCAAATAAACAACAGAAAGAAGGCTGTTTGCCAAAACACACAACATGTTAGACGGGGCTTTAGGGGATGGCACCATTACCATCTTACGTCATAATTCTCGACAGATTGAGAAAGGAAGCCAAATAAAGTGAAACCAAGAAAAAATCCACCCTTCAAAGAATTGCAAAACAATCTTCCGTGAATGTATTCCTAGTCTGAGAGTCTTCAATTTAGCACCAAACTCATAAAAGAAAACTGAGAGGTTTTATTACTTATACACTTAAAAAAAATTCAAAGTCAAGTCAACGGCAACAGGCACATCTGTAAGAAATGTCTGTGACCCAAAACTGCAAGATAAAAGTCAACTTCCTTCATCTCTGAAACCACAGAAAGTAAAAGAAGGAAAGACAAACAGCAGGCAGGAAAGCAAGTAGCAGGAAGGACTGGGGCTTTCCTAGAGCAGAAAGCATACTAATTAATCTAAGAAAACCTTATGCATAATTAAAGAAATGCAAATAAATATGAAGGCAGATCATTTTCTTAGTTTCCCTCATAGTTAAAAATTAAACAATACCCTAATAATCTATGAAACCCGAAATCGTTCCTGCTGCTTGTTGGAAACCAGGACAATTTTTAGAAGGCTGCATTCTGTTATCTTAAGGTTTTAAAAAAATCATGAGCTTGTTCCAGATAAATCCATCCATTCAAAAGAGATACAGAGGTGGCTGGAAAGGTGGCTCACTGGTTAAGATCATGGGCTGCTCTCCTAGGGGACTGGAGCTGGCTTGAGTCCTAGCACCTTCATGGTAGCTGACAACCATATATAACTCAGTTCTAGGAAATGCCACGCCCCCTTCTGGCTTCTGTGGGCACTGCTGCATATACATGGTACTCAGATCTACATGCAGGCCAGACATCTATACACTAAATAAAAATAAAAACCAAAATAATTTTAAAAGAGATGCACAGATTACCTATCTATCTATCTATCTATCTATCTATCTATCTATCTATCTATCTATCTATCTATCTATCTTCCTTCCTTCCTTCCTTTCTTTCTTTCTTTCTTTCTTTCTTTCTTTCTTTCTCTCTTTCTTTCTACCTATCTAGCTAATTATGAGAACTAAATCCAGGACCTCACATAAGAGTTCTACAATTGAATTGCATTTTCAGAATCTATAAAATATTTCTTAAACAACTGTAGAAATACACTAGTAATTGTCTGAAAGAAGGCAGAATATAGAGGCAGTACAGAAAATCCCGTGAGGATTATATTCAGGCGGCTCTTTGCTTGGAGACACTGATAGATTATAGTGTGGGTGAACTGGAGATGCAGCCACCCTCCACAGACTCATTGCCTGCCATAGTCATGTCAAAGTAGATGGAGAGTGAGAAAGGAAGGTGTCCTGAAAAGGGGGGTGGGGCTGACTGGGAGGTGACCTGAAATCTGAATAGGAACATTTTTCACTCCTGGCTTATCTTTGAAATGCACAAGGAGGGAAAGACTAAGGAGATCTGGAAGAAAGTGACATACAGAAAGAAGCAATGGATGCATGGATGCATGGATGGATGGACAGGAAGAAGCAATGGATGGATGGATGGGTGGATGGATAGATGAGTAGAGGGAGGGACAGAGACATTAGCTTCTGGCTACCCAGGGAAGTCAGCCTGGAGATTAATTCAGTCAATTTTGTTGCACGAAGAGATATACTTCTAAAGAAAGAAAGAAAGAAAGAAAGAAAGAAAGAAAGAAAGAAAGAAGGAAAGAGAAAAGGAAAAGAAAATTAATCCAGAGTCTCTACAACAGGTCACTCACATGGCTTAGCACACAACTGTAAACCGACAAAAGGTGGCAAAGAAATAAATACAACCTGGAGTGGAGAGGAAGGACACTAGCAACTGACTTTTCCAAATGACCCAGATGTTAGTGCATAAGGAGATCAAGGCCACTGATTGAAGCCCGCTCCAGCACAAAACAAACAAACAAACAAACAAACAAACACAATGTAGCGTTGTGAATACATTGTGGGGATCCTACAGGACAGATGGAAACAAAAGACAAGGGGGTGTCAGCAAAATGATCACTCTAGAGGCAAAATAATGTATAAAGTCAATGCTTATAAGATGGACTTAAGGGCAGAAATATAGTTAATAAAGGTGAGAAGTTATACAAGCTAAATAATAATAATAATAACAATAATAATAATAGGAGCATTCATGAAGATATGAGAATTCTTCGTGGTCTTTGCAATGATATCAAGCAGATTGTCATTGTTAAAAAGAAAGAGAATGGAGGGAAGCAGAGAATAAATGCTAGAATTTTCAAACACCGATGTCCTCCCTCCTTCTTTTTCCCTCTGTCTCTCCCTCCTTCTATTCCCCTCCCCCCCCCCCCCCGTCTCTCTCCCTCCCCTCCTCCCTTCATCCCTCCTCTTTCCTCTCCCTCCTTCCTACTCTTCCTCCCTCCCTTCTTTCCCTTCTTTCCCTTCCTTCCTTCTGTCCTTCCTTCCTTCCTTCCTTCCTTCCTTCCTTCCTTCCTTCTCTTATTTCTTTCCCCCCTCCTTACTTCCCTCCCTTCCTTCCTCCTTATCTGTCTTCCTTTGCAGCCAGGATTTCACTTTGTAGTTTGGGCTTGTCTGGAACTTGCTATGTAGCCCAGGCTGCCTCAAACTCATAATCTTCCCACCCTAGCCTCTCAAATGGTGCTGTCTTGTGTGTATCACCACCCATGATAGAATCTTAAACTTATATATTAAAGATCAGTGAATGTCCAGAAGAAGACATATTTTAAAATGGTGTAAGTGCATGACTACTGGATTTGAGAAAACCTAAGTGAAAGTGAAGACATCAAACACACCCAGAGAATAAAGATGGGTGATACACTGGTGAGCCAGCGTACCGTTGACAGGGGCTGGTCACTAATTTTAATGGGGATAAAAGGTGATGGGATGATGTTTTCAAAGCATCAAAAGAAAACTTTCCAGCACAAAATCCTACACTCATAAAAATATTGTTCAGAGAGAGAGAGAGAGAGAGAGAGAGAGAGAGAGAGAGAGAGAGAGAGGACAGAATACAAGCATTTTCAAACATGTGAAACAGAAAGAACTTTTCATTCACAGAACTACAATGAACAAATGTGAGAGGCATTCTCACAGAGTGCAGGGAAACCTCACCCCAAAATTACAGGAGGAAACAGAGAGGTGGGCATGAGGGAGCAAACCTGTTACCCCAACACTTAGGATAGTGAGCTGCAGGCCAGCCTGGGCTACATAGTGGTCTCAAATCACTAAAATAGAACACACCTAGAGTATAAGAAATGGATAGTGGATACATGTATAAGTTTTGGTATGTGTATGTTTTCATTTTTCTTTGTTTCCACCAGGTTAGCATATCTGGGGCAGGTGACAGCTATGCTTAAGCATTATAAGAACTTGCAGAGTTTTCTAAAGCAGTGTTAGCATTTTATTATTAATATTCCATTATCCTACTCCACATATGTTACTGTTGTTTCAGTCTTGCCATACAGTGAGGTGGTCTCGATGTACATTTCTCTGAGAATTGACATCAGACCCTTTCTCCATGTCCTTTGGCCATTTCTATACCTTCTTGGGAGAACTTTGTTCAACTTTGCAGCTGGGTTATATGTCTTTTTTATCGAATTGTCATGGCATTCATTATGTGATTTACATACTCAGTGTTCTCCTGGGGGAAGAAATCAGCTGGATAATGTGGAGCTGTGATACCATGTGGATATTATCTGTCTAAAAATATATGCACTGTTTTGCGCGTATCCTTGTATGAAACACTGGAAAACCTTTACGATTTTGAATTTGGTGACTGCAATTTGCACAATGATCGTTTGGGATTCTGTCAGTAACCAAGCTCTTGTCTGTCAAGTACACCTACCCTTACTTTTCCTTCCTAAGGTGGGACTCTACAAAGGCCCAGATCTCTTTTTACAGCTTCTTCTGCCTGGGAACAACCAGTAGGGGGCAGTAACAGCAGTCTGGAAAACTGGAAGAGACGGGACCCAGAATTCTGTTACTAGGAGAGTTGGCCTCCTCATGTCCCCACAGGGTCACCTGGCCCACCAGCTTAGCAGTGACCTGCTTAAAGGTTCAGGTCTCGGCTCCATCGTGACACTCCTCCAAGTTTTCAAATCCCAATAATTCTCATTATTTCCTCATGGCCCCCAAACTCTATACCTTGGTTTTTTGCTCCTTTTCTTTCTACAGTAGAAAGATAACAATTCTTAATATTAAAATCTTCTGTTAAGTAACGAGAGTCATCTCTCTCAACAGTGGGCCTTCTGGATAGCAGGGTGGCTTCTGTTGTCATCTTAATCATCTATCTCTTCCCACCTGTTAGAAAAAGAGACAGACATCCTCCTTAGGCAACAAGGAGGAATCCCAAGGCATGATGCCGAGAATCAACAGAGATGGTACATCTCATAAGAATGTGTGATGTCTCTGGATTCACCAGGCTCTTCTGTCCAGAGGGGAGTTGAGGGCTGGTTTCTCAGTTGGGCAGTTAGATCAGGCTTCTCCCTGTTTGTCGGCCATTCTGATGCCCCTTTCTGTAGTTGACCTAATCTCCTTTGGAGTTGGACTGAAGAATTAAATCCTGACCGATGGTTTCTGGCTCTGCTGGCATCCTTGTCACCTCATCTCCTTCTTTGCTTGGCTATTGCCGCTATCCAGCCTTTGACTGACCCTACATGAAGATTTTTGCTAAATTGTAGCTCCGGTCACTCCAATTCCCTTTTCAAGACTCTGTGCGTTTGCATGTGTGCACTCGCACAGGCCCATTGCTGTGCACACAGAAGCCAGCGGTAGACATCAGGTGTCTTCACTTTCTACCTTATTGAGACAGTCTCTCAGTGAACCAAGAGCTTATTGTTTCAGCTGAACTGGCTTGTCACCCAAACCCTGGGGATTCTCCTGCCCTCAGCCCCTGTGCTGGAGTTAGACACACACTACCATGCCCAGCTTTTTTCCATGGATGCCAAGACACAAGTTCAGCTCCTTATGATTGCACAGCAAGCACGTTACCCACTGAATTATCTCCCCGGACCACCTTGAGACTTTTAACTGTCTCTCTGAACACAAGCTCAGCCACAGCCACTGAGTCACCCTGGTGGGCGCTAGTCAGTCACCTTAGTAATGTCCACAGCAGCTGCTTCTGCTCCTCTCAGGTTCTAGCTGTGTTGGCAGAGTGCCAGCTTCTTAGAAACCCTTCGAATCATCCACCTTGAAAGTTACTTTCCAGAACATTCTCCCCTGGAGTTTCCTCCTCTTCATATGCATTCTTCAGGCTTCACTTTGACAGTCAGTCCTCACAGTAGACAACCCTGATCACTGCCCCAAATACAGTCTTCTCTTTCTAGAATTCCTATACCTTCTTCAATAAACTTTTATTACAACCTGTAACTGTACTTTTATTTGTATGGTTATTAGACAGGGCTTCCTTGGGAACACTGTATACTCCCAGCTAAGTTGGGGAACAGATGTGTTCTGGTTTTCACATAATTTCCAAGCAGTATGGATCCAGTTCAGATACACTAAGGAGGAAAGGGAAGGAAAGTCAGCTCTGAGGACTCAGACGTTCTGACCCACACTCAGGGTCCCAGGGCAGCTGCAGCACCAGCAAGGGTGGTGAGGTGCTCTGGTGAGGAATGTCTCCCATAGGCTCATGTATGTGAACACTTGGACCCCAGTTAGTGGTATGGTTTGGGGAGGTTATGCGACCTTTAAGAAGTAGAGCCTTGCTGGGGTTTGACTTTGAGGGTTTACAGTCTCAACCCACTCCTAGTTCTTTTCTTCTCCTGTATGGTTGACATGAGATCTCTCATTTCCTGTTCCTGTTACCATGCCTTCTCTGCCATTATGAACACTAACCATGTAGAACCATAAGTCAAAACAAACTCTCTCTCAAGGTGCCTTTGGACGTGGTATTTTACACAGCAACAGAAAAGCAATTAATTCAGATGAGTCTCCAGGTCTCCAGGTCCACACATTCTGTCCCTTTTTGGAATCATGTCTAGGCCTGTGGTTTCCGCTGCCGTTGCTTCACCAAGACTACTGCTTTGAGCCACAGCCTTGATAAGTCCTTCCCAATATCACAGGCAATCAACTTGTTTCTGATTACCTCTATTCACCATGAATAATTATTATTGTTATTATTAGACCTAAAATGTAACAAGTAAGCAGCCATCTTAGAAGGCCTCTCACAGTACAGTACACACACACAGATCCTCAAGGTGCTGCTGACATTGAGTTGACAATGGAATTTGCCATACACTATTAGTTTCAGAACCAGAGAGAGGAGGAGGAGGAGAAGGAGGAGGAGGAGGAGGAGGAAGAGAGGGAGGGAGGGAGGGGGAGAGAGAGAGAGAGAGAGAGAGAGAGAGAGAAGAAAAAAGAGAAATGAGGTACTCTAGAGAGATTTCCTGGAGGTTAAGCATGAGAACTCTGATCCCACAAAATGTCAGTGTTCACAAGATACTTTCTCCATAGCTCTTCACATGATGCGGTAACAGTGGCTGATAGATAAGGACCCAGCAGAGAGCAAGAACACGATCACTCTGGGGTGCTCTGAAAGTTAGAGGTCAAGGTTAAAAGGCATGCCCAGTTCTGAAACTGCTCTCTCCAAAGCAGTCTTGCTGTTGGTCTTGAAGTACATTTGTCTATTCATTAACAGTGTAGAAATGCAATATGATGGTTGATGGTAAAGTGGACATGACCTAAATCACCTGGGAGATACACTTCTCGGCATGTGTGCGAGGGAGTTTCTCAGTTAGGTTTATTGGGTTGGGAAAACCTACCCTAAGTACAGGCAGTGCCATGCTGTAGGCTGAGGTTCTGGATTGAATTTAAAAGCAGAAAGCAAGCTAAGCAATTGACAGCATCCACTTCTCTCTGCTTCCTGATTGCTGATGCGACATGACCAGCTGCCTCACACTATTGATACCGAATCCTCCCTGCAATGATGGACCCCTGAAACTGGGAGCCAGGATAAATCCTTCCTTCCCTACATTGTTTTAGTCAGGTGTTTCTGTCACAGAAACAGGGAAAGTAATGGATATACCCATTACAAAAAAGAAAAACAAGCATGGACCAACAAGATGGCTCAGTGGGTAAAGGTCATTGCTGCCAAGGCTGATGACTTGAGTTTGATCTCTAAGACCTGTATATGGCAGGCAGGAGAGAACTGACCTCTCACTTTGGGTGAGAAAGCAGAAGTTTGATTCCCCGCCCCTCCTGGAGTGGTTTGAATAAGAACGGACCCCAAAGGCTCATACAGACAAATGTTTTGTTACCAGCGGGTGGTATTATTAGAAAGAATGACAAGGATTGGGAGGTTTAGCCTTGTTGGAGGAGGTGTGTCATTGGGATAGGGGTGACCTTTAAGACTTCAAAAGTCCATGCCAATCCCAGAGTTCCTCTCTCTGCATCTGGATCAGGGTGTAGACTTCTCAGCTCCTTCTTCAGCACCATGCTTGTTTGGGGTGCCCTCATGCTTTCTGCCACGGTGATAGTGAACTAACCCACTGAAACTGTAAGCAAGAGTCTAAGCAAATGCTTTCTTTAATCAGAGTTGCCTTGGTCATGGTACCTCTTCACAGCAATAGAACAGCGACTAAGACACCTCCCAAAGTGGAGTTCAATTACATAACATTAAAAAAAATCCTTTTAGATTTTGTGTTTTATAATCTCTTTCAGGAAAGACAGTTGAAGTGAAGAGCAGGCGCCCCCTAAGCTCAGACTAAAAGGTGGAATCCTTATGTTTGAAGAAGCACATCTGTTATGAGCAATAAGGGAGATACCCACAGACAAATCCCAGCATCAGGAAAGGCAGAAGAATTGTTAGAGTCAAAGATGATGTCCAGGAACGTCAGTGCTCCGAGTGGCTGCAGAGATGATGTAGCCACCCTGCCTTTGTCTCCTCCTGCCCACACACACACCACTTCTTTCCTGCAGAGCTCTTCTGCCAGGAGGCAATCCATCCTCATTTACATCAGGTGACAGTGGGTTAGAGATGGTAGAATCCTCGAGGCTCCAGGATTCCGTTTCACTAGCTCACATCCTGTGTTCAATGGTTCAGCCTCTTCTTTCTCCTCAACACTAAGGGCCTGCCATAGTTGTTCCTTTATGATGGGACTAATGTGTCAGGTTAGAAATTTGCACCGTTTTGGGGAAGTTGTTATATGCCTTTTTTTCTTCTGAAGCAACTGTGCACTTTTTATCCTCCAGACCCAGAATTTGTTGAAAGCAGATATATAACCAAAGCAGAGCTGGCAGATCTGAAGAGGGAAAAGGAAAATAAATCACTGTAACCCCAAATGTAAATGACAACTTCAGTAGATAAAAGTTATACTATGAACAGTTTTATTTGTAATGAAACTGTAGCATAGTTGATACCTCCACCCCCTCCCCCTGCCAAGGAAAAATATCTTTGGAAAAAGGCTGATCTAATATATTGCAAAAATTGAAGCCAGTATTTTAAAACTCTCTCTATTTTTTTTGCACTTAAAAACAATTGTCTTGTCTACTGTTATTCAGAGTGATTCTTGGAGAGAGATAAGTAAATTAAATAGTGTGCTTCTTTATTTATAAGTTGATGAGCAGTGCTAATCTGGGTCGAAAATAAAAATAAGTCCAAAGTTCTTCTCATTAGCTTTTTGGTAGAGAAATAAACTGATCATCATTGGCTGAGATGGGTTTAACAGGATGCATTTCCCTATTCACTCATTTTCAATTCTTTGCCAGAACTGTGGAATACAGTCCTTTAGAGTGGACGAGAACAAATAAATTCATTCTAAAGAAGGGTCTGCTGTGCTGTGTACATTGAAGTTACGCCTTCTTGCTCACCGTTTACCCCACACCATATAACTGGGAGAAAACCCCGAGATGGATTTTTGTCTTGAGCATTTTTTGAAGGAAAAAAAATCTGAAGGACATCACCTGCCAGAAATCATGTTTGTACAGGAGGCAGAGCATATTTGTGAAGCTTCCCTCATAGCAGCAGTTCCCCCTGAATCACTTTCCTTAGCTGTGACTCCTTCCTTCTCCCTGCCTTCCCTAGTACCCTGGTTGATTACCAGAGCTGTGGGTGGCCATTGATTTTCCTCAGGGGATCGGCCACCCTTGTGAGAGACTGCAATGCCAGATGCAGGGATCTGCATACAAAGGTGTCTCGTGCCTCCCGTGTCACACTGCCTTGGACCCGAGCACAGCAGATAAATTCCAAGAGAAAGAATGAAGCTTAATTTTCAAGCCCACTGACTCTCTGGCCTCTTTATAAAATCTGCCAGTCTGTGGAAGATCTCCTTGACAGGCAAGGGAAATTTGTTGCGTACATGGAGCCTGCTGTGTGGTGTTTGGTGTTGAAGCCCAGGGAAGGATCTTCATTGTCAGCATGCAGAGTGTTCTGTCGCTGTCAGCTAGGGTCAGCTCTCAATAATGGAAAGATTTCAGCAAATGCCGAGAGAGAGAGAGAGAGAGAGAGAGAGAGAGAGAGAGAGAGAGAGATTCCAACTTCAAACAATTTAAACCTTAGCAAGTGTGAGGACAGGGTGGTGATCCATTAGTTACCGGCTGTGACCAAATACTTGTCGAAAGAAACCTAAGGAAGCAAGGGCTTGTTCCGACTCACAGTTTAAGAAGGTACAGTCTATCATGGAGGGAAAGCATGGTGGCACAAATGTGAGATGGCTCAGCTGTGTCACCTGCAGTCAGGAAGCAGAGTGAGGAATGCTGGTGCCCTGCTCTATTTCTCCTTGGTTCCTTTTTCTTCAATCCAGGAACCTACGGGATGGTGTCACCCAAATTCAGGATGAGCTGTCTCTCTGGAAACACGCTCACAGATTTGCTCAGAGATGTGTTTCCTAGGAGATTGCACACCCAGTCAAATGAATATGGACAGTTAACTATCATGCTTGACTTCTTGGTCTTTAAGTCAGAAAGTTGTCAGAAGGCAACTCAGAGCATTGTTCTCTTTATTTCCTCAGCTAATGGGTTTGGGGATGTTGCCCACATCCCAATTCCCTCTGACGAGATTCAGTGCCAATTACATATAGTGTGTGGATGACTTGGGGCCACCAAAGCATTCTGGAAATGTATTGCTCTCACACAAAGACGCCAGAGACCACTAGACAAGCTTAGGCCACTTGTTGGATGAGAGCTGCCTTGGTGAAGAAGAGGATAGAAGTGGATTTGGAGAGAGAGACCTGGTTAGGTACCATTCTAGCTCATGGGAGTCTTAGGTCACTTATCTAACTCAGTTCTTGAACAGGACATTGATGACTTGTGAGACAAGATTATTTTCTGCCAAAGTTCTTCCAGTGACATGGTACTGTGTTCTAGCCTAGTCTTCCACAGAGAAAGAAGTGTTTCTTTGTGTACTTGATATACAGAGTTGGATTTCATCAGTTGGAGCAAGACAGGGATGTGTCTTCAGGTAGTAAAGTTCATTCTGCCCGTGGATGCTGTTCGATTTAATAGGACATTAAAAAAAAAAGCCAAGCAGTTGTGGTGCACAGCTTTAATCCCAGCACTTCGAAGGCAGAGGCAGGTGGATCTCTGTGAGTTCAGGACCAGTCTAGTCTATAGATTGATTGAGCTCCAGGACATCCAAAGCCATGCAGAGAAACATTGTCTGGAAAATTAAACAAAAATATTGCCATTATTATTTATTATTATTATATAAAAGACAAAGTCTCTGTCTATAATACAGACTGGCTTTGAAATCATGGTCATGTAACCTCAGATACCTGAGAGTTGGAGTTACAGGGATGTGTGTGCCCATATGCCCCTTAAAACACAGTTTTATTTATTTGTTCATTATGTATGTACTAGGGATGGAACTAGACAAGTGCTCTACTGAAAGCCATAATCCTAGCTTCCATGGGATTGTAAAATAAAATGACTTTATGAGGTGTAATGTATATCAAACAAGCTTTCTACCCTGAATAAACATCTTAATACCTATTGCCTAGGAATATGACCATATTTGGAAATAGGGTTTTATATGGTAGATGTAATGAGTTGGGACAAGGCCATATTTCAGTAATGTGGGCTCCTTATCTCCTTGTCTAAAATGACTGGGGTCCTCATGAACATGAAGATGAACTTGAAGAGAGCCTGTAGGCCAAGGAGTGAGGCCCAGCACAGTGCCTTCCTTTAGAATGGGCCAGCCCTGCTTGCATCCTGACCTTGGATTTCTAGGCTCTACAATGGTAAGACCATGAGTCACCATTGTTAGAAATTGACTTGTGGCTGCCCTGGCAGATGAGTAGAGGAAGGGGATTGGAAAAGGCAACTTAGGGCCATAGCAAGAATTGGAATGCCTTAGGTGGTACTGACCAGAAGAGAGAAGTGAGATCATCAGGTAGAAAAGGGACCTGTGCCGTGGTGTACTTCAGAATGCCGTGGAGATGCCGGCTACCGTGAAGGGATGTGGGACTGCAAAGGAGACAGTCCCATGGACCACACAGGGGAGGAAGGTCCTCCATAGAAGCAGTGTGGGCAGCAAGACAGGAACCTTGTTACTGATGGACTTGAATATGCAGAAGGCAAGGCAGCAAAGCCTGTTCATTTGAGACAGGGTCTCACAGTGAATCTAGGGCTAGGCTGGTTGTAGGCAAACCTTAGCTACCCATCTGTCTCTACAACATCGTCTACAACAAAAGCAAAGCCCCAAAAGATGTTTTTGAGGCCTGAATCTGATTAATAAGAAGGGGTTGCTGGGGCTTCATTTTAGAAATCTTGATTTGTGTATGTAGGGGTGGGCGCTCACCTGTATGGAAAGTTCTGAGTCTATTGTAAGTTTGGAGCAAAGTCCTCCAGGGAAAGCAGGAAGAAGCTATTCCACTGCTGAGCAGCTTTAGGCTTAAATTGGGGCTATCACGTGTGGATAAAAGCACCCAGTAGGGAGAACGTGGCAAAGGATGAGCACAGTGTCTCCCTAGAATACGTCCCTGAAGGGGAATTCTGGGAAGTGAGATTAGTGGGTGCAGCCCGTGTATATTCTTAGGCTTCTTAACATGTATCACAAATGACTCTCCCCGAGGATTGCGTCAATTTACTATGCCACACGGTCGGGCTGTGTAAGTGGATCTTTTCCTATTAGATTTTAAAATCTATTTGCATTTCCTGCTCTGAACTGTCTTCACTTTCCTGGATTAAATCTTGCTTCATCAAGATGAATTAGTCTTAGGGTGTATGGCTTACTTTCCTTTATCAGAGTGGTACATGACTCACTTCTTGTAATTTAAGCCCTAACCACTTCAACATCACAGTCTCATGGCCGCCACCCCTTGCTCCCTGAAGAGCCAAGACTCAGTCTGAGGCGGGTGGAGAGCAGAGCTCGGAGGCCCTGGGGCCTGTGTCTCTTCCCGGGCTCTGGATTATCAATGGTTCAATGTGACTAGGAGCCTGGGGCTAGGCTGTCCACACTGGGACCTGTGATATCTCTTGTAAGCAAAGAAGAAAAAGATGTAGAAACTGAGGCAGCCAAGAAAAAGAAGCCAGGTTAAAAGGTTGACGCTTCTTCCCTGATGGGTATGGCTTTCCTTATGCTGTGCTTCTGTTCAATGGTGCGCCCCCTCCAGGCCAACTGGAGCATGACCTGGTCATTCCAGGGGTCCACGCTTACACATTATCCGAGATTATCTTCCGGTCTTAGTCTGTTTGTACTGATATAACAAAATACTCAAGGCAGAATAATTTATATAAATTCCAGAAATATATTTCCTACAGCTCAAGAGGCTGTAAGTCCAAGCTCAGGGCTGCAGACTGGATGCTGCATGAAGACTGCTTTAGTGACGGTGCTTTGCTGGGAGTAGGAAGGGTGGAGGAAGGAGAACGGCCAGTGCGCACGAGCCTCCTTACTAGGACACTAATCTATCCATGGGGATGGATGGTTCATGACTTATTCATATCCTAAAGGTCTTACTTCTTAATACCTCTGCGAATTTTACTGGGACTCATGCATTCAAACCATAGCACGAGTCTAAAACCCTATCCTTCTGGTCGTCTGTCCTGGACTACTTTTCTAAGAATGCAGCACACAGCCTACGTGTCAGGTGGACCCCAGCCTGGCCCACTGGGTCTGTTCATGTTTAGAAGGGTCTGATACACATATTTGTGGTGGAGGATGCCGAGGCTTGGATGGAGCGATGTATGCAGACCCGCGTCATCCATGGGAACATGAGAACAGTTGGATTAACGTGCTGGCCTCCTTCGTAACTCAACCCTTGCATTAGGCTTCGTTCACAGCAGATCTAATTCATTGCCAAACAATGGCAAATGCCACTGCCCTTGTGACTGTTGCCCTGCCTGAGGAGCTCAACCCTGCCAAAGAGCAATCACATCCACCGACAACAATTAGGAAAGCAGAGAGCAGACTTTTATACTTACCTTGATGCATCTATTATTCTTTAGAAAGTACAGTTACTATGATGTAAACGCTACATTCTAATTAGTTTTTATGGGTGTAGTCATCCAATTAGCAGCGTTTCTATAGAGCCTGATGAGGCGAGCTCAGTTAAGGAGGAGGTGCGCATGCGCAGACAGGAGTCACGGGATGATGGATGGTTCCACACATGTGGCGAATAAAACATTTGACAAGCAATCTTCTGTTTTTAATAACATGAAACATTGCGAGGAAAAAGGGACAGGGAAGGAAATAAATCTATTTTTTATAGATCTGGGGAAGCAATGGAATCGTTATGAGAAGAACAAGTATGCCTCCAATGAGATTATAATTATAGGTGATTTCAATTATTCCAAATAATTGAAAATCTCTAAGGTATTCTGCACCGTAAGTCCCCTAAGAAACAGACACACAGAAGTCTTGCCTGGTTTCTGACCAAAGAGTATCCCAGAGCAAGATTCCATAGTCCTCTCTGCTTACCAAGATGGAATCTTATTAGAATTATCCAAGACACCAAGGTCAAAGCAGGCTAGAGATTTATTACAAAGATGACAGAATATTTAATGTACAGCCAGAATCTCTCTCTGTTGCTAAGAAAGTGGCTTCCATTGTGCGATGCCTGTTGGCTGACTTTAGAGTCTGTGGAAGCCTTCCAGCTGCCTTCAGAGGTGCCCAAGAGCTTCCTGGAACCCTGCTTCCGTAAGTGGGGCCATCCTTTGAGTAATACATTAATGATGTGTCCTGCGAGATTGTCACACTAATATATCACTAGGGGAACAACTCACGTTGGTGATGGATGGCTTGATGAAGCTGGGAGGAGCCACTCACTCAGGGGTAGACTGCCCTGACTCTGTGTCCTGTGCAGACCCCAGAGTGGAGGGAGGGGAAGATTGTGGTCTCCTTTATTTAAGGCACAATTTACTCTCAAGGTTCCTTGTAGATCACTCCAGAACATAATGTGTATTCTGACTGCCAGGTGATACAAGAACAAAGCTTATAAATTCTGCATCTACAACAGTCCTTAAAAGCCAAGGTCTGGCCTGAGTAGTTAGTAGTATACACCTGTAATCCTAGCAACCAGGAGGCTGAGCCCTGACACTCTTGAGTTCCAGGCCAGCACAGGATACATAGTTGGACTCTGTCTTAAAGATAAGAAGAGTAATTAAAAAATAAAATA